>NC_135809.1:99533550-99847092 GCF_964213995.1 Mustelus asterias | reverse complement strand
TGGGGTACAGGGAGTGGGGAGGGGTCTCAGCCACTGCCATGGAGCTGGGTGGGATGGGGGGCTTGCATGGGGAGTTAGAGGGGGCTCATGCCTGTATGGGGGTCCTCAGGTTGGGGATCGCAGCTGGCTTGGGGCTTGTTTATGCGTGCATTCACTCTGGCAACTGAAAGATTTCTGAGGGGTTGCATATAAGGCCAAGTCCCAGCCCCATTAATGTCGCTATGGTTACCCTGCCATCTGTCTGCTGGGCAGGCTCTGTGGCTGACTGCAGACATTCTATCCCAGGCCGCACTGGCAGTTACAAGAACCAGGTCTGGCAGCTGGGAGCTCTGTAGGTGTTAACATGGCTCCTCACACTGCATGGACTCTGCAGGGCTTCCTTCGATGGGAATCCATCTCGTGATAGTCACGAGGATGCTTCTTCACCATCTGTCTGAATTGTAAGCCATCTCTGGAAGCCACTGCATCAGACATCCTGGCGAGTTCACCTGTGTCTATGCTTCAGGAGTTCCCAATGGGGACCGCCTCACAGCCAGCCGTATGCTCTCCGTGCCCGCCATGGTGAGGACGTGGCAACGGTTGGGAACCCATTGAGGTGGTGCATGGCACGGGGGATGGTGCTGAGTTGCTAGTGTCCAGATTCATGGGGACATGCGTGATTGGGAGGAAGTGAAGGGTCCAGGTTGGATAACTTTACTAACCGTCTGTCTGTCTCTCTCTGTCACTCTCCCTTTCCCTTCCTCGCCTTCACCCATCCCAAAGGAATAATGAATTTTGCACTGGAACCAGCAGAACTGGGCAGTTATACTTGTGGCTGCTGTTGTGGAGGAGGGAGATGTCTGGCTATGGCACAGGTAACCCGGGCTAGAGGTTACAGCAGGAGGACAGGAGGCCACCAGTCGGGGGCAGGACGTGGTCGCCCATCGAATCGAGGGATGGGGAAGAGGATATTGGAGATGGAGAGCCTGCCTGTATAGGTCCCACATGTCCTTAGATGGGCTGCCAGATGCCACATGCCGACACTGCAGACTGCATCTCAGGAAGGAGATAATGTGGCACCCTGTGCCAGGTCCATGAACCTGGCACCTCATGGGGCCAGGAGGACACCTGACACCTGATCCCGGTGGCAGTGAAGGTCACAGCAACCCTCAGCTTCTACACCACCTGGTCCTTCCAGGCCTCCAGCAGAAACCTCTGCAACATCTCCCAGTCCTCTATGCACAATGAGGTGACAGATGGCCCTGTACGCCCGGGCAGGCCACTACACCAGAGGACATGGGTTGGAAAGTGCTGTCAAAGTAACCTTGGTGATTTGCTGCAGTGCATCTTGTATGTGGGACATACTGCTGAGGCTGTACATCAGTGGTGGAGAGAGTGAATATGTAAGGTGTTGGATAGGGTGCCAATTAAGTGAGCTGCTTTGGCCTCAATGCTGTTGAGCTTCTTAAATGTTGTTGGAGCTACACTCCTTATTTATACAAAGAAATATCCCTATTTTTGTGCAACTAGCACAATTAAAATACAAGCATATTTCATTCCTTGAGCCACAATCATTTTTTTCAAAAAGATTTGGATATAATGAGGGAGAAATTGGTCACCATTGTGCCAGGATTTGTGGGTGCAAAACGCACATTGACAGGACCAACCTCCATATAAATTTGCTGCATCTGAATCTCTCTGGAAGTGGCAATGTGGTGAGCACAATACAATATGTTTTGCAACAATCTGAACAAGTAGGAATTCATGGCAATGTGGAGTAGTCACGTTTAGAGAAGATGAGGGCATATATCAACATGCCAACAGTTCTTTGGCTGAAGTTGAGTGGCAAATGTTGCCAAAGTGAGGATAACAGTCTAGGTTGTAGAGTGTATTAGGTCTGAAGCCATGGTAAAATTTCACCATGGTAAAATTCTTAACAGCGAAATTGTAGTCACGGAAGCGGTGAGATACTAACATGTGCCAAGTGGGGATGAAACTGAGAATGAGCAGAGAATAGTTAATATGGCCAATCAGTACTGATTGAAATACTTAACAAATATATCACGGATTAACAAAAATATAGCATGTAAATTTGAGGACTTTGATATAAGGTAGTTCATAATTAACACGATGGCCTTTAGTATTGCCTCAATGTAACTGAACAGGCAAGAATTCCACTGTGCCCACCCTAGGGTAGCCTGAGAACACCCCCTCGTATGCCCCAAAGCATTTCTAAGGCCTGGCAGCTAGTCATTTAGCCCCCATTCATCTGCATTTGGGACACAGTGGAAATTGGGTGGAATTGGGTGGAGATCCAGATTGCACTGCCAGTTCCCAGCCTCCCATTCAAAATCCCCTTACTTGTCCTGACTCTATGCAGGCTATTGGCCCTCTTATGTACTGTGACTGGATTTAAAGAAACAGTCACCAAACCAAAACTAGGCCAAACAATCTTCATTTTCTTTTCATAAATGCCCAGAGGCAATTCAGAAACATCAGATAAATAAAAGGGACCTTTGGAGTATACAAGATATTAAACAGCAAAGGCAAGCTATATCTAGAGTGCTATTGCACAGTATATCAATATACTAGAAATAGGAGGAATAGGTTAAAACTTAAGTAAAGGAAAGTTCTGACAGGTATCAGGAGAAAAATAGTTTTGCAAAGAATGATAAACACCTTGAAAGATCTGCTAGGTTGTGTAGTGGAGGCAAAAATGTTAGATTCCTTCAGGAGATGATGTGCTGAGGCCGATGTAAGCTTTGAAAACTCAGATCCTGTTTTTTGTGAAATTAATTCAAGGTAAATTGAGATACTTTGATTTTGCTCTATGATGCAGGATTCTACAGTTTTTGAAACAGGAATGTTCATATTTAGAAAGAAAATTTGAACTGCAGTTTTTATTGGCATTACAGGAATGGCGCTGTACTTTAGTTCTATGCTAATGGAACAAGATTGAGGACTGAGACAATAATTATAAATAGGTGCGGGATATCGAATGCACCAGTTGCATCTGTGAAAACAACGGCTTCACAAAGATCTGAGCTGAGATTTGTTGGTATAAGCCTTACATCTTTTTTGGGCAATTAGGTAGTGAAATGGGATCAGCACGTTAATGGCATTGCTTCTGGTTCTAAGCCCTGTGCCCCTAGGACACTTGAATGACGACCCACCTGATATTGCTGTGTTTGGGCTTGCAACCTAAAACAGGCCTTAGGCTCATTGTTCATCTAGGAATCTGCCGCCTCAGTGAAATTGAGTGCCTGCTCTGCTAAATCATTCCAGACATGATTGCTTCCTTTGCATATGGTTTTTAGGTTTGTGGGGTCAGGAGAAGCACAGATGTTCCCCATGGCTCCATAGTGCTCTTTAGGACCCTGGCCAGATTCAGAAATTGGATTGTTAGGGGATTATTTTAAGTAAGCTTAGTTGTGCATTGTTGGTAAAGTACAATTTCTTGACCTTATCTTAAAATTGGCCAATTTTCCTTTCTTTGCCTCCCCCAGGGGTTCACATCACCAGCAGTTTGGGAAGGTGATGTGTTTTAATTGTGTTTCAGTTAGATTTAATTACTTAATTGTGTGGGGCGCGGTGGAGAGTTAAATCACTCGTGCCTTCGCTGTGGTGGTTGGGCAATGAGGTGTTTGCTTGTAATATGTATTCCTGTAAATAAAAGAAATAAAAGTTTACAAAGGCGTGCAAAGTTGATCCCAGTACTATCCTTCATAATCTGGCTTTCTGAACAAAGAACAAAGAACAGTACAGCACAGGAAACAGGCCCTTCGGCCCTCCAAGCCTGTGCCGCTCATTGGTCCGACTAGACCAACTGAATCTCTCTGGAAGTGGCAATGTGGTGAGCACAATACAATATGTTTTGCAACAATATGTTCTGGAACCTAACGGTGCGTGGAGTTACACTATCTAATAGGCTACATGGGCCTGGTTTGATCTGTTTATTTGCATGTTGTGGCATAATAAAGAACAAAGAACAAAGAACAGTACAGCACAGGAAACAGGCCCTTCGGCCCTCCAAGCCTGTGCCGCTCCTTGGTCCAACTAGACCAATCGTTTGTATCCCTCCATTCCCAGGCTGCTCATGTGACTATCCAGGTAAGTCTTAAACGATGTCAGCGTGCCTGCCTTCACCACCCTACTTGGCAGCACATTCCAGGCCCCCACCACCCTCTGTGTAAAAAACGTCCCTCTGATATCTGAGTTATACTTCGCCCCTCTCACCTTGAGCCCGTGACCCCTCGTGATCGTCACCTCCGACCTGGGAAAAAGCTTCCCACTGTTCCCTCTATCTATACCCTTCATAATCTTGTACACCTCTATTAGATCTCCCCTCATTCTCTGTCTTTCCAGGGAGAACAACCCCAGTTTACCCAATCTCTCCTCATAGCTAAGACCCTCCATACCAGGCAACATCCTGGTAAACCTTCTCTGCACTCTCTCTGACGCCTCCACGTCCTTCTGGTAGTGCGGCGACCAGAACTGGACGCAGTACTCCAAATGTGGCCTAACCAGCGTTCTATACAGCTGCATCATCAGACTCCAGACTTGCCTTTATATGGCATGCTTGCCTTTATAGGACGGGGCATAGAGTATAAGAGTTGGGGTCTGATGTTGCAGATGTATAGAACGTTGGTTCGGCCGCATTTGGAATACTGCGTCCAGTTCTGGTCGCCACACTACCAGAAGGACATGGAGGCTTTGGAGAGAGTACAGAGGAGGTTTACCAGGATGTTGCCTGGTATGGAGGGGCTTGGTTATGAGGAGAGATTGGGGAAACTGGGGTTGTTCTCCTTGGAAAGACGGAGGATGAGGGGAGACTTAATAGAGGTGTATAAAATTATGAAAGGCATAGATAGGGTGAACGGTGGGAAGCTTTTCCCCGGGTCGGTGGTGACGTTCACGAGGGGTCATAGGTTCAAGGTGAAGGGGGGGAGGTTTAACACAGATATCAGAAGGACATATTTTACACAGAGGGTCGTGGGGGCCTGGAATGTGTTGCCGGGCAAGGTGGTGGAGGCGGACACACTGGGAACGTTTAAGACTTATCTAGACAGCTTTATGAACGGAGTGGGAATGGAGGGATACAAAAGAGTGGTCTAGTTTGGACCAGGGAGCGGCGCGGGCTAATTGTTCCTGGTTTCTCGTTTCAAGGCTTCATTCTATGATCATCATGCTGGTGCCAGTACAGAGCGAGACTGCGGATAGTTGGGAACCTGTCTCGGGGGCAGGGAATTCATATGGTGTTCGTGGAAGTGGAAATGACTAGGGTTGGGAAGCATTTTCCGATCAGGGCCAGTGTGATCTCCTGGACTCGTTTCGATCGCCTCAAGGGGTCGGAGAGGACTTTCCCAGATTTTTTTTCCCCATATTGGCCCTGGGGTTTTCACTCTGGGTTTTCGCCTCTCCCTGGAGATCACATGGTCTGGAATGAAGGGGTGGGGGTGAGTTAATAGGTTGTGATGAACAAAGCATCGTAGCTGTGAGGGACAGCTCGGTGGATAGGATATTGGTATGTAGATAGGCTGGAAAATTGGGCGGGGATCCTGGATTCAGGATTCAATCCTGGACCGGGGAGCGGCGCGGGCTTGGAGGGCCGAAGGGCCTGTTCCTGTGCTGTATTGTTCTTTGTTCTTTGTTTGTTGTTCCAGCTTTTATACTCTATACCCCGTCCTATAAAGGCAAGCATACCATATGCCTTCTTCACCACCTTCTCCACCTGTGTTGCACACCTAAGTCCCTCTGTGTTTCTATGCTCCTGATGACTCTGCCATTTATCGTATAACTCCTCCCTACATTATTTCTTCCAAAATGCATCACTTCGCATTTATCTGGATTAAACTCCATCTGCCACCTCTCCGCCCAATTTTCCAGCCTATCTATATCCTGCTGTATTGCCCGGCAATGGAAAATATTTCTTGTGCTATGTAAAATGCTTTTAGTACCTTTTTCTTTTTAGGACAAATGAAAAAAAGTTCCCAAGGATTACAGAAAATTCTTAACATCTGTTTGTTTTCTCCACTTGGTAAATAGCTTTTCCCCCCATTCTTGTATTTTGTCATTTGAGGTTGGATTTTCTTTGGTTACAGCTGAAACAAGCTTATGAAGCTCAGTCACAGGCAACAGCATTAATAGTAGCAGAGACAAACAGTAATGTCATAATTCCCCAGCATCGATATACATATTGCTTTGTTTCCTAGGCATTGTAGAATGTGGTGACTTTCCAGGCTGGTATCCGAGTGATACCATCAGCAATTAGTGTTGAACTAACTCTTCACCAGGGCAACAAATGAGTAGCTAAAATGACCATTATTCTTTGCAATATTGGCTTAAAAGGAGTACAGATGGTGAGACTCTAAAAGATCAATCTTCAATTGGATGGAATTAGAGAATACCAGTTATTTTTTTTCCCCTACAGAGCCAGGAAGGGCTCTCTCTGTCACTTTCTCTCGTACATTTAGACTTTCTCACTCTTTTATTTTTGCCCCTCTTCTGCAAGTCACTCACATCAAGCGAATCCTTTCATCCTTTATCTGGAAGAACTTTTTTCAGTTTGTTGTTTTCTAATTTTTCTCCATATTTTGGTAAAAAGCATGAAACACTTTTGATATGATTTATTATTGTCACATATATTAGTATACAGTGAAAAGTATTGTTTCTTGCACGCTAGACAGACAAAGCATACTGTACATAGAGAAGGAAAGGCGAGGGTGCAGAATGTAGTGTTACAGTCATAGCTAGGGTAAGAAAAATACACAAAGTTGAAGAAATTTAATTATAATGATGGTAACAACTGAATGGGTGCAATCTTCCCAAAATTGCAGTGTTGGATAAGGTGAGAAAAGCCGTGTGAAACTCGCTGACTTCACAGCCGTCTCTTCTCGTCTAATGCAATTTTAAGGTGTTGGCGAGGATCACAAAACCAGCTGGAGGGACGGGGCCTAAACACGATGGCAACGCTGGGAATCTGAGATCAGGGCATCCTTCTTAAAGGGCACCCGATCACAAAGTTAAATTTAAGGTCCCCCCCCCTCCCCCGCCAACCATGGACATCAGCACCCTCCCCCAACGGACATCAGGACCCCAGGCGGACAAGGGGAACACCCCAAAACCCACCCACACATAAAAAGGGAGCACCCATCCCCATGCCCACCCCCCTCCCCCCCGCCCAATGGTTAAGGGGCGAATGGGAGAAGTGGTCAGTGTATTATGGTAAATATTGATGCTGGGCTCAAATCCAGCTCAGACTATCATAATGAAAATCTTCTTCTGCTGCTAAGCCTACGGGAGATGGTTTGCAACTACAACACTGTTTATAATGGGGAGCCACACAGCCCATAACCACCTATAATTTAGCACAGTAATTTCAAATGGTCTCAGAAGCCTCAAAGTTGGATTGTGTAATAGGAAGTCCTCCACAGAGTATGGAGCCAGAGCAGATTGTTAAAAGGGAGCAGAGAAAAGATTTACTCGCCATCTGGCTTCACATTACTGCGTCTGTGGGCAGCTTTATCCTTGAACTGTTTTAGTTTTGGCTCTGCATTTTACTCCCTCTAGTGGAAAAAAACCTAAAGTTGGTAATTTTAGAACATGGTAGATGATATGCAGTTAGAAATGTTAAGTTGGAGTTACTTTTTATCATGAACCTGTTTTAGATGAATTGCAAAACATGTAGGGACAATTGTATTTGAGTTTGAAATATTAATGTATTATAGAAGGAATGGACCTATCTTTTGGTGTTGGAAAAGGAATTAAACCAACAATTATGTTGAGTCATGTCTACGTACATTCAGTTTAGTTTTAATCACTGAGCTTGTTTTAATAAAGAAAAAGATTTTCATGGAATCATAGAATCCCTACAGTGCAGAAGGAGGCCATTCAGCCCATCTGGTCTGCACTGACTCTCTGACAGAGCATCCACCCAGGCCCTCATAACCCCACATATTTACCCTATGAATTGCCCTAACCTACACATCTTGGGACACTAAGGGGCAATTTAGCATGGCCAATCAACCTTACCTGCACATCTTTGGACTGTGGGCGGAAATCAGAGCACCCGAAGGAAACCCATGTAGACAGGGGGAGAACGTGCAAACTCCACACAGTCACCCAAGGCCGGGATATTACTACTTCATAAAAGTAGAATTTATTTTGCTCCTGTACAAAGAAAAAAGTAGATCCAATCCTGCCATTTACAGGATCAGTAATAAGTTTGCAAAATGTTGTTCCAAGGGAATTTTAAAAAGTACAGCAAAATCAACACAAAATAAGAACGTGTTTATTTTTGCCAGTACAATGCACTTTGCATCACTAGATGGAATCAAAGATACTGGGAACAAAAGCATTATGTACTTGTACACATATTATTTAACAACTGGAGTTCAGCTCTCACCCTTCTATGCTGCATTATGGACACTTGCAGCACAGAGGAGGCCATTCATCCATTATGTTTTTCTTGGCTCTTTGAAGGAACTATCCAATTAGTCCCGCTTCTCAGCACTTTCCCTAGAGCACTAAAGTTTAAGGTTTATTTATTAGTCACAATTAAGGCTTACATTAACACTGCAATGAAGTTACTGTGAAATTCCCCTAGTCACCACAGTCCGGCACCTGTTTGGGTCAATGCACCTAACCAGCACATCTTTCAGAATGTGGGAGGAAACCGGAGCACCCGGAGGAAACCCACACAGACACGGGGAGAATGTGCAAACTCCACACAGAGAGTGACCCAAGCTGGGAATGGAACCCAGGTCCCTGGTGCTGTGAAGCAGCAGTGCTAACCACTGTGCTACCGTGCCGCCTACAATTTCATTCTCTTGAGTGTACGTCCAAATTCTACTATAATCTGCTGCCTGTGATGTCAAAAGTCCCCTCAAATCAAAATTATTTATTGCTGCATTTTCAGCATGAATGGACTCTTCTACCAGAATAATGTGCAGTTTGTAAGTAATGCCTAATTTTAACTGGAGTTGGGAATTGGGCAGGATGTGGGAGCTGAGATAAGTTGTAAAGCTTTCTGACCTCAGCAGCAAGAGGCCCCGGAGATTTTTATGGTCCCAGTCCACTTCCTGCCTGAGTCCATGGAAATACACTGACAAGTGGAAGGGGACCACTGCTGAGGACTGAAAGAGCTAGCTGCCAGCTAGCTATCAGGAAAGGAGGAACTCAGGGACACGGGAAACCTAAACTTTCCTCAGGGCAATTTGGCTCCTTCTGGCCACTCAAGGAAGGATTAAAAAGGACTAAAGAATGGTCTTTTTGACTTTTCATAGCCCCGAATACTGATTTTATCACACAAAAACAGAAGATGCTGGAGAAACTCATCAAGTCTGACAGCATCTGTGGAGAGAGAATAAAGTCAATGTTTTGAATCAGGATGACCCTTTGTCAGAGCTGTTTTTATTAGCTTGGCCTGGTGGAGGCCACAAGCACTGCCACGATTCTTCTCAGGAGTCTGGCTGCATGTTTAAAGAAAGATTCTTCTGATTTCCAACAGGAGTCCTTTGTGCCTGTGCAGAGGAGGAGGTTAAAATCAGAGCCTAAGCCTTAAGGAACATCAGTGGGTGAGTTCCAAGAGTGACCTTTTCAGAAAAAAATGACTGCATTCTTAAAGTTACGAAGCCAATGTGTGGATTGGATTGGGCAAGTCCTCAATCCATCTCCCTGCTTGCTCCAAAAACCAGTTCAAATTCAAACTAATTCATGGTCCCCACAAGAGAGACATCCTGATTGGACAGAAGTATGAACATCATTCGTACATCTTAAACCCATATTCATGCCAATGTATTTGAAGCTGACAAGAAAAGCTGATCTTGGACCTGATCGGATGTTTGACCTTGCCAAAAGGCTGAGAAGTACACCCCCGCCAGGGTTTCGCCCCCGCTAGCTGCGTGTTCACCCAGCTTCCACCAGGTGGAAGGCATTACAATCAACCCAATAATATTGGTACAGAAAATACAGGAAGGATTTTTTGCTGAAATAAATGGGTAAAGGGGACTGGTTTGGTTTGATTCAGTAGACTTTTGACTGTCCTGTACAGTTTTTATTTAATACAGCTGACAACTTTCCAATTATGCATTTATAGTTAGCCTGGTTATCAAGAGGGTGGTTGTGATATTTAACACAAACATGCTCTTTTTTCAATAATTTCCTGTGTAGAAGTGATGTCAAAGGACAAATGTAGACACTTGTACATTCATTGACCCCGCCCTGGTCCTCCTCCTTCGACAAGGCCACATGTTCCTCCTCCATCATGTCGCCCCACTGTGGTGTAAGGTTGTGAAGGGCATAGCATGCGACCACTAGCCACAAGAGTTTCTGGGGGCTATATTGTAGTGCTCCGTCATAGCGGTCCAAGCAGCGGAATCGAACCGCTGGTGAATGTTTCATTTTTGGGGTACTACTAAAGGAATCAAAGAGTGAAGTGAAGGTATAAATGGAAAAAGCAGCTGGAAGGATGGCGGGGGAGGATGAATGAGCTGATAGTTATTGAGGATCAATGAAAGAGATGTGAAATTGGTAAATGCGCATTGATGAGGTAGGAAGGAGTCATGGAATGTAATGCTGTAGTGGGGGAGAGTGCAGAGAAGCTAAGTGAATGGAATGTGGCTAGTTGGTGGTGCTGGAGGTAAATGTATAGGTAAAAGGAATATAGTGAGTCAGGGTGCTGGGTATTTGTCAGTTCTTGCCGGTGTAACGTTGGGTGATATCTGTAGCTGTATTCAGAAATTGGGCAGGGAAGGAGAAATGTTACTCATGTGAAACTACAGATGTGCAGTAGTTAGACAGAAATGTGACAACGTAAGAAGTGTTGGGATGGAATGGAGAGATAAGCATGAGAGATATAGAATGTGCTTATGGACCATTCAGAGGGCCTTTAGGGCGAAAAAAAACAAAAGGAGCAAAGATGAACCTAAGAAGGGCTGGAAGAAAATTGAGGGCCAGGCTGCATAACGTGTAGGCCTCATGTCGGATGGGCAATTGCATGAGTTAGGATTAACATGACATGTGTATTTCTATACAACAGAAATATATTTATGTACAACAGAAATCTTTATTTGCATCAGTATTTTGATATTGGGTCAGAGACAATATGGCGGGCAGGTGGATCTTGATTTTTCATTAATTTGGTTAGTTTAGTTCCTGTTTTTATCAGATTTTCTCACCGCTGGTAGGAGCGTTCTGATTTGTTGCTGTTGCATAAAGAAAGGCATGATTTGGCAACAAGTGTCAAATACATTGGGCAGGATTTTCCGGCCACACTCACCCCAAGACCGGAAAATCCCACCTGAGGTCAATGGACCTTTCCATGGTCCGCTCCCCCCCGGCCGCTCAGATTCTCTTGCTGGGCGGGACAGGAAAATTCCCCCCATTGTATTTTTTACAGTGGAATTGGTTATACTGTAATAAAGAAGAAAGGCTGCAGTGCGTCAATGAGAGAAAATGGAAAAAAATAAGTTTACTGCTTTGAGAATGTAAAGCAAGTGTTTATTGACTGTTTTCTGAAAAGTAAGTAATTAGTGCTTCTCCTATCCACTGCAGCTAGATAAGTAGGTTGCACAGCTGCATAATTAAATATTTATGCAAAATTGACCTGCTTTTAAATTCTGTGTGTATACAGAAGAACATCCTTAGTAAATATAAAGGCATTGATATTTTAATCCATCCTCAATGCCTTTACCATTGCCTCCTGGCTTTTTCTTCATGGGGTCTGATTTTTTTGGTCCCACCGCAGGATCAGGTACAGATGTGGGAGGGCGCTGAAAATAGTAACCCTGGCCAGTGAGTCAGTTTTCTGTTGTTATTCCCACCATTGGGGCATGTCTGCCCTGAGAACTACCCAATTCACAAAAGCCAGCTGAAGAGCTCACTGAGTAATGATATAGGGCCGGCTCAGATTCTGGTGGGGGACAGCGGGGGGGAAAGGGCTGCACTCCGAGTAGGGGGCAGATCAAGCACATTGAGGCAGCAATGCAGCAAGGAGCAAGTCATGGCTGACTCAAGAAATTAGGTGGCCCCTGTGAAAGGGTGAACAGATGAGATGGGCACTCGGGCATTGGCGCACAGGCGCTGGCAAGTGTGCCCAGGTTACAGGGAGTGTAGTCAATACGTGCTTGGGCAGTGCAAGGGGATGTCACCCTCCTGGTACTGTAGGGGGGGGAAGAGGGGGGGAGCGTAAGGGCTTCCAGACACATTTGGGAGGCAAACTGAGCAAAGAGAGGCAGCAGCTGGCAAGGGCTCATGATTTTAAGATTTCAGGTCCAGAAGTGATGAGAATGAACATCCTCCGCAGAAAGGGCAGAACCCTGGAAACGAGGAGGGAATGGTAGAGGTCAAGGGTCATGAATAACTGAGGCCATACCCCTGTGGGATCTCCCAGCAAAGAAATAGCCACCTGGCCCTGATGGAGAACCAGAGCCGCAGACTTTGACTCTCCGTTAGGTATTCACAGAGATTTGTGCTCTTATGGCAGAGGACCACGCACATTACTCGTCGTGCCCTGCAGTCGCAGTCAAGGTCACTGTGGCCTTGAACATCCTCGTCTCTGGTTCTTCCAAGGTTCAGCTCTGAACCTCAGTGCCACTTGTTCTTGGCTGCACCACATTTTATTCTCACAGGTCACACTGATGTCCTCTTTGTGAGAGCTGGGCATTTCATTCTTTTCCAGATGGAGGGAGTCTCACTGGCACAAAGCTAAAATGGGTTTCACCTCCATCACTGGATTCCCCAGGTGCAGGGTCTCATTGATTGCATCCTTGTAGCATCCAATCACCTGGTCAGATTCATCAACAGGAGGAGATTCAACTCCCTCTACATTCAGTCAATTTAAGACTCTAACAAGAGCTTCCTCCACATGTGTGTTTGGCACAGAAGCCTCAGGAGCCCAGGGATGTGGCTGGTCCCAGCCTAGGGCTTGGGAGTCTTGTCAGGAGACCCAGGCATGCTTCAGCAGAACCTTTCTAACCTAGGAGGATGTTATGGTCTGGAACACTTTGAGTTGCCTATGAGTATACTTCTATTGAAGATGTAACTTGAACTAGATCCACTCTCACCACCAGTGAAAGATGCACACTATCCAGAGGTTTCACAAGGACCTTTGCTCCTCTTCAACACTTAGAATCATAGAATCCCTACAGTACAGAAGGAGGCCATTCAGCCTATTGAGCCTGCACTGACAACAATCCCACCCAGGCCCTATCCCCATAACTCTGTGATTTACCCTGCTAATCCCCCTGACACGAAGGGGCAATTTACCATGGCCAATCAACCTAACCAGCACATCTTGGACTGTTGGAGGAAACGGGAACACCCAGAAAAAACTCACGCAGACATGGGTAGAATGTGTAAACTCCACACAGACAATGATCCAAGGCCGGAATTGAACCTGGTTCCCTGCAGCTGTGAGGCAACAGTGCTAACCACTGTGCCATCGTGCATTCCCCTTTTTACCTCCATTAAAGAATGGAAGCTTACACTTCTGGCCTTGTATCAATATTTATATGATGTTGAAAAATAGCAAGACTGCATATTTACAGGTGAAAGAAACCCCAGTGATCCACTCAGCGCTCTGCCTGATGTGTTAACCTTCTTTCTCAGCAGGGACATTCTCAATTCTTGGATAAAGTGGAGATAATCTGCTCACCTGCATCTGCTAGTGGTTGAGATGCACATCGTAGTCATCCTGATTGCAGAGGTGCTTGTCCTGGGGCTGCTGCACTGATATTATGGCAGGAGCAGCCTCCATCACTGGACCCTGCTCTATAGGTGTGGCCTCTGTCGGAAGGGCCTAGAAGGCCAACGATGAGTGATGGTGCCCCATGAAGGGGAAACACCCTTATCCTCTTTGGTGACTGCCTTAGCCCTTGAATGGCTAACGAGACCCAGCAATTGGGCCACAAATGACATCCTCCGTCAAACATCTCTGCCAGCAGCACCACTGACCTGCCTGTGTTGGAGAGTGTGACATGCATTCTGTGAACGCTGTTCCTGCACGTACTCCAAGTGTTGCCATACGTATGGCTTTCCTTGAGGTTGGCCACAGGCCCGCCTGCCACGGGAGTCGGAGCAGAAAAGGGCGGACCATGGAAAGGCCCATTGACCTTGGGCGGGATTTTACAGTTTCGGGACGAGCAAGGCCATAAAATCCCACCCACTGTCCCAATGGAGGAGTTCATGTGTTCAAAACCTTGAGCCATTATAATGCAGTTAAGTTGAATGGATTCCTCTATTCTCAGTCCATGATCCCACACCACCTCAAGGAATTCTGTGCAAGAACACCCATTGCTCTTATTTCTTATGACTCCCAAGGCTCTACATCTAGGCCCAGCTGAAGATGGTTTTGTCTGCCTTCACAGGGATTTCTCCCCTGCAAGGACAAAAGAGAGAGAGAGAGATAAGATACTATTGCCCTCTATAGCCAATATCATTGATTCATTAACATAAGATGCTACATGTATCAGTGTTGGAAGGTTCTCAGCAACACTGTGGCTCTGAGCCTTGCCGAAGGTATCAGTAAATACCCCTAGGAACATAATCCTCTCATGTTCAAGAACAAACTGTGTCCTCAGGCTTTTCAGCTGGTGTGTCTACTGGAGGTTGAACACCCAGAGGCCTGTTTTGAGGGCCTGATGTTGTTCTCACTTTACCAGAATGAATAAGGTAATTGAAAATTTTCTTGCACTGCACCCAGTTCCTCATGATCACACTTTGTCTGCTCACATTCTCAGCCAGTTCCAGCAATGCCTGCATGGTTTTAGATGAGGAACTTGTCCTACTGCCCTTCAGAATGAAGACTTGCTTGCTCACCCTCACTGCGTTGAGAAGGATCACCAAGTCTGCGGATGCAAAATGAGGGGCATCCCAGCCGTGCTTTCTGGCCCTGCCAGAAATTAAAATGGGGAAAGAAGAATACTGGTAAGAACTATTCTTATGTCCTTTGAAATCAAGCACCAGTACAACTGGAAAATAAGAATACTGGTCCAAACAATTTTTCTTATTGGGTTTGGTGTTCCATGTCTGCTACTGTAATTGAATCAGCAAATCAGGAGCCACAGTAGTGGTGGTTTAAATTAGGCCTGTAGGCATTCAGTCCCATCTCCATTTCATAGAATCCCTAGAGTGCAGAAGCAGGCCACTGGCCCATCGAGTCTGCACCGACCCTCTGATGGAGCATCCCAATCAGACCCTATCCCCATAACCCCAAGTATTTACCCCACTAGTCCCCCCCCCTAACCTACACATCCTAGGACACTAAGGAGAAATTTAGCATGGCTAAACCACCAAACCTGCACGTCTTTGGACTGTGGGACAAAACCGGAACACCTGGAGGAAACCCACGCAGACACGGAGATAATGTGCAAACTCCAGGCAGGCAGCCACCCAAGGCCAGAATTGAACCCAGGTCCCTGGTGCTGTGAGGCAGCTGTGCCACCGTGCCACCCAAACACAAGTGCCTCGTGTGAGGCGCTTTCTGTCCCCTTGGCCATTGATCAACCTCTCAACCCACCCAAAAGACCACTCCCACGGAAAATGGGGCCTGTGACTAAAACACTTTGCCATCTTCCTGCCCCCGAGATGAGACTGGGATCCAGAAACTGTCCTGATGGCCAAGCTCCTGATGCCAAACTGAAATCAGGCCCTCGCTTTCTGTGATGGAAGTAGCCTCTCTCAGGTTTTCCTGAGCAATGCTGCCCCAAAGGTTCTGAAATTTATCATCCAATTTCAAATTATTTGGAAAACATAAATACTGTTGTTAAGGTTCAGATTAGAAACTCCAAAATATTTTATGAAGCCCGCCTGATTCATAAGTTTTGCATCTTGAATTTGGCTAGGATAAACATGGGAAGTTTCACTTCAGGTATGATTCAAGTGACCCAATAGGGAGTTTTTATCAAACAAAGTTTATTTAAGAATATAGTTAAAATGTATAGTAAGAAAATTAGCAAGAACTTTTATCAATTACAAACAAGAGACAAACAACCACAAGAATGTATAGCCCTTGATGAATAAGCTGTCCCAGTCAAAACCAAAACCTCCTATAGACAAAAGACCCTTTTCACAGGTTTAACACAGCACAGACTACTGCTCACGTGATACTGGGATCGAGGCTGTTAGTTGAATTCTGCAGTCAAATGCTCTTGAGACTCAGAACAGTTTGCAGACTTTGGTCCAGCCCCCAACAGCAGCAGGTTTTCACCCTTCAGGAAAACAAGTTCTTCTTCTCAGCTAACCAACAGAATTTTCAAAACAACAGGGAGAGTGGGAAACACTTCTTTTTAGATTGTTATCCTTTCTAAAAACTAAAAACTCCAACTTGCAGCTCTAAACTGAAAATGAAATCCCTGTCACCTGAACTGCAGACAGTTTCTTTCTCCTCCCAACAATGACATCACCTAAGGTTGTGAGCATGAATTTTAAAAAAATGACTCTTAAAGGTACACCAACATCACACAGCGTATTGAATTGCTTGCAGTTAAACTGAAAGTCCTACAGTGCATGCTCAGAGACTCTCTACTGTGTCACAATGAGATTTACAGGTACAGATGTAGCTGGTAACTCCTTTCAGCTGACACTGCAGTAGCTCCTTGGAAGTCGCAACTCTTGTCAGGCTCATGTCTCCAAGTAAAATCATTAAGTATAATCATGCAATAATGCATTTTTAATATGCCAGAACCCTTACTGTATTGTGTGCCAACTTTTAAACAAAATAATTTCTTTCATTTTCTCCATTTCATTATCTTATATCACAGTGACTCACCTGACCTCAACCCTGTAGGAACAAATAGGTGCGTTGCAAACTCATCATGATATCTGTGCTACTCAATGCATTAGTCAGCAGGGACACATTTGTGTGCATCATAAAACAATTATCAATTTCATAGAATCATTATCATAGAATCTCTACAGTACAGCAGGAGGCCATTCGGCCCATAGAGTTTGTACCGATTGCAATCCCACCCAGGCCCTATTCCCCCCACGTAACCCCACACATTTACCTTGCTAATCCCCCTGACACTAGGGTCAATTTAGCATGGCCAATCAACTTAACCCGCACATCTTTGGACTGTGGGAGGAAAGCAGAGCACCCGGAGGAAACCCACGCAGACACGGGGAGAAAGTGCAAACTCCACGCAGACAATGATTGAGGCTGGAATTGAACCTGGGACACTGGCGCTGTGTGGCAGCAATGCTAACCACTGTGCCACCATGCCGCCAATTTGCTGTGCTTGTTCACTCGAGTGATATAACTGAGAACTCATGCAAATCATATACTGACTAATGGGTTGGATGAATTGAGCCTGTGTTGACAGAGATGTTTACTCTATGGGCTGGATTTCACTGGGGCAGGTGGGGGGGAGGGATGGGCTGCTTGCCTGAAAGAGAAATCTGTCCATTCAGGATAACACGTTGTCGGTGGGCTACCCAGCCTCAAGAGCTGCAGACCAATCTTACTGGCTGGCAGCTCTTGCAGTGTTAGCAGTGCACAGCTCAGTTGAAGGTACTGCTGATCCTGCAAGGATGCCTCAAGAAGAAGACCATGCATGGTGACCAGAGAGAGAGATACATTCTGGGTTTTTAGGATAGGGAAGGGTCAGAAAGCCTGCTGGGGCCGGGTTTGGAGGGTGCACAGGGAGGAACAAAGTGTGTGTGGGGGGGTTGGGGGGGGCATTGGGGGAGGAGGGGGTGCCACGTTGTCTTGCACTCCCTTTTATGAGACTCCCTTCAAAAACCTTTGCAATCTTGTCCATTTGTCACTGTCCAGACTTTTATGATATTGGAGGTGGATTGAAGTCCTTAATTGGAAGTTAAAGGCTAAAATAGACCAACGGGCAGGCAGCATATTGGATATCTTAACCACCCCCATATTATGCAGAAAGATCAGGGTGGGTGGGAAGGAGGTGGGCTGGGCATCTGACGTTAGGAATGGGTTAACTGCAACCTTCCACTTCAGACCTAATTTGTATGTTAACTGTTTAATAGTACTCACCGGGACATATAAAGGTTGGCACCGGGCGTCAGCTGTGTGTATGTGGAAAAGAGAATCAAGTGAGTTTGTGATGAAGCTGGACTTGCATCATCTTTTATTACTGGATTGCAACTGAGAGGCTTAACACCCAACATATTTTATGTGAACCCACTGCTTAAAATACGCGCACTGAGGTCTACAAAATGCAATCCACTGTGTAAACTGTTAGACCAGCTGCTTACTCCAACTGAGTACAGTGTCTCTCTGCATGAAGTTTAAACCTATACTGAAATTGCCTTGAAAAATGGGTTTTCAGTGCTTAATGCACTCTTTTACCTAATACTTCTTATTTATTTGACTGACAAATGATATCTCCATATTGACTTTTAGCATTATATTGAAAAGCGGTGTTTTATAAACTGGCAGAAAGGCTTTTAAATGGAAAGATCTATAGGGTAAGAGTGCTCATGTAAAAGTAATATTCCACGACTATTATTTTGACTTATTTTAATGTTTCCTTTAAAGCCATTTTCGTTGACTTCATCCTTTTCTCAATTGTATAATTGCCTTATAAAATATTCTATCAAATGTATCGGTCCCACTGCTGTATTCTCAGGGTTGACTAAGGTGGCAATTTCATAGTAAAAATCCTAGATTATTATTTCACAACTATTGAGAGATAGAATAATGGTGAAAGTGTTGAGAAAAAAATATAATGGCTAATGTTGTACATGGCAGTGCATTTGAGTAGGTTGAATATCTGTTGAGCCAGATCTTCCCAAAAAATTCTATGTACCGAACGAGTGAGAAAATGGGAGAGTTTCATACCTGTTTTTTGGGAGAGTTTGAAAATGCAATCTTCTGACAGGAACATCTGGGGAAGCATCTGGATTCCACTTTTTTTGGACAGAAGTATGATTCTCACCATTAAGTAGGTCTGTGCCTAAAATCGTCGTGAGGCCGGCTATAAATTGCCTGCGGCGCCATTGCACAGGTGCCCTGATATTCCCAATGAACTAGAAGACCTCCTGCCACACCTCATCCTCCCCACAGCCATCACCCCACCCTCATCATTGGCCGCAGTGTAACTACCCCCTCACCATGATAACACAGGTTGTTGGCATTGGGGTCCCAATCATAACCCCTTCCGCAGCCCCCCTATACTGGTTCATCCCCCTCCCCCCTTCCAATTGCCCCCATTGTCAGAGTTCTCCCCCACCCCCTCTCCGCCGATCACCACCCCATTGGCAGTGTTCACCCACCCATCTGCAGAAATCCCTCCCTGATGGCAGGAAGACAGGGAGCCCACCCCCTTGCCTCCCTGCCATCATTGCCCCACCTCCACTCAGGACCCACCCCCTTGGCACTGCCCCTGACACAGTTATGGTGCCCGGTGGGCAGTGCCAGGCTGCCCATTAGTACTGCCTGGCCATGCCCCTGACAACCTGGGGGCCTCAGTGGCCTCAGATCCCCCCCGATGTAGCCATCACATCTGGTGCCTGTTGGTGGGGACCATGAGTGATTCTTGTTGGCATCCTTTTTGGGCGCAAAGCCGATCGCGCCTATAGAACATGGCCAGGAAGATGCCTTTCGGAGCGGAAGCCTTGTGCGCTATCTTCCCGGCTCGCTGTGCCAACTAACTGGTGCAGCGGGCCGAAGAGATCGAACTCATTCAGTTATTTGACATTTTATTAAGAAAGAAATTATTTTCTGCCTCTTCCATTTGTTTGTTTACAACAAAAGCGTGCATTTGTATAGTGCATTTAATGTAAAAAGGTGCAAGGAGAATTGGATTCCAAACCGAACAAGGAAGGATGACCAACGGTTCGGTTTCATAATCTTCTTTCGTGTGAAAGTGGTAAAAATGACTCAAATATCCATACTTTAATTCAGATGTCCAGACTAAACTCCAGTAAGTCAGCGAGGAGGGATAATGGTGAATGATTATTTGTTCAGAATAGGATATGATAGAAGTTTGATTAGCTGGAAGTGTATAAGTTAATGGGGAGTTGAGCAAGAGAACATTGGAATGTCTGAGTCTGGGGGTGACAAAGACAATCATGAGGGGTTGAAGGTTGAGGTTATCATGTCGATGATCTTTGTGATGCAACATTAATGAGATTAGAAGGTTAGATAATTTGCTGCAGTTGTGAATGGTCTTGTTCAGCTTCAGGCAGGGACTGGGTGCAATCAGTACCAAGGGTAAAGTTCTTATGTTGTGGTGGAAGGGGTAGAAGGCACTTCTTCTGTTTTTCTGATGTTTAACTGAAATGAATTGTTGCTTAGACAAGCAACCATAACCTGGAGACAATAGAGACAATAGACGATGGTGGAGAGGTGGTGCCTGATGTCATCATCATACATGTGGATCCTGGTTACCTGTCCAGCAATGCCTCAATTATAAAATTCACATTTTTGTCTTCAAATCCCTCAATGGCCTCACCTGCTCTCTATCTTTCTCATCCCCACTGGTCCTATAACCTTCTTATTGGGGAGGCGATGGCGTAGTGGTATTATCGCTATACTCTTAATCCAGAAACTCAACTAATGTTCTGGGGACCTGGATTCAAATTTATTGAATTTGAATTCAATTCAAAAAATCTAGAATTAAAAATCTGCTGATGACTATGAAACCACTGTTGATTGCCAGAAAAACCCATCTGGTCCACTAATTTCTTTTAGGGAAGAAAATCTGCCATCCTTACCTGGTCTGGCCTACATGTGACTTCACCACCTCAACCATCTCACTTGGCAGTGCATTCCAGGCCCCCACCACTCTCTGTGTAAAAGACTTCCTCTGCACATCTGTACTGACCCTTTCCCTCCTTACCTTGAACTTGTGCTCCCTTGTAATTGTTATTTCTGCCCTGGGAATAAGCTTCCAAATGCTCAATTTATCGATGCCCCTCATAATTTTATAAACTTCTATCAGGTCACCCCTCAGCCTCCGTCTTTTCAGGGAGAACAATCCCAGTTTATTCAATCTCTCCTCATACCTAATACCAGGCAATATCCTGGTAAACCTTTTCTGTACTCCCTACGTTTGGCACGGGTGAAAAGCCAGTTCAGCTTGGCACCAATGCCACATTTTTGGAGTGTGAACCCACTGTTAGTCTTTTATCAATTGAATTGAGATCCTCAATTTTAATAACTGTTTCAGCGAATATTTAAAACAGCTCTCTCAAAGGCTCCATTTCACTTGGTTCATGAAAGAAATTTTATCCCCGTAATAAAAGTGCCGTAGCCTTTGACAATCCCAGGATGAACTGGTAGGTGGTGCTAAAGTGCAATCTGAAATGAAAGATTGTTGATGTTCCTTCTTTCTAGTTAGTTGGGCTTCTCACCTCATCTGTACTGCCTATGATAACTTAGGTAATGGTGGTCTTGTGGTATGGTGAGTTGCCTCCTTACTTCTGAGCCAGAAGCCTTGTGTTCAATTCCCACTCAATGGCCATATTCATGACGTGGCCAAACAGGCTGATCATCGATGCTGGGGAGAAATTCTTGGTAGGTTAGAGAAATTTCAAACAAACAGGGATTTAAAGCACTAACCAATCCACTGACACTAAGCAAAATAAGCTCAGATCAGACTAGCAGTTTAATAGGGAAACTACCTGCATAAAGGCACATAAGAATGAGATTTGAACAAGTATTTCTGATTTAAACATGCATTTTGATATTTTAAATGCATTAACTGTATTTTATAAAGTAATTGTGCACTTTTAGCCAAGAGCAAACTGCTGCGAGAGGTGATAGGATGAAATATTAGCAGATAGAATCACATTCTTACGAAACAATTAAACCTCAGAATGTGCAAGTTCTTATCGGCGGAAGTTGCCAGCAGAGCTACTAATGAATAGAGTTTTTCACTATCCAGATAAGACAGGTCCCTTCTTAGACGTGAGAATGTAGATCTGTCTCGTTTGGACAGTGACGTAGCGGGAGTTGGTGGGAACCTCAACTTTGATCTTTGTAGCTAAGTATCAGGGAACAAAGGAAGAGGTATCAGCGATAGGGGAAGGAAGCATCCGGATTCCACGAACCAATAAAATCCCATGATATCAGAGAGTAGAATGCAGTTGGCTAAAGCATATGACAGGTGTTATTAATGCTTCATGTGTATTGAAGATGATTGATTCAAAGCTAATGAAAGGCAGGAGAATTTGATAAGAGAAATGTATAATTGATCTATCCTAAGCTTTGAACGTCAGAGTTATTGGAGAGATCAGGGCGTTCCTTGTCCAGAGAGGCCTTGTACTGTGCAATAATTTCTCCCTTTGATCATTGGTCAAATAAAAGATATGTCTTTAAACTGAGACACTGGCTTTCTTGAGTCTTTATATTGGCTGAAGTTTCAGTGATACCTGGTCTCCAGAGAACCCTGCTAACAATCAACCTGCAAATCTTTCCAAAATACCTATGGCAGGAGGTGAGAGCAGGAGAGTCTCCTGGTCAGCCAGAACTATGTGATAGCTGCAGCGCAACAGCCTCCACACCTTAAAAAGACTCCACAAGCAGGTTCTTACCACAGGCTGCACTCTGTGGCAAGCTTCCTCCTCACCTTGAGGGACTGTCAGAAGAAGAACCTGTGAGACAATTGGTAGTATTCTGTCTGTAGAAAGTCCAGCCACAAGTGCCAACTGACTCAAGTTTCATTACCCAAGATTCCAGTTGACAGCTGAAGAACACAAAACACATTAAACTGATGTTGAATAATTCTTCTTACTGTAGATTTTCTATATGGACTTAAGTCGGAAGAGAATACTTTGAATCAACTGAACAAGTTTCTGATATAAAGCACATCTTCAGATGTTAAATGTTGTTTAAAAAGGGCAAACCCTGTTTTTACTGGCAAAAGTTTAGAGCTTTGAAGGATTTTATGATTGAAATTAGTGTCATATATACTAAATGGACTGCCCACTAAATCTGTGAGATCTACCTTTGTTGTATCTGCTATTTAAAGTGAAATTCGTGGTTTACATTGAGTGCAATTTGCCTGTTAATTATTCTTCAATTGTTGATTTTCTTTTGATTGTTAAAGTCAGGGTCATAGAAAGTGAAATCATGTCCATTGTTTTTTTTGTTGGGGACGTTCGATAAATTTGGTTATTTTAGTTTGTTGGTTTCTACGGAAATCATAACGAAATATTTGAATGTATAAAAATGATCACATTAACTGAAAAATTAGAAACTAATCCAGCAAAGGGATTTGGTGTCACGTTGGGCAGAATCTTATGACCATTCACGCCAACGGGATTTGCTGGTCCCGCTGCCGTGAACTGAGATTTGGCTGGGTGCCAAATTCTCCATTCTCGCTGCAGTGGCAGCAGGGCATGAATGGCTAGTAAGATCGTGGCCTAATTAGTTTTGTGTGCACCCAAAGTTTTTAGATGCATAGAGATTAACTATTTCTCTTAAAAGATTGAAGAAGCATCACTCAAAGCTCCTTCTCAAAAATGTTTCATGTCCTTAAGTTATAAAATTGCCTACAACAACATCAGACTCCCCACCTTAAGCAATATTTTATATAGCAGGAAGTAGGCTTTACATAGCAACCGTCAGTTTCCTGAATGGTATGTTGAAATAACCCAAAAAGAATCGCTATTACACTTAGTGCATTATATTGTTGATAATACTTATATTCTTGTAATACTTTCCTTCAATACAATATCCTTCAACTTAGTGTGAACCATTCTAGGGAGATCTGCGTGTCTGTAAAATTAAAAGTCTTTCATCTTGCACACATCTCTTGCATCACATCAATCAATAGCATCTAAAAAGGTAGCTGCAGAAATTTGACACTTCAGAAGTATGCCATGTCATAACACAAAACGTAATGATTGGTTCATGTATCTATTTATTTGTTAAATTACCAAAGTGTGGAAAAAAACCAAAAAGATCAATGGGAAACATATGAGCTTCAGAAAGCTGAAGGTATAATTTTAATATCGACCATTCATAAGCTAGTAAATTCTAAAAAATCAAACTGGAGCTCTTTTCTCTCAAAGAGAAGACTGAGAGGTGACCTGATAGATGCCTTTAAAATTATGAAGGGGTTCAATACAGTAGACGTAACAAAGATGTTTTAATATGCGTGGAAATCCAAAAATAGCAGCCATGCGTATACGATATAAATCCAAGAAGGAACTCAGGAAAAACATAGAAGCAGCCTTTTACTTCCTCTCTTCCCAACGTCGAAGGCCCCAAATACTCTTTCCTGAAGAAACCGCAACTCATGAGTGCTTCTTTCAATTTAGTATACAGCATTTACTGCTTACAATGTAATGGAAAGACTATACAGCGATTAGGTGATTGCTTAGTGCAGCGTATCCATTCAGTGTGCAAGCATGACAGTAAGTTTCCAGTCAATCGTCATTTTAATTCTCTGTCCTGCGCCCACTCTGACCTCTCTGTCTGTCCTCTGCCTCCTACATTGTTATAAATGAAGCTCTGAGGAAGCTCGGGGAACAACATCTCATTTGATTCGGCACTTTACAGCTTCAGGACACGACATTAAGTTCAACAATTTCAGATCATATCCACTGCTTCTATTTTTCCAGACAGCAGCTGCTGGTAATGATTCTGCTTTTGTCATTTTTTAGTTTCTCTGGACCTGTCTTTTGTCTGTTTATTGCCCCATTACCGCATATCCTTGTGCCAGGTTCCATCAACTTTTTTTCATTTAATCACCCCAGCCTTTCACCCATCCCAGACCTTTCATTTTGTTCTTTCCTCCTGTTCACCCCCCCTTCCCCTGCCTCTGTACTTGCTCAAAAGCCGTTACATCTCTAATCCCTTTTAGTTCTTTTGAAAGGTCATTGACTCAAAATGTTCTGTCTTCACATTTGCTGCCTGACCTTCTGTTTTTATTTCGGGAGAAACCTCGTTACTCATTACTCGGGCAGTGATGAGAATGTGGAACTCACTAACACATAAGGAATAAGACCTGGAGTAGGCCATTTGGCCCTTTGAGCCTGCTCCATCATTCAGCAAGATCATTGCTGATATTCCACCTGAACGCCACCTTTTCACACTATCCCAATATCCCTGAATTCTCTTAATAACCAAAAATCTACTGACCTGTCCTGAATATAGTCATAAACTGAGCATTCACACCTCTTTGGGGTGGAGAATTCCAAAGATTCACAAGTGAAAACATGTCTCCTCATCTCAGCCCTTAGTCCCATAGAAAGTGAGGTCTGGGGAATTAATAATGGAAAATAAAGAGATGACAGATGAATTGAGTAAGTGCCCCCTGGACATTGGCACTTTGCCCCTTAGGCAGTGTCAGGGGGCCCAGGCTGGCACTACCAAGGTGCAAACGCTCATGGGGCCCCTCCCCCCACCGCCTGATCCTCTGGGGGGCCCCGATTGCCCCCCTTCACTCCAGCAGGGTCGGGTCACCAGCTTCTCACAAGTGAGGAGTTACAGTAAACCCCGCTAGAGTGAACCACTTCTGGGGGGGGGGGGGGGGGGGGGGTGGAGAGGCGAGCAACTCAGAGATTTCAGTCCCGGGCCCACTAATCTTATTTAAATTATATTACAATGAATCCTTGCATGCCTAACGCAGCTCTGCGCCTATTTCCGGCACGGAGCTGATGGCGTTGGAAATACGGAGAGACGTGCTCGGGGCCGGATGCCATGCACGGATCCTGTGAGTTGGCCGGCGCTGGAGTCTCCCATCCTGCACGCTGAATTGCCCCCATCATGTTTAACCAATTTATTGGAGTTCTTTGAAAAAAATAACGTGCTGTGGATAAAAGGGAACCGGTGGATGTAGTGTACTTTGATGAGGCACCTTATCAAACGCATTCTGGAAATCTAAGGTTATTATGAAAACTAAATGTTCATGGTGTAGGGGGTAACATATAGGCATGGATGGAAGATTAGCTAGAGGACAGGAAACAGGGATTATGTCTAAATGGGTCATTTTCCAGTTGGCAAGATGTGGGCTGGTATTCTCCCATGCCACCTGCAGCTGGAATTCTCATGGGCAGGGGGGCAGACCATGTAAATGTCTATTGCGGTCGCGTGGGAATCTCTGGTTTTCAGATGAATGCGGCCGGAGAATCCCACCCATGGCAATCAGTAATGGGGCCTCAGCTTTTACAATTTATACAAATGACTTGGATGAAGAGACCAAAAGTATGGTTGCTAATTTTGCTGATGACACAAAAATTGGGAGTAAAGTAAGATGTGAAGATGACTTAAGAGTCTACAAAAAGTTCTAAATAGGCTAATTGAGTGAGCAATGAACTGACAAGTTGAGTATAATGTGGGAAAATGTGATATTTTCCATTTTTCCATTAAAAAAGTTTATTCTGTGAATAGTGAGAGATTATAGAGCTCTGAAATTCAGAGGGATCTAGAGGTCCGAGTGCATGAATCATAAAACGTTCGTATGCAAGTAATTAAGAAAGCTAATAGAATGTTAAAATGCATTAGAATCAGGTCAGAGAAGGTTTACGAGACTAATACCTGGAATGGACGAATAGTTTTATATGGAAAGGTCAGAGGGCTTGAATCCGCTGGAGTTTAGAAGAGTAAGAGGCAACTTGATTGAAATATATAAGATCCTGAGGGATCCTGACAAGGTGGATGTGGAGAGGATGTTTCCCCTAGAATCTAGAACTAGGGTTAACTGTTTAAAAAGAAGGGTCACCCATTTAAGATTGAGACGAGGATAATTCTTTCTCTCAGAATGTCATGAGTCTTTGGAACTCTTTTCTTCAAAAGGCAGTGGAAGCAGAATCTCTGAATATTTTTAAGGCAGAGTAAGGTACATTCTTGATAAGCAAGGAGGAGAAAGGTTATGGAAGTACGTGGGAATGTGGACTTAAGGTTATAATCAGATCAACTATGACCTTTTTAAATGGTGGAACAGGCTCGAAGGACTGAGTGGCTTACTCCTGATCCTAATTCCTATGTTTATATGTCCTAAATGACCAATCCTCTTTTCTGAGATCCTGTTCTAGATTCCCCAACCACAGAAACATGCTCTGAAGAAGAGTCATATGGACATGGAACAATAATTTTGTTTCTCTCTCCACAGATGCTGTCAGACCTGCAGTTTTTCCAGCATTTTCTGTCTTTATGTCAGGGGAAACATTTTTTCAGCTAACCTGTCGAGGCCATTAAGATGTCTTTAGTTTTAGTAATGTTAACATTCTTCCAACTGCAGGCAACATAGGCCTAATCTACTCAATCTCTCTGCACAGACAATCCCCTTATCCGAGGAACCAGCCTAGTGAACCTTTGTTGAGCTCTCTCTGAAACAAGTATTAAGAACTCTGCTGATGTTACCCACGAGAGTGTCTCAAAACCCCAAAGGATAACTTGAAACACTGGGTCTTGGTAGTGTATATTTGTTTGGAATAATGTGAGGAACAATGTACAACCCAGTGAGGAACCAGTCTAGTCATTGTGTAAACAATTAATAAAGAGTATTTATTAAAATAACAGAAAAGAAAAAACACATGACAAGAAAGACCAGTGTGCACTATGACACTTAACTACATTAATAACTAAAAACGCTGTTTTATCGGAAATTACCTCTTGTTCCCAAAATATATCCTCATTCCCTGAGCTCACTGAAGCACCTCTTTTCCCAAACAACATCCGGTTTAATAACTCTAAGTCAAATCCAGCTCGAAATTCAACTCCCCACCTTAAAGGACAACATTTCATATAATACTCCAGGTATGGTTTCATCAATGCCCTGAATAATTGCAATCAGACTTATTTCCTTTTACACCCTAACAAAGCTAATTTACAATTTGCCTTCCTAAATCCTTGCTGTACCTGCATGTTGACTTTCTGTGATTCATTTACATGGGCACCCAGATCTCTGAATGCAAATATATCTCAATTTCTTACCATTGAAAAAAATTCTGCTTTTTTATTGTTCCCACCAAAGTGGATATCTTTGCATATTATATTCCATCTGTCATTTTTACTCACCAAACCTGTCTACACCTTTCTATGGCTTTTGTTTCCTCCTCTTTTCTTACTTCTCCATATAAATCTGTACCAGCAGTAAACATGGATACATTACGCTCAGTCATTGAATCCCTACAGTGCAGAAGGAGGCCATTTGGCCCATTGAGTCTACACCGATCACAATCCCTCCCAGGCCCTATCCCCATAGCGCCATGTATTTACACCACTAATCCCCCTGACACTAAGGAGCAATTTAACATGGCCAATCAACTTTGGACTGTGGGAGGAAACCGGAGCGCCCAGAGAAAATCCATGCAGACAGAGGAGAACGTGCAGACTCCACACAGACAGTGACCTGAGGCTGGAATTGAAGCGGAGTCCCTGGTGCTGTGAGGCCGCAGTGCTAACCATTGTGCCACCGTGGTGCCCTCTCATCTAAGCCATCATTACAGATTGTAAATAGCTGGGACCAAAGTACTGATTCTTTTTGTACCCTGCTGATTACACTGGGTCTGCCAATAAGCCCTTTATTCCTACTCTGTGTTTCCTGTCCATTCTTCAATTCATGCTAGTATATTATCACCAAATCTATGGTTTCTGCTTCTGCGTAACAATTTCTTATGTTGTATTTCAATAAATGCTTTTTGAAAATTCAAAAAACGCTACATTCTACGATTGTCCCTTATCTGCCTTACTATTTACATAGAATTGAATCATAGAATGGTTTTATACTGAAGGAGGCCATTCATTGAGTCTATGTCAGGGCTCCTCAAAAGCAAGTTAGCTTGTTCTACTCCCTATCCTTTTCCCATAGCACTGCAAATTCTTTCTTCCGTAAAATCCATAGAATTCCTAGAATGCAGAGGAGGTCATTTGGCCCATCGAGTCTGCACCGACAACAATCCCACCCAGACCCTATCCCTGTAACCCCATGTATTTACCCTGCTAATCTCCCTGATGCGAAGGGGCAATTTAGCATAAACAATCAAACCAAACCCGCGCACCTTTGGATTGTGGGAGGAAACTGGAGTCTCGCCAGCGAGGGGGGAAGCAGCCATGCCGAATGCACTACTGCCATTTAAATGAAGGCATTACTATGCTAATAGGTTTCACACCCTTTCTGAGACCACATTAGCAAAACCAGGCCTGGAAGGTACCAAACCGGTTCATGACTGGCATGAATCGGATTTTTACCCTTGCGTGCAATCTTCCCGGCTCGCCACGTTGACCGACAGGAGCAGTGAGCCGGTAAGATCACGCCCTACATATGAAGACATGAGTCCACCTTTGGGCTCCACACCAGATTTTTTTTATCAGTCTTTAACTCGCCAAAGGTATCTACAAAGCAGTGGATGTATTCTCCCATTGCTGGGAATTTCATTCATGAGTACCAGGATCTGGCTGCATGCCAATGGGCCTGCCCACTGCATCACTGAGTCCCTCTGAAGATTTAGCCTGAGACCACAAGGGACCTAGTTTCCATGTGTCGCCACGAGGCAGCACAGCTGATGGAGAGCATGTGTACTGGCAGGGAGAAACCTACACATTTGGCACTTTTTTTCTGCATTGCTACCAGCCAGTCATGTAGGCTGAAAATGAGAAGCAAACTAATGTACAAAAATGGAAAGCATCCAACTCTCTTCACTCACACTCTACACACTCACATGCAGCATGCACCTTTTGTACACACAATTTTGACCAGGTGTTTTCACACCTTGCCTCACAGAGTGCAGAGTAGAATGGAACATACTTTAAGCTGCCATCTATAATATCACAATCTCAACACATGGGAAGCAAAAGCAGCACAATGCTGACTGTTTTGAGGTTAACATCACAGTGATGGGACCTGTTATTGAAGCCAAGTAGTCCACTCTCATTAATTACAAGAAAGACCCTAGCAAGTAAACTCTGAATGCACTAAGAGCCACTTGAAATAAAGTCCAACAGACTGCTAGGCAATGCGCCAATGACCACTGGTTACAACTTTGCCAGAATATCCAGATGTTATTTAGCATAGGGAATTCTAGGAGTGTGTATGAAGGGATCAAAAAGGCAACAGGTCCATTAGCAAAGAAAATGGCTCAATTGAAACAAAGGTCAGGTGACCATCACTGATTACAATGAACAGTTGGAGAGATGGGTGGAACACTACCTTGAGTTGTACTCGAGGGAAAACAATGTCACTGAGGAAGCTCTGGATACAACAGAACACCTGCCTGTCATGACAGAGCAGGAGGGCGGCACGGTAGCACAGTGCTTAGCACTGCTGCTTCACAGCTCCAGGGACCTGGGTTCGATTCCCGGCTTGGGTCACTGTCTGTGTGGAGTTTGCACATTCTCCTCATGTCTGCGTGGGTTTCCTCGCACAGTCCAAAGATGTGTGGGTTAGGTTGATTGGCCATGCTAAAATTGCCCCTTAGTGTCCTGGGATGCGTAGATTTTTGAAAATCCAAATACACTACATTCTAAGATTGTCCCTTATCTGCCTTACTATTTACATAGAATTGAATCATAGAATGGTTTTATACTGAAGGAGGCCATTCATTGAGTCTATGTTAGGGCTCCTCAAATTCTTTCTTCCGTAGAATCCATAGAATTCCTAGAATGCAGAAGGAGGTCATTCGGCCCATCGAGCGGGTAAAATATGTAGGGATATGGGGGTAGGGCCTGGGTGGGATTGTGGTCGGTGCAGACTCAATGGGCCGAATGGCCTCTTTCTGTACTGTAGGATTTCTATGATTTCTATGATTTCTATGATATCAAACCCATAGTACAGGAGCTTAGCAAAGCCACAGAGTTGCATGCCACAAGCTAAACTCCAGGTGTTGATGCCATACCCCCTGAACTCGCCAAGCATGGAAACTGGCATTCCTGCAGCATCTGCACAAATATCCCTGTCTCTGCTGGAGGGAGGAGGCAGTGTCCCAGGATGTGTGCAATTCAAAGATTGTGAACTTATACAAGAACAAGGGTGTCCACAGCGATTGGAACAACTATCGAGACATCTCCCTGTTGAGAATCATGGGCAAAGTATTTACCCATGTTGTCCTTGTCAGACTGCAGAACCTGGCTAATGTATCTATCCCAAAACCTAGTGTGGTTTCAGAACTAGAAAATCTACTCCTGAAATGATCTCAGTCCACCAGCTGTAAGAGAAATGCAGCGAACAAAGGAGACCATTATATATTATCCTCATCAATTTTACCAAGATATTCAACCATGTGAATAGAGGCAGTCTCTTAAACTGCTGTAGAGAATTGGCTGCCCATTAAAGCTGCTCAATGTGCTCTCCTGTTTCCATGACAATATGATGGCTAAGGTCAGCTATGATGGGGCAACATTGGAACCTGAGATCCACAGTGGGGTCAAACAGGGCTGTGCTCTGGCACCTACACTCTTTGGCATATTCTTCACTTTGCTGGCGTCATATGCCTTCAGATCATTTACAGAGGCTGTCTACTTACATACCAGAACTGATGGAAAGCTGTTAGCCTTGCTTGCCTGAGATCCAAGACAAAGGTGCACTAAGTCCTCTTCAGAGAGTGGCACTATGCTGACAATGCTGGAATAACATTCCACACTGAGGAAACCCTTCAGCAGCAAATTGACAGATTCTCTCCTGCCTGTAAAGAGTTTGGGTGGACCATGAGGACCAGGAAGACAAATGTCATGGTCCAGCATGTTATCATACCACCTCTGTCACATTGACTACGTGACACCGGAGGTTGCTGATACCAAAAGACTTTTATCAAATTAGTTGAACATGAACTGCCTTTAATAAACCTGTATTGGTTTTCCTGAATTAATCCACACATCTCCAAGAGCCTGTTAATTTTGTCCTGAATTATTATTTCTATCAGCTTTCCCATTCTGAGGTTGACTAACTGTACAAAGAACAAAGAAAATTACAGCACAGGAACAGGCCCTTCGGCCCTCCAAGCCTGCACCGACCATGCTGCCCGTCTGAACTAAAACCCCCTACCCTTCCGGAGACCATATCCCTCTATTCCCATCCTATTCATGTATTTGTCAAGACGCCCCTTAAAAGTCACTACCGTATCCGCTTCCACTACCTTCCCCGGCATCGAATTCCAGGCACCCACCACCCTCTGTGTAAAATATCTGCTGGGTAGTTGCTGGGTTTATCCTTGCACCCTTTTATGAACAAGGGTTTTGATCCATAACTTGCTTTTACCACCGATTTGCAATTCTCCAGTCATCTGGCACCACTCCCATGTCCAAGGCAGATTGGAAATTATGGTCACTGCTCTGCAATTCCCAGCTTTACTTTCTTCAGCATCCTTGGATGCATCTGATCTGGTCCTGGTAACTTAACAATTACAAGTAAAGCCAGCCTTTCTAACACCTCAATCTTTATCAATTTTTACCCATGCTGTGTTTCAAACATCCATCCTTTCACTATGATTCTGGCAGCATCTTCTTTCTTGGTAAAGCCAGATGCAAATGTTTCCTTTAGTACCTAAGTCATGCTCTTTACCTCCATGTATAAATCTTCTTTTTGGTCCATAACCTGCTTTTACCACCCTTCACTTTTTTATGCCTAAAGGAGACTTTTGGATTCCCTTTTATGTTGTCTGTCAGTCTTTACTCAATTTCTTCTTTCTCTTTTACTTTCTCACTTTCCCTCTGTACTTTCTATAATTCCAGGACATTGCTGTAAACAGTCCTGCACCCAGCTGTCTTCAGCTGTTTCATCAATGACCTTTCCTCGAACATAAGGTCAGATATGGGGATCTTTGCTGATGATTACATAATGTTCAGCACCATTTGCAACTCCTTTGATACTGAAGCAGTTCATGTTCACATGCAGCAACATTAGGCCTGAGCTGATAATTAGCAAGGAGCATTCACGCCACTCAAGTCAATTACCATCTCCAAGAGGAGAGAATCTAACCATCTCCCCATGACATTCAACAGCATTACCATAGCTGGGGTTACCATTGACCAGATACTCAACTGGACTAACCATAGCAATACTGTCAGCTGAGTTTCGCATTAGTGACTGGTCCATATATCTAACAAGCCACAATGCATCTTTATAAGAACATAAGAACATAAGAAATAGGAGCAGGAGTAGGCCATCTAGCCCCTCGAGCCTGCCCTGCCATTCAATAAGATCATGGCTGATCTGATAGTGGTTTAGTTCCACTTACCCGCCCACTACCCGTAACGCTTAATTCCCTTATTGATCAGAAATCTATCTACCTGCAACTTAAACATATTTAACGAGGTAGCCTCCACTGCTTCAATGGGCAGAGAATTCCAGAGATTCACTACCCTCTGAGAGAAGAAGTTCCTCCTCAACTCTGTTCTAAACTGACTCCCCCTTATTTTGAGGCTGTGTCCCCTAGTTCTTGTTTCCTTTCTAAGTGGAAAGAATCTCTCTGCCTCTACCCTGTCTAGCCCCTTCATTATCTTATATGTCTCTATAAGATCTCCCCTCAGCCTTCTAAACTCCAACGAGTACAGGCCCAATCTACTCAATCCCTCCTCATAAGCTAACCCCCTCATCTCCGGTATCAACCTGGTGAACCTTCTCTGTACTCCCTCCAAGGCCAATATATCCTTCCGCAAATAAGGTGACCAAAATTGCACACAGTACTCTAGTTGCGGCCTCACCAGTACCTTGTACAATTGCAGCAAGACCTCCCTGCTTTTATACTCCATCCCCTTCGCGATAAAGGCCAACATTCCATTTGCCTTCTTGATCACCTGCTGCACCTGCAAACGGAGTTTTTGCGATTCATGCACAAGGACCCCCAGGTCCCTCTGCACAGTAGCATGTTGTAAATTTTCACCATTTAAATAATAGTCCATTTTACTATTATTCCTTCCAAAGTGGATAACCTCACACTTGTCAACGTTATACTCCATCTGCCAGATCCTCGCCCACTCACTTAGCGACTCACTTATCTGCCATTGTAGTTTGGTTTATTTGAATATATCACATCTTAGGCACAGTACCTCATCTTCAATTGATGAATGAATATGTGGTGTAGTGGACTGAACTGAAGGTTCAGTCTATTGGCATCAGACAGATATATTTTAACACTCAACTGGCAATAATCAGTACAGACTGTATATCAAGTAAGCATAAACACCAATATGAACTGAATTCTGTGCTTTATATCTTATGTAATATTCTGAAAAGTCTTTGTTATTCACCTCAATATCAAAACAGTAAGTATTCTTTTGTAATGGTACCTCAACATGACATTGATTCTTGAAATACAATTACTCATTTCCTATGTGGTGAAATAATTCCAAGGGCAGCTTAGGGCATAGCACAAAACACAAATGAGGTGGAGCAAAATGACTTGGCAGTAGGGCAAAGAACCTACAGACTGAAGGGCTATCCAAAGTCAATCCTCAGCGATTAGACTCATGGACTGACACATCATCAGATTTACACATGCACAAGGATGCTCCTTTCTAAGAGTGTGAATCATCCTGTACTGTAGGATGGCTACTGCAGAATAAAATGCTAGCTAGTTTTGTGTAGTGATCTTTGACCATGTATACAACTGCAATCCATCCTCAAGAACATGGGAGTTTTAGCACCATCTGCAGGAAAGTTTAAGTGGAGAGGTAGGGTCTCCCAAGAAAATTCAGATCGAGGTTATAGAGAACTTGACCTCTAGGATTGAAAAATCTGCCTTGTCTGAATAGAAACACAAATTGGGCTTTCGTGACTACAGTGTAGTCTCTGTGCCCTGCAGATCACTGGACATGCTGACGGAGCACTCTGCAGAAGAGGAATGATAAAACTGGGCGCTGATGAAGCAGTTATTTCCCAAGGCAGTGGCTTTGGATTAAAATGTGGTGATGCCAAAATTAGATAGAGATTAGAGAGTTTCGGGAGCCATCTTGTTTCTGATCATCAAGCAAAGGGAAACCAGTTATCTTCTGTCAATCTCAGAGGCAGAGGTAGAATTCCTGTCAGCGTAGGCATGGATGGTGTAACACTGGGTCCATGGATAGAAGCAGAATTCTTGTCTGTGTGGACCCTGGATAGTGCAGTTTCTTTCCAAGACAGAGGCAGATTTCTTGTTGGTGAAAAGGTTGAGGTTGTTTCCACTTCTTCTGGACTGGCCATTCATTTGAAGTCTACTGTATTGATAAGTATACCTTTTTGTTTTTTTTTGTTCCTTCAGTTAACTGATGTTTCCTGTCGTTTCATTTTATCTTGTATTCCATAAATCTCGGTATCATTTGCTAACTCGGTGTCTGAGACTTTCACTGGTGGTTTTTTCTCTGTCAAACCAAAGCAGGTTGAAGGGTTAACTTGAGATCCAGTAATTAGGCCGTACACAGCTAAATTAAATCCCTATATAAACTTATGGAATCATGGTAAGTTTTATGTTTGGTGGGTCAGCTACAATCATGGTCAGGAATGCTAAAGCATGGGAGCCTTCTCAATTCAACTAAAACAGTTAATATTATTGAACTGATGATAGTATAATTTCTTCTTAGATATTTATAGGTTAAGGTCAAAGAATTATTTGTCAACTTATGTTTATTGATTCTGAATCTTGCCATAAACTCCACCATGTGCACATCGGGGGGCGGAGGGTGGGGGGGGGGGGGGGGGGGGGGGGTGGCGATTCTCCCAAAAGTGCTGAGTTGGTGGGAAACTGTTCTAGATCATGACTGTTTTCTCAGTTCAACTTCACACTTGAATCTCCCTACTCTGTGCACTGCAGAGGTCCCATCGGAATATCATTAAAACCCCTGGGGGGGGGCGGGGCCTATTCACACCAGAGTCTGACAGTTCTAGAACTCTGTGCATGAACAGTGGCCCTGACCTGTCAGTCTCCCTGCTTGCTGGCCAGCTCGATCGCTAGCCAGCCTGGGACCCCCACAGTGCTGCCCCTCCAGCGGCCGGATCACAGCCCCCACAACAATTCCTGGGACAGCCCTAACCCCCCCCCCCCCCACCCCCCCCCCACCCCAGAGCCCCCTGATGTCCAGGCCCCACCTCCCCCCAGCAGTGGCGATCCCACCACTCCCTCACCCTGGCAGACTCCCCCCCGCTGAACCCTGCCCCCCCCCCCCCCCCCCCCCCCCCCCCCCCGGGGTCAGACCGCCCCCTCCCCCCCAATAGGAGGCAGGACCCCACCCGCTGGGAGGCAGGCCCCCCTGGCAGACCACCCCCCCCGGCAGACCACCCACCCAGCCCGCCCCAATCGCTGCCCTCCCTCCATCGCAGACCGATCGCCATGCAGAGTGGCAGTGGGACCCCCACAAGCCCACCGATCACCCCTAGGTCCTGCCTACAGTCGGCCTTGGCACTGCCCATGCCCAATGGGCAGTGCCAAGATGTCCCCTGGGCATGGGCACTTTGCCCCTTGGGCAGTGTCAGGGGGCACATGTTGGCACTGTCAGGATGCCCATGCCCAGGGGGCACTATCCCCCTGCTGTCCGATCCCCTGGGGGGCCCCGATTGCCCCCCTTAATTCCGTCGGGGTCTCCCGCTAGTTTCCCAAACATGGGGAGCTCCTCTAAACCCTGCTGGAATGAAGTACTTCTGGCGGGGTGGAAGATTCAATCGGGCCTGGCAAGTTCCCGATAATCGCATGTTAACCATATTTAAACTACATTAAGAAAAAATTCACATGACTTACCTCTCTTCCCGCCTGTTTCCAGTCTGTTCTGGATTCCAACTGTTCTCCAGCTCTGGGAGGTGCGCATGCGTTCCTGGCCCATGCGCAAATCCCGGAAAAAGGACGGCAACGCGGATCTCCCACCCCAAGCAGCCAGAAAAGTTGCGGGTCGTGATGGGAGAATCGCCCCCCTGGTTTGCATTTAATGTAACGAGACATCTTTTGATGCTTTGGTAAATGCTTTGCCCACAACAACTCTGGCAAACAAGCAGTCACAGTTGATATGATTGGTACAAAGGGAAAAGTTGGATAGTCTACTTTGCCACCATACAGTTCAAGTGCTGCAACTTAGATTACCCTCAACTTCAATATATCAATATCAGAGCAAGTTATAGGCATGAATTATTTTATTAGTGTAGGCCAACCAATGGACTGGAAGGTTAACTTCTTATTGACAAATCTATTATCCCAACTGGCCCGTATCCTTCCAGGATTCTATTTATTTGTGCAGAGGCAATTGATATAGAGCCAAAAAAGTTGGATGGAAGTGGTATAGCTGAAAATGTGGATGGTAATACTTTGGTTCTTGCCTCTAGTAATCCACCCCAATTCTGAGGATTCCAATGATGTATGACGTTGCATCAATATGCAAACAAAGCTTGCACAGCATGATGTTTCAACCCAGCCTGAGATTATCAGAGAGGCAAATGAACTATTTGTCTCCTCAAAAGTAGAACTGTAATCTTTGTTTTAAACTGGAATCTTTTTAAACAGGCTTTCTCTTTGATCTGAAGTGTCTATTCGCGTGAACAACTGCTGGTTCTAACCACAATTTGTTTAAAAACAGGCTTTCTCTTTGATCTGAAGACCTTCCTAGAAAGACCGCGTGCACAGTCTGACTGCTTCTTTTTCATAGTGGATCTTTTTCAACCTCTTATGCAGAAGGGTTAGTGCTGACATTCAAGATGTGTGTGCCCACCTTCCTGACTTAATGAAAGAAAGTTGGTGACAATGTAATGAGAAACAATAAGTGATTCCAAATTATTAACACAATATAAACTAGTTGTCTTTCATAGAGTTGGTTTCACTTTAACTGCTTAAAGAGATCCCCATTAAATAACCAGACAAGTAGGTTTCTTCAGAAAAATAATGGAATTGCTGAACTCTTAACATAACATGTTATCTTAGAATTATAGGCCGGAATTTTACCGCAGAACAGAAATCTCCATTGGCCTTGGGTGGGATTTTACGATCTTGCCCAAGCGAGGTTGTAAAACCCCACCCATAGAATCCCTACATCGCAGAAAGAGACCATTTGGCCCTTTGAGCCTGCACTGACAACAAACCCACCTAGGTCCTATTCCCGCAACCCCACATATTTGCCCTGCTAATCTCCCTGACACTAAGGGTCAATTTAGCATGGCCAATCAACCTGACCATCTTCGGATGGTCAACCATCAATCATCTTCGGACTGTGGGAGGAAACTGGAGCAACTGGAGGAAACCCAAGCAGACACGGGTAAAATGTGCAAACTCCACACAGACAGTTACCTGAGGCCGGAATTGAACCTGGGTCCCTGGCACTGTGAGACAGCAGAGCCTCTGTGCCACTGTGCCACCGTGCCACCCAGTCATGAACACAAAACTTACTTTATGAAGTAAATGGTGTTACGATCCATAATGTGGAGATGCCGGCGTTGGACTGGGGTAAACACAGTAAGAGTTTTTAGCAATATCAGGTTAAAGTCCAACAGGTTTATTTGGTAGCAAATACCATTAGCTTTCGGAGCGCTGCTCCTTCGTCAGATGGAGTGGAAATCTGCTCTCAAACAGGGCACAGAGACACAAAATCAAGTTACAGAATACTGATTAGAATGCAAATCTCTACAGCCAACCAGGTCTTAAAGATACAGACAATGTGAGTGGAGGGAGCATTAAGCACAGGTTAAAGAGATGTGTATTGTCTCCAGACAGGACAGCCAGCAAGTCCAGGAGGCAAGCTGTGGGGGTTACTGATAGTGTGACATAAATCCAACATCCCGGTTTAGGCCGTCCTCATGTGTGCGGAACTTGGCTATCAGTTTCTGCTCAGCGACTCTGCGCTGTCGTGTGTCGTGAAGGCCGCCTTGGAGAACGCTTACCTGAAGACCCAAGGCTGAATGCCCGTGACTGCTGAAGTGCTCCCCCACAGGAAGAGAACAGTCTTGCCTGGTGATTGTCGAGCGGTGTTCATTCATCCGTTGTCGTAGCGTCTGCATGGTTTCCCCAATGTACCATGCCTTGGGACATCCTTTCCTGCAGTGTATCAGGTAGACAACGTTGGCCGAGTTGCAAGAGTAGATACCGTGTACCTGGTAGATGGCGTTCTCACATGAGATGATGGCATCCGTGTCGATGATCCGGCACATCTTGCAGAGGTTGCTGTGGCAGGGTTGTGTGGTGTCGTGGTCACTGTTCTCCTAAGGCTGGTTGGCTGTAGAGATTTGCATTCTAATCGGTATTCTGTAACTTGATTTTGTGTCTCTGTGCCCTGTTTGAGAGCAGATTTCCACTCCATCTGACGAAGGAACAGCGCTCCGAAAGCTAATGGTGTTTGCTACCAAATAAACCTGTTGGACTTTAACCTGGTGTTGTTAAAACTCTTACTGTGTTACAATCCATAGGCAGAATCAAGCACTGTCCACTTGAATTCTCATTTTCAAGTACCAAAAACCTGATTTTTCCTGGAGAACTTTGTTGTTTAAATGTTTGCCTGCTATCTGTTGATCTTAATGGAAAAGAGGGTTGCGTTGTTTTGAACCTGACACTAGAGGGAGAAAAAGCAGCTTTTGTTTTAAACTAAACTGTGGTTCACCCGCAACAATTAAGTCCTTCCCCAGAAAACAATAACCACCGGGAGTTTGCTTCACCAAATCCCAGATGCCCCACGGCCCTCGCCACACTGTTATCAGCTCACACTTTCAACAACCTATGGAGAAAAAAATGTGTGCAGAAGGGTGAAGGAAGAAGAGTAATTAACGGAGCATTCCTGCTCCAGTAAAATCTGTACGCATTGTTTTTATATAGGTAGAAGTCTCACAACACCAGGTTAAAGTCCAACAGGTTTATTTGGTAGCAAATACCATAAGCTTTCGGAGCACTGCTCCTTTGTCAGATGGAGTGGAAATGTGCTCTCAAACAGTGCAAACAGACACAAAATCAAGTTGTAGAATACTGATTAGAATGCGAATCCTACAGCCAGCCAGGTCTTAAAGGTACAGACAATGTGGGTGGAGGGAACATTAAACACAGGTTAAAGAGATGTGTACTGTCTCCAGACACAACAGCTAGTGAGATTCTGCAAGCCCAGGAGGCAAGCTGTGGGGGTTACTGATAATGTGACATAAATCCAACATCCCGGTTTAGGCCGTCCTCATGTGTGCGGAACTTGGCTATCAGTTTCTGCTCAGCGACTCTGCGCTGTCGTGTGTCGTGAAGGCCGCCTTGGAGAACGCTTACCTGAAGACCCAAGGCTGAATGCCCGTGACTGCTGAAGTGCTCCCCCACAGGAAGAGAACAGTCTTGCCTGGTGATTGTCGAGCGGTGTTCATTCATCCGTTGTCGTAGCGTCTGCATGGTTTCCCCAATGTACCACGCCTCGGGACTTATGTCACATTATCAGTAACCCCCACAGCTTGCCTCCTGGGCTTGCAGAATCTCACTAGCTGTTCTGCCTGGAGACAATACACATCTCTTTAACCTGTGTTTAATGTTCCCTCCACCCACATTGTCTGTACCTTTAAGACCTGGCTAGTTGTAGGATTCGCATTCTAATCAGTATTCTGCAACTTGATTTTGTGTCTGTTTGCACTGTTTGAGAGCACATTTCCACTCCATCTGACAAAGGAGCAGTGCTCCGAAAGCTTATGGTATTTGCTACCAAATAAACCTGTTGGACTTTAACCTGGTGTTGTGAGACTTCTTACTGTGTTCACCCCAGTCCAACGCCGGCATCTCCACTTTATAAAGGTAAACAGAGGATATCCAAAGATACTGTTACTGAAATGATAAAGGTCACTCCCTCTTCCGCATGCCTTGACTTGGCTGCTTATTTCATGAATCTTAGGTCATTTACAACTATGTGATCAGTTCTATTTTATTGAAAATCACGTTGCCTCCTATTTAGTCCAAATTAAATAAAAGGACAATGAAAAAGCTGACCCCGCTCATCTGAGGATCTTCTTGTTATTTTACACATAATTAGATAGCCCCCTTAATAGTCTCATGAGGAGGCAGGGCACACAGGAGCACTAACCAATATACAGCAAAAAATGTGCTATAATCGCTGCTCCACCTCTTATGGGTCTCGCTCTGGAAATTTATGCCATGTCTTCATACATATTAAAAAGTATAGATTAAATCAATCCTTCCTAGTCATTGCCACGCTAATAGTTATTTACCCCTGCAGTTATGAGATTAAATTAAAATGTAATAGACTATCAGGAGCCCAGCAAAAGAAATGCACATACATAGCCCTTCACCCTTGGGCTGTGTTAACCGAGTACAAAGGGATGTGGCGTAAACTTGAGACCAGGATTAAAGGAGAGAAAAGCGAACGTCCTCAGGCAGAGCAATATCAATTCTGTTTCTGAGGCATTATCTATATAGCACCGTTCCCGTGCACAATGTTATCACACACAACTTAGGCATGGGAAATAAATATCTTGCCAGCAATGCCCACGTCCTGTGAATCAATAATTTAAAAAAAATTAATGATTCAACTTTCTGAGTGCCACTTCGCAGTTTCCCTGTTTCTCAATAATTTTTCGATTGACACCTTCCACTTCTTCAAAGGCACAGAGGGATGTCAGGTAATTGCAGCATTGCAAGATAAATATCTCACAGTAGCTCTCCATTCACTTTAATGCTTGGCTCCTTGTTATGCAAAAATGCTGAATAATCTTGAATTGCAGGGTGATTTTTTTTGTTTATTTTTTTTACCCATCCCTAATCGCCCTTGAACTGAGTGGTTTGCTAGGTCATTTCAGAGGGCACATTTCAGAGATGATCATATTGCTGTGGGTCTGGAGTCACGTGTGGCCAGACCAGGAAAGAATGGCAGATTTCTTTCCCTAAAGGAATGGAACCAGATGGGTTTTACAACCATCGTCAATGATTTCATGGTCATCATAGAAAGAAAGAAAGAAAGAAACCCTACATTACAGAAAGAGGCCATTCGGCCCATCGAGTCTGCACCGACCACAATCCCACCCAGGCCCTACCCCTATATCCCTACATATTTACCCACTAATCCCTCTAACCTATGCATCTCAGGACACTAAGGGCAATTTTTAGTGTGGCCAATCAACCTGACCCGCATATCTTTGGACTGTGGGAGGAAACCGGAGCACCCGGAGGAAACCCACGCAGACACGAGGAGAATGTGCAAACTCCACACAGACAGTGACCCGAGCCGCGAATCGAACCCAGGTCCCTGGAGCTGTGAAGCAGCAGTGCTAACCACTGTGCTACCGTGCTGCCCGAATTAGACTTTTAATCCCAGATTTTTATTGAATTCAAATTTCACCATCTGCTGTGGTAGGATTCGCTGGGCCTTTGGATTACTAGTCCAGTGACAAAATCACTACACCACCACCTCCCCTATACCTGATAGCGCATTTGTGCTGTGCCATCTCAGTAATTTGTTCTAGCCAATTGCCTAGCAGAATCCCATTTGGAGCACAGAAAAGTGGATTATTTAGTTCTTTATTTGCTAGTCACAAGTAAGGCTTTACATTAACACTGCAATGAAGTTACTGTGAAATTCCCCTCATCGCCACACTTCGGCGCCTGTTCGGGTCAATGCACCTAACCAGCATGTCTTTCAGACTGTGGGAGAAAACCGGAGCACCCGGAGGAAACACACACAGGCACGGGGAGAATGTGCAAACTCCACACAGACAGTGGCCCAAGCCGGGAATGGGACCCGGATCCCTGGCGCTGTGAGGCAGCAGTGCTAGGCGCTGTGCCACCGTGCCGTCCATTGGATTGGCTTCGATTAGATTGGATTAGCCAATGGCATGAAGTATAAAAAGACAAAATTAATAACCATAAGAATGTAGCAGACCCAAAAATATTATTCAAAGATCATCTGACCAACCTAAGAATGGCTCACAACTTATAGTCCTGTAATTTAGATGACTGATGTCAGTCTTAATAATCTTCCTGGGCAGTCATTCCAAACATTCAATATCCTCGGTGTGAAGCAATGACATCTGATTTGTCCATTCATGTTCCCTCTTCTGAGGTTCAACCCATGCCCTCACATTATTGCTCTTAGGGCCACACTAAACAGTTACTAAACAACTTGTCCATTCTCTTAAGAGAATTGAGTGCCTGAAAACTTACCCCTCCACCTTTTTGTAACACCACTTTGTTTATATTCCCAATGTCTATTCTTCTTCTAGAGCCTTATCACTTTGCACTTGTTGACCTTGAATTTATTTTGTCACTTCTCAGTTGAATTTCCCAATCTATCTTATAGGAAATTCTGAAAATTCTCAGAAGATCAGGCAGCATCCATGGAGAGAAAAACAGTTGACTTTTCAGGTCACTGACCTTCCATCAGAACCGGAAGAAGTTAGAGATAAATAGTTTTTACACAAGGACAGAGGCAGAAAAGGGATTGGGGAATGAGGGGATGGAGTGGAAGGCAAGAGCAAATAAATGATAAAAGGGAATGATGATGCACTGCCTTCCAGTTGCAACTGAAGGTCTGAAACATTGGGCGGCATTTTCCACTCCTGCCAGTGGCAGATATCACAGTGGGTGCTATAACTCAGGAAGCCTGACTTGGAAAGGGACGGTATTTATTGTTAAATAAAGCCACTACTCCATGGTGTACATACACAAGTCCCATCGGGACAATAGTTCTGCAGACTTTATCAGCGGGTGCCATATAAAGGGCTCAGGTGATGAGTTCCACCTCGGTCGGCCATTGCCTGTTCCAAATGAACTTGGATTCAATGAGACCCGAAGTGAGGTCAATTAGAGATTCCCCATGGAACTCATGGGGGTTATCACAGTGATGATGTGGAGATGCTGGCGTTGGACTGGGGTAAACACAGTAAGGAGTCTAACAATACCAGGTTAAAGTCCAACAGGTTTATTTGGTAGCAAACGCCACTAGCTTTCGGAGCACTGCTCCTTCATCAGGTGAGTGGGAGATTTGCTAACAAACAGCAAACAGGGCATATAAAGACACAAACTCAAGTTACAGAATAATGAATAATGATTGCAATGCGAGCCTTTACAGCTAATCAAGTCTTAAAGGTACAGACAATGTGAGTGGAGAGAGCATTTAGCACAGGTTAAAGAGATGTGTATTGTCTCCGGACAGGACAGCCAGTGAGATTTTGCAATTCCAGGCAAGTTATGGGGGTAACAGATAGTGTGACATGAACCCAAGATCCTGGTTGAGGCCGTCCTCATGTGTGCGGAACCTGGCTATCAGTCTCTGCTCAGCGACTGCGCTGTCGTGTGTCGTGAAGGCCGCCTTGGAGAACGCTTACCCGAATATCAGAGGCTGAATGCCTGTGACTGCTGAAGTGTTCCAGATGCACTATCAATCAAGCAAAGACGAGTTTGTATGCAAGAACAAATAGGCTTTTATTCGCAAAAGACTTGGAGCACACCCATGCTGATGAACTGGTCCAGAGACTGAGGCAGGGGGTGGGGAGCAGTCACCTTTATACCTGGACCAGGGTGGGGAGGAGTCCCGGGCAGGGCTGGCAGGGACGTGTCCAGGCATGTCACACACACAGGCAATAAGCTAACGGTGGTTTACCACAGCTCCCCAACAGGAAGAGAACAGTCTTGCCTGGTGGTTGTCGAGCGGTGTTCATTCATCCATTGTCTTAGTGTCTGCATGGTTTCGCCAATGCCTCGGGGCATCCTTTCCTGCAGCATATCAGGTAGACAACGTTGGCCGAGTGGCAAGAGTATGTACCGTGTACCTGGTGGATGGTGTTCTCACGTGAGATGATGGCATCCATGTCGATGATCCGGCACGTCTTGCAGCAGTTGCTGTGGCAGGGTTGTGTGGTGTTGTGGTCACTGTTCTCCTGAAGGCTGGGTAGTTTGCGACGGACAATGGTCTGTTTGAGGTTGTGCGGTTGTTTGAAGGCAAGAAGTGGGGGCGTGGGGATGGCCTTGGCAAGATGTTTGTCTTCATCAATGATATGTTGAAAGCTCCGGAGGAGATGTTGTAGCTTCTCCGCTCCGGGGAAGTACTGGACGACGAAGGGTACTCTGTCCATCGTGTCCCATGTTTGTCTTCTGAGGAGGTCGGTGCGGTTTTTCGCTGTGGCGCATCGGAACTGTCGATCAATGAGTCGAGCGCCATATCCTGTTCTTATGAGGGCATCTTTCAGTGTCTGGAGGTGTCTGTTGTGATCCTCCTCATCCGAGCAGATCCTGTGTATACGGAGGGCTTGTCCGTAGGGGATGGCTTCTTTAACGTGTTCAGGGTGGAAGCTGGAGAAGTGGAGCATCATGAGATTATCCGTGGGCTTGCGGTACAGTGAGGTGCTGAGGTGACCGTGCTTAATGGAGATACGTGTGTCCAAGAATGCAACCGATTCTGGAGAGTAGTCCATGGTGAGTCTGATGGTGGGATGGAACTTGTTGATGTCATCATAGACACACGGAACAGCCATGGGGACCAAATTTGCACCTCAATATGCCAAATTCTTCATGCACAGGTTCGAACAAGACTTCTTCACCGCACAGGACCTTCAACCGATGCTATACACTAGATACATCGATGCCATTTTCTTCCTTTGGACTCATGGTGAACAATCACTGAAACAACTACATGATGACATCAACAAGTTCCATCTCACCATCAGACTCACCATGGACTACTCTCCGGAATCGGTTGCATTCTTGGACACACGCATCTTCATTGAGGACGGTCACCTCAGCACCTCACTGTACCGCAAGCCCACGGATAACCTCACGATGCTCCACTTCTCCAGCTTCCACCCTAAACACGTTAAAGAAGCCATCCCCTACGGACAAGCCCTCCGTATACACAGGATCTGCTCGGATGAGGAGGATCGCAACAGACACCTCCAGAAGCTGAAAGATGCCCTCATAAGAACAGGATATGGCGCTCGACTCATCGATCGACAGTTCCGATGCGCCACAGCGAAAAACCGCACCGACCTCCTCAGAAGCCAAACATGGGACACGGTGGACAGAGTACCCTTCGTCGCCCAGTACTTCCCCGGAGCGGAGAAGCTACGGCATCTCCTCCGGAGCCTTCAACATGTCATTGATGAAGACGAACATCTCGCCAAGGCCATTCCCACGCCCCCACTTCTTGCCTTCAAACAACCGCACAACCTCAAACAGACCGTTGTCCGCAGAAAACTACCCAGCCTTTAGGAGGACAGTGACCACGACACCACACAACTCTGCCACAGCAACCGCTGCAAGACGTTCCGGATCATCGACACGGATGCCATCATCTCATGTGAGAACACCACCCACCAGATACACGGTACATACTCTTGCAACTCGACCAACCTTGTCAACCTGATACGCTGCAGGAAAGGATGTTCCGAGGCATGGTACATTGGGGAAACCATGCAGACGCTACGACAATGGATGAATGAATTCCGCTCGACAATCACCAGGCAAGACTGTTCTCTTCCTGTTGGGGAGCACTTCAGCGGTCATGGGCGTTCGGCCTCTGTTATTCGGGTAAGCGTTCTCCAAAGCGGCCTTCACGACACACGACAGCGCAGAGTCGCTGAGCAGAGACTGATAGCCAGGTTCCGCACACATGAGGACGGCCTCAACCGGGATCTTGGGTTCACGTCACACTATCTGTAACCCCCATAACTTGCCTGGACTTGCAAAATCTCACTGGCTGTCCTGTCTGGAGACAATACACATCTCTTTAACCTGTGCTAAATGCTCTCTCCACTCACATTGTCTGTACCTTTTGTGGTGAACCATTGTTGGTTCCCACCAGGTAGTGCTGAGCCATGGTCTGGCCAGTACTATGAGTCTGTATATATGTTACTGTTGGGGTTAGGGTTGGGCTATTCTACCTGTTAATATAGTTGTTATGGTACACCCCAGTCGGCTCCGCCTCCTGGGAGAGGTATAAAGGCACTGCTCTGCCTGGTGACCCTTTAGTCTGGGATCGTATACTGTATATGGTAGCTCTGTTATTGTTGGCAATAAAAGCCTTTATTTCCCGAGTACATCACCCCTCTCGTGTGTTATATCGCGCATCACCTTTAAGACTTGATTAGCTGTAAAGACTCGCATTCCAATCATTATTCATTATTCTGTAACTTGAGTTTGTGTCTTTATATGCCGTGTTTGCTGTTTGTTAGCAGAACTCCCACTCACTTGACGAAGGAGCAGCGCTCCGAAAGCTAATGGCGTTTGCTACCAAATAAACCTGTTGGACTTTAACCTGGTGTTGTTAGACTCCTTACTATAGTTATCACAGTGGGCAGGACAGGAAAACTTGGCCATCATCCAAAAATCACTTTCATGCCAGCGCAAAAATAGGTCGTGATTGTCCACTCCCGACTTTCATTGCGGATCAGGTCGGCCACTATGTCATATCAGGAATTGCATACACATTCATTTAAATGTCATGGATATTCATTGGAGGAGGCAATGGCCTAGTAGTATTATTGTTAGACTATTAATCCAGAAACTCAGCTGATGTACTGGGGAACACGGGTTCGAATCCCGCCACAGCAGTTGGTGGAATTTGAATTCAATAAAAATATATCTGGAATTAAGAACCTACTGATGATCATGAAACCATTGTCGATTGTTAGAAAAACCCATCTGGTTCACTAATGTCCTTCAGGGAAAGAAATCTGCCGTCCTTACCTGGTCTGGTCTACATATAACTCCAGAGCTACACCAATATGGTTGACTCTCAACTGCCCTCTGAACAAGGCAACTAGGGATTGGCAATAAATGCTGGCCAGCCAGCGACGCCCATGTCCCACAAATGAATTTTTAAAAAGCCAGCTCACCAGAATCACGCCCCCACTCCAGATGAAAAGGCCACACCCATGGCTGATGGACCGGCATGATTCATGACCGGATACAAGTGACATGCACCCACACTTCACTTGTCACTTTGAGGTATATTTGCTTACCTTTCTATGTGCTGTGCTTGCAGCTGCTCCAACTCAGTGTCAGGCTGTGCAGGCAAGACCTGTGGGAGCTCAAGTGGAGGGTGGTTCAGAGCCGAGACTCTCCATTCCTGTTCAGTAGTAAGGCAGTGGGGGGGTAGCGGGGTGGAAGGGGCTGGAGTGCAAAGGCTTGACTGGCAGAGGGAGGGTGAGGGGGGTGTGGTGGGAGGGAAGAATGGGGAAGGATGCACACAGACACATGTCCGAGTGGGGAGAAATTATTTGGGGCCAGAATGCACAGAGAGTCTTGTGACTCACAATTTGGAGTGCAGTATTTGGGATGACTTTCCTTGTCCAAGTCCAGGAAGAGGAAGGGCCTGTCAGTCCTGTATCAGTTGTGCCCACCTTGATGTGTGCAGGGCATGGTTAGTCCCTCATACACATCAGTACTGGGGGTTTCTGGCTTCAGAAGATGGCACAGTTGCAGTCAGGGGACGCATCCGCACGCAGCCTGTAGTTGGGAAAGAGGTAATGTAGGGATCTGCACTCGATGGTCTCTTGGGAAGAGGAGGGGTCTCTGTAGGTCACAGTGCAATAGGCCTCAAGGTGGGGAAGGGTCAGGTCTACTTGGGGCATCAGAACATCAACATCAAAGAGTTCAGGGGTTAGGGCATGGATATCCTTGACTATCACAATGGGATCAAGGATTGGAGAGGGGGGAAGCAGCATGATTGGAGGGAATGACCCCTGAACATCATGATCCTTCAGCATGATGGGAGGAGTTTCATCAGTCAAGGGGGAGTGTGGAAGCTGGTCTGGTAGTAGAACTTCAGTACCACCATTTTCCAAGCTGAATCAATGATGCGGTGTGAAAAAACGTGCCAGAAGGGCTCTCGGGGTTTGTGGGAGGAGCCGGCCACTGCACTTGTGGGCTTGTTGAAGGGGCACCCTCCCAATTTTTGATTTTCCTAATGGAGGGGAAGGCACAGCTGAGATATGTATCAATTTCAAATTAAGGCAAACGTCAATTTTGGAGTTTAGAGTCGGAACTCAGCACATTCATGCAAAAATATTATTCCACTTGGGGCCATTGTATGATTGTCTTGCAAAGAGCCTGTGGTGAACCATAGTTGGTTACCACTATGAGTGCTGAGCCATGGATGGTCAGCACTATGGGTATTTGTAGATATGTTACTGTTGTCACTGTTGGGGTTAGGGTTGGGCTGTTCTCCCAGTTGATATTGTTCTGTGGTACACTCCAGTTGGCTCCGCCTACCTGGGGAAGTATAAAGGTCACTGCACTGCCTGGTGACCCTTTAGTCTGGGATTGTATTGTATATAGTGTGCTCCATTCTTGTTAGTAATAAAAGCCTTTATTTCCCGGGTACAATCTAGCCTCCCGAGTGATTTTATCGCGCATCAGAGCCTTTATCCCACTGTTGGGAAATCATAAGTATCAGAAGGAAGCAATAGAGAAGGGGGCACGAGAATCTGTACTCTGTTGAGATGGCCTTCATGCGTCAGCAAAAACCTCCTGCATTTATACTGGAATTCTTAAGACCTGAGTCAGGCCTTGCTGTCCGGGGAACCCATTCTAAGTAGCCACCTAATTAACTAACTCTGCAGCTGCCACAAGCAGCCAAATCATTTACCATTGACTCAGACTGAAAGAAACTGCAAGTCAGTGTCAAAGTTAACTGCCAACTTGGCACTTTTTCAGAAAGGGATCAACCCCTAAAATAACTTGAATTTCCTCGCTCATCAAATTGCTCAGTTCAGTACTCTGTCTAAGCTATACTCCATCGACGTATCTTCTATGCTACTTACTTTGCCCGGGCTATATGTTGTTATTGTCTTCTGAGATTGGGCTGGATGGCCTCCTGGAGACAGGTGACATCTCTCTTTCTCTGCATTTCCTCAATCAAGTTCTCAAGTACAATGTGGGAAATTCTTGGAGCCCGCCATAATTCTCCATCTTCTTCAGGCTCATTTCCACAATCAGTTCCCACATCTACTTTAGAAAGAATTCACCTCATCGCTAAGAAGCGCAGACTGCCTTTAAATATTGCAGGCTATCTCTAGGTCTGCTAGCCTCTCACGATTTGTGCTCCTGCTCAGTTGAGTAGCCACTCAGTAACACACTTGGCACTGGCTGCATGCTACAAGCATTTCAATGAGCAGGTACCAATGTGCTGCCTGCGTCAGCCACAATGAGCACGAGTTGATCACACACCATGATTCCCCACACCCAATTTTGTATCGAATTCTATAACCAAAATCTGCATTGATGGAGACATTTGGTTCCGCCACACTTAGAACGCTGTATACAATTTGGGCCGAAACATTTCAAAGGGAACTTAGTATACTGGAGAATGTGACCCTGAATGGCAGCTGCTTCAGAAATATGTCTCACTAGTTTAAAACAAATGCAAATCGATGCAACACTTCCATCCTCAGGTAGAAGGTTCGGGCTAAAGATTTGCTGTGACCAGTTTGTGGGCGCAGGGGTTCACAATTCATGACCCGTGCACGCATGTTGCGATTGGCAACATGCAAACTTGGTTCTGCTTCTTCATTTACCTGGTTATAGCATTGGATTGGGTGTGGCCCGTTCTGCATCCACACTGTTATAGAATTGGTCTGAGTGTGGCACGTTCTGTGTTCACACTGTTACAGCACTGGCCTGAATGTGGCCTGCTCTGCATTCGCACTGGAACAGCATTGGCCTGAGGGTGGTCTGTTCTGCATTCGCACTGTTAGAGAATTAGACTGAATGTGGCCAGTTCTGCATTCGCACTGTGAAAGAAGTGGTCTGAGTGTGATCAGTTTTGCATTCACACTGTTATACAATTGGTCTGAGTGTGGCCTGTTCTTTATTAGCACTGTTATAGCATTGGACTGAGTGTGGCCTGTTCTGCGTTCGCACTATTACAGCATTGGCCTGAGTGTGGTCTGTTCTACATTTGCACTGTTATAGCATTGGTCTGAGTGCAGTCTGTTCCATATTCGCACTGTGATAGCATTGGTCGGAGTGTGGCCTGTTCTGCATTCACACTGTTATAGAGTTGGTCTGAGTGAGGCCTGTTCTGCATTCGCACTGAACAAAGAACAAAGAAAATTACAGCACAGGCCAAGGCCCCTCGGCCCTCCAAGCCTGCACCAACCCTGCTGCCCGACTCAACTAAAACCCCCTCCCCTTCCGGGGACCATATCCCTCTATTCCATCCTATTCATGTACTTGTCAAGACGCCCCTTAATGGTCACTATCGTATCCACTTCCACTACCTCCCCCGGCAACGAGTTCCAGGCACCCACTACTCTCTGTGTAAAAAATCTGCCTCGTACATCTCCTTTAAACCTTGCCCCTCGCACCTTAAACCTGTGCCCCCTAGTAATTGACCGTTCCACCCTGGGAAAAAGCTTCTGACTATCCACTCTGTCCATGCCCCTCATAATCTTGTAGACTTCTATCAGGTCTCCCCTCAACCTCCGTCATTCCAGTGAGAACAAATCAAGTTTCTCCAACCTCTCCTCATAGCTAATGCCCTCCATACCAGGCAACATCCTGGTAAATCTTTTTTGTACCCTCTCCAAAGCCTCCACATTCTTTTGGTAGTGTGGTGACCAGAATTGAACACTCTATTCCAAATGCAGCCTAACTAAAGTTCTATAAAGCTGCAACATGACTTGCCAATTTTTAAACACAATTCCCCAGCCAATGAAGGCAAGCATGTCGTATGCCTTCCTGACTATCTTCTCCACCTGTATTGTCACTTTCAGTGACCTGTGTACCTGTGCACCCAGATCCCTTTGCCTATCAATACTCTTAAGGTTTCTGCCATTTCCTGTATATTTCCTATCTGTATTAGATCTTCCAAAATGCATTACCTCACATTTGTCTGGATTAAACTCCATCTGCCATCTCTCCGCCCAAGTCTCCAACTGATCTACATCCATTTGTATCCTCTGATGGTCCTCATCGCTATCCACAAATCCACTAACCTTTGTGTCGTCCGCAAACTTACTAATCAATCCAGTTACATTTTCCTCCAAATCATTTATATATATTACGAACAGCAAAGGTCCCAGCACTGATCCCTGAGGAACACTACTTGTCACAGCCCTCCATTCAGAAACACACCCTTCCACTGCTTCCCTCTGTCTTCTTTGACCGAGCCAGTTTTGTATCCACCTTGCCAGCTCACCTCTGATCCCATGCGACTTCACCTTCTGCACCAGTCTGGCATGAGGGACCTTGTCAAAGGCCTTACTGTAGTCCATGTAGACAACATCCACTGCCCTACCCTCATCAATGATCTTCGTCACTTCCTTGAAAAACTCGATCACAAAACCATGTTGCCTCTCACTAATACGTCCACTAATACTGTTCAGTAATACGTCCACTAATACTGTTCTGACATTGGTCTGAGAGTGGCCTGTTCTGCATTCACACTGTTATAGAATTGGTCTGAGTGTGGCCTGTTCTGCTCGCTGCTTGAGAGCTCGTGTGGTGCAGTAAGTCTGTTCCCCTTAAAGACAGTCTGTCACTTTGAAAAGGGGGCTTCACTCAGTGGAAAGAAGCTGCTGCCTGTCTGTGCTGATAATAGTTGCATGCTTTAGCTGTACAAATGGAGCATCAAGGAAAAGGGCTCCTGGATTTACAGACATGGAGCTGGACAGAAGGAGAGAGGCCATCTTTCTGTGGGGGCTAGGAGGCTATCAAGGACAGGCCTCCAAACAGAATGGCAGCCAGTGGCAATGGAGGTCTGGCCCAGAGGAGCTAGCAGCATTGACACAGGTAGTTTAATGAATTCACGTGGATGGTCAAGGTCAGCGATGACATCTTCAAGGGATCTGCTACCCACAGCGCCACCAACGTTTCACACTGCTGAATACACCTCATCCCAGACACTTATACACCAGCAGTTCCCAGCACTGAGCTCTCACACCTAACACTCAGCTACTCCATCCACCTTCACAAACACATCAATGATTCAGCAGCCCACATGTACCCAGCTAATTCAGCTATTGCAAGCACATTATTCAAACACAATCAGTGATATTCTGCCTTCTCTGCTGCAGGGCAAGGTTGCCCATAATAGCCTGGCGCAGAACACAACTGGTGGAGTCAAGCACATTTGCATTTCCTGAGCCTCACAGAGGAGATAGTTGTGTAGATCAGATATGTCAGCAGCGAAAGAGCCCATGGCAACTGGCATTGCTGAGAATATTGAGGAAAACTGTGTTCCTGCCTTATGACAAAGAACAAAGAACAAAGAACAATACAGCACAGGAACAGGCCCTTCGGCCCTCCAAGCCCGCGCCGCTCCCTGGTCCAAACTAGACCATTCCTTTGTATCCCTCCATTCCCACTCCGTTCATATGGCTGTCTAGATAAGTCTTAAATGTTCCCAGTGTGTCTGCCTCCACCACCTTGCCTGGCAGCGCATTCCAGGCCCCCACCACCCTCTGTGTAAAATATGTCCGTCTGATATCTGTGTTAAGCCTCCCCCCCTTCACCTTGAACCTATGACCCCTCGTGAACGTCACCACCGACCTGGGGAAAAGCTTCCCACCGTTCACCCTATCTATGCCTTTCATAATTTTATACACCTCTATTAAGTCTCCCCTCATCCTCCGTCTTTCCAGGGAGAACAACCCCAGTTTACCCAATCTCTCCTCATAACTAAGCCCCTCCATACCAGGTAACATCCTGGTAAACCTCCTCTGTACTCTCTCCAAAGCCTCCACGTCCTTCTGGTAATGTGGCGACCAGAACTGGACGCAGTATTCCAGATGCGGTCGAACCAACGTTCTATACATCTGCAACATCAGACCCCAACTTTTATACTCTATGCCCCGTCCTATAAAGGCAAGCATGCCATATGCCTTCTTCACCACCTTCTCCACCTGTGACGTCACTTTCAAGGATCTGTGGACTTGCACACCCAGGTCCCTCTGCATATCTACACCCTTTATGGTTCTGCCATTTATCATATAGCTCCTCCCTACATTATTTCTACCAAAATGCATCACTTCGCATTTATCAGGATTGAACTCCATCTGCCATTTCTTTGCCCAAATTTCCAGCCTATCTATATCCTTCTGTAGCTTCTGACAATGCTCCTCACTATCTGCAAGTCCTGCCACAATGACCTTCCACAATTCCCAATGCACTGCCATCCTGTTGTCTGACAGGATGCATGAGCTACATATGGTGTGACTATGGACACCTTGCTTTCCACCCCACTGCCGTTCCCTCAGCACAACCTTCTCTTTTCTGATTTTCTACTTTCCTACATCCAAGAACTGCAAGACGTCCAGTCTCAATTGCTCCAGGAAGAAGAGAGAACCTCCTCAGCATTGGTGAGAAGGCCCTGTCATTTGATCTGCCACAGCACCGTGCCTTAGAGGCTACCGTAGAGTTGGGATCTGGACATGGTGAGTGACCGGCTGCAGGGAAAGGATGGTTTTTACGCCAGCTCACTGGAGGGTGAGCTCACAGATAGGTCCAGCTACAGGAGCCTCAGATGAAAGCTTTGATGGGGCAGCCGACAGGAGAGCGCTGGTGAAGATGCAAACCAAGATGCTGGGTGCCTGCCACTGGTAAAGAGTATGGAAAAGTCCACCTCCAACTTGGCACAGGGGAGCCTTCCATCTTCTGCTCCAGCTCCCTGTCAAGCTTCAGACCCAGAGATACCTGTCACTGCAGCCCCCACACCTGCTGCAGCCTTTGTGAGGACAGGTCACCAAATCTTCTGCCCTCCCTGTGAGAATGCTGCAATAGTCCTGGCCAAATCCGGATATCATAGAATCAGAGAATCCCTACAGTGCAGAAGGAGGCTATTCGGCCCATCGAATCTGCACTGACCGCAATCCCACCCAGGCCCTACCCAGTAACCCCATGTATTTACCCCGCTGATCCCCTGACAGTAGGGTCAATTTAGCATGGCCAATCAACTTAATGCACACATCTTTGTACTGTGGGAGCACCCAGAGGAATCCCACGTAGACACGGGGAGAACGTGCAAACTCTGCACAGGCAGTGACCGAGGCTGGAATTGAACCCGGGTCCCTGGCGCTGTGAGGCAGCAGTGCTAACCACTTGCCACCGTGCCGCAATATTACACAGTATTTTCATAAACTTTGCAATTGCATAGGTTAGTCTAAATCATCTCACCCTCAGGGTTTGTGCCTGAATGTTTAAATAATGCTGGTGTAGAGTCCCTCCTGCGATCATATGAATATTCTTCTGTAAGTGACAAGTGAATACGCTGAGTTGACTTGCGTGGTCTAAGTTGGCAAATAGTGCTTCAAATCAGTCGAAGTCATGATGTGGTCAGTTGGAAAGTCTCTGGGTACAAGTACGGTACATCCATGTCAATACCCTCCCCAGTATGAGGCATCATACTGACTATTCTGGAAGGCTGGAAGCATTACATCTCTCAATTTGTGGGCCTCTACTTCTCGCACCGGCTCCAGCAACGCTAAGGAAACACATTTTTCGATTTATGCTTTTTTTTCAGCTTTGAATGCCGGGGCTTTACCCAATTTTGTGTAGTTCCATTGATACCAGCCATGGTGATCTACTATGTGTAACGTTCTGTTTATATCTTGACTAATCTAATCTAGTCTATTTTAGAAGCAATCTCATAGAATCATAGAATCCCTACAGTGCAGAAGGAGGCCATTCGGCCCATCGAGTCTACACCGACCACAATCCCACCCAGGCCCTACCCCCACATATTTTACCCGCCAATCCACGCATCTCAGGACTCTAAGGGACAATTTTTAACCTGGCCAATCAACCTAACCCGCACATCTTTGGACTGTGGGAGGAAACCGGAGCACCCGGAGGAAACCCACGCAGACACGAGGAGAATGTGCAAACTCCACACAGACAGTGACCCGAGCCGGGAATCGAACCTGGGACCCTGGAGCTGTGAAGCAGCAGTGCTAACCACTGTGCTACCGTGCCGCCCCAATCTATATCTATATGCAGCCTGTGCTGCATGGTGACAGTGATTTGATGTGTTCCTCACTTTCAATGTGACCCAAATCTGTGCACTATAGATCAACTAACTCACTTTGAGACTTCATACCACCCTATGTATTGATCCTGGCCCTTTCAAATTGACCCTGGTCAATGTATCATTCCCCAGTGCAACCCTGTTCACTCACAACGTGTTATGACCTCTGATCATCATGAGCAGGCATCTAAGAATCATGGAATAAAAGGAGCTTTTTAATCTGTTGAGTATTACTGTGTTGTTTTTTCATTACTGCATATAATCTAAGAATTTACAATTTTCATTTTATTTCTCCTTATAAAGGCATAAATGCTTTGTTTCTTCTCATTTCCCGCTCTGATGTTTCAGCAGTCTAGCATCGCAGAATATAATTCTAACATATGTTTGGTAATAGAAAACATGGTCTCATTCTGAAAAACACAAAAGGAAATTCAGTCCTCATGCAGCTAGCCTACTAAATCATGCTGTAGCAGACAGGAGTGTTATGAGTGGATTGTAGGCCAGTGCATGCAAATGGAATACATGGTGCTTTCTTAATTGTGATGGGAAAATCAACATATGTAGCACAGCGACAGAACTGCAGTGATCAATTAGCTGCAAATAAAAGATTATAACAATTTTGACTGTGCCATCAGATGAAAGTCCATTAGCTATATTCAATTTGTTCATGTTTTCAAGAAGATCACCAAGTTTCAGTTTAATATTGGAGAGAAAAGAGCTGACGTTTCAAGTCCAGGTGACACTTTGTCAAAGCTTTGTCAGCTCTTTTCTCTCCTTGCAGATGCTGCCAGACCTGCTGAGATTTTCCAGCATTTCTCTTTTGGTTTTAGATTCCAGCATCTGCAGTAATTTGCTTTTATTCAGTTTATTATTTTTCACCTTATTCATTTACCAAGAACTATTTTAATTTTCTCATTTGGTTGCCCTGGGATCAACGGCGTTAATCTTGTGGTCTCCTGTTCGTTATGAATCATTCTCATACAGGACAACACATTTATGTACAACTGAAGGCAGTTTAGGGATTTTCTTCTGTATTAAAAAAAATTGGATATACTTTCTCTGCAAAAATTAATTTGTCAGAAGTTCAATGTCACAAACTGATCTTGCAGTGCAGCAAGCCTTTCAGTAATTGAGTTTGTGAAGCAATTCTGATTCAGTCATCAAGGATGGGCGGCACGGTGGCACAGTGGTTAACTCTGCTACCTCATAGCACCAGGGACCCAGGTTCAATTCCTGGCTTGGGTCACTGTCTGTGCGGAGTTTGCATGTTCCCTCTGTGTCTGCGGGGGTTTCCTCCGGGTGCTCTGGTTTCCTCCCACAGTCTGAAAGATGTGCAGGTTAGGTGCATTAGTCATGCTGAATTCTCCCTCAGTGTACCCGAACAGGCACCGGAGTGTGGTGACTAGGGGATTTTCACAGTAACTTCATTGCAGTGTTAATGTAAGCCTACTTGTGACTAATAAAAATAAATAAACCTCCAGTTGTTCCCATTGGAGCCATTGCCTCTCTGGCTGCAAATGTACTGTCAGCCTGTGCTTGTCTGGCAGCTCTTGACACATGGGACCTTCTCAGGAAAGGTCCATGGGTTTTAATGCTGGCGAACCTTCCCAGAGGAGGCAGTGCAGCTCTTTCACTGGCTCTTCAGTTGGCAGCCGAGAACCCCAAAGTCTCCATAAGACCCTCCCATTGTAGAGATATTAATATCAGTGAGTAGATAAAATTCTCATTTAATTGCCAAGCTCAAGGAATGCTAGGGTCAAACACTTACAAATCTTCTTGCACTAGATGAGGCAACTATTAGAATCATAGAATCCCTACAGCGCAGAAGGAGGCCATATGGTCCATCAAGCCTACACCGACAACAATCCCACCCAGGCCCTATCCCCGTAACCCCACATATTTACCCAGCTAATTCCCCCGACACTAAGGAGCAATTTAGCATTACATTCATCTCAGGTTACATGAAAACCAGAAGGTTATAAGAGTTTGCAAGTACCATTTATTTTGTTATATTTTGGTATGTTTAGGGTAGAGGTATTGTCCAATATTTCCATTAAGCTGTTGTGTGCATGGCTCTGCAGCAGCCTGGTAAGTACCATGCACATCTTGTTTTGTGTCCATTACTGTGCCTGTGTGGCCATGCAAAAAAAGTTAAAGGTACCACACATTGAACGAAAAAACTGGCTGTGCATTAGAACAATTTTTTTCAGGGATTGCTAGTGTCTAAAGCAATAATATGTGTAGTTTCAAACATAATGTTTGATGGAATACAACAGCTACAGTCCTATTTCACTTCTCAACATTGATTATAAAATATTGGTAAAATAATGCCTAATTGCTTAGAGTGTATTCTCCCAGAGGTCATATATCTGTATGAGACAGGATTTATAGGCAACATTTTCAGCACATGTTATCTCTAGCCTGTAGGCTCTTTAACTTGATTATAAAATCCCACTGGATGTTGAGAAGTCGCTCTGTTAGACTGGGTGACTATATTTATGGACACATGAAGCAATTTGGTCTTCGCAAGAGCTTTGTACAAGAGTCTACTTTTGTATCATGGGCCTGCAGCTTTAGTCCATGTAAATAGCTCATTACCAGAAACTCCAAGAAGCAAACACTTAAGTTTATGTTGTTAAATTTGATAGTTACTTCAATAATCATTCGTCGGGAACTAGATGTCCAAGACATTATGGAGATAATTGCTGTTGTATATCATGTCTGCATAACTCTGGTGGCATTTTCAGAGCATTTTCAGCTTCCTGTATCAAGCAAGGACCTATTTTCCCTTACTGAATATGATTTAGATGTATGAGCATTGTCCAGTTAGAAAGCTGAAAGGCATGAATTGGAAGTGTTTCCTTTCTTGCAAACACCTCTTGAAATTTAGTGTGTGCTCATGTCCATGGTGCAGGCTTGAGCAACATGCTGTCTTCTATTTTGGCTGGATTACAGACAAAGAGAAAGTTCACATCAAAGAGTTTGGTTTACATTACACTTCTGCAGACCAACTCTTAAAGAGTTGGATACGGCAATCTGCTGTTGTAACTGGTCAGCACGGTGATGCATGCAAGCTCCACGGGTGATGATGCCATCTCCCTCTGTTGTCGGCTGGTATCTCCCGGGTGGGAAAATCAATGGTTAAGGCCTTCATCTTTGAAACAGAACTTTGGGCATCCTATTGGTCTTCTGGCTATAGCTACTTCACCAAACAGAAAATTCTTGGTTCACGGATGTCTTCCATCCTGAAAACATGCCCGAGCCAGTGAAGCTGCCTTTGCTTGGTGATTGCCAACATATTTGAGAGATTTGCCTTTGAGAAGACTGCTACATTCATGATTTTGTCCGTCCATGAGATCCCCAGAATGTACCATAAACAGAGAAGATGAAAGTTGCTGAGCTTCCTTTCTTGATAGCTGTAAGCTTAAAGTTTATTTATTAGTTTCACAAGTATGTTCATGGTATATGAAGTTACTGTGAAAATCCCCTAGTCGCCACACTTTGGGGCCTGTTCGGATACACTGAGGGAGAATTTAGCATGGCCAGTCCACCTAACCAGCACGTCTTTCGGACTGTGGGAGGAAACCGGTGCACCCAGAGGAAACCCACGCAGACAGAGGGAGAACGTGCAAACTCCTCACAGACAGTGACCCAAACCAGGAATCGAACCTGGGTCCCTGTGAGACAGCTATGCTAACCACTGTGCCACCATGTATTGTCCATATTTCACAGCCCAACAACAAGAGAGAGAGAGATCTCACTCCCTCTCTCTAGCAGTCCCGGAAGCAAGGTGCACTCTTGCCATAGGTACAGCCCATGGAAAGAGCTTCCGCAAGGAGTCTTTTAACATGGGGATGCTGCAGCTCCCACATGGTTCTGGCTGACCAGGAAACTCCCCCACTTTCACCACCTGCCGTTGGCCTATCAGAAGAATTTACAGGTTGATAATCATGTCTTGAACACACTTTCTATGGTCATCAAGTCCTGAAGTGGGCCTTGAATCCAGAGCGTCAGTGCTTAGAAATAGGAAAACTACCCACTGCACCACACACCACAGAGCTGCAATCATAGGCCTCAAACCAACATCTTGGTCCTAAGACTCAGTTTGTCTATACATATTTTGTGAATTCGCCAAAGAAGGTAGTTTTCTTCCCCTATACATGTATCAAGTTCTGCAAGAAACAGATTGTTTGTCACCAGGGATCCAAGGTGGCAGAATTTATGAACTACTTCCAGCAGATCAAGGGCGGATATGTGACATTCTGCCCCATAGCTACGATTTTCTTGATGCTTATAGTGAGGAAGAGCAAGTTACGGGCATGGGAGAGACAATCCATGAGTCTGTAGCTGAGTTTCCATGTGAGTGACTGGCACAACATCATTAGTGTAGAGGAGTTCTCTGATCAAGATATATTGTATTTTTGTCTTTGCTTTCAGCCTGGACAGATTGCAGGGCTTGCCCAGTATCCAGGTAAAGCCCTTCAATATCTGCAGGGACAGCAAAGGTCAGGAACATGGAGAAGGAAATACCACAAAGTGAGGGCTAGGACACAGCCCTGTTTCACTTCATCCTTCACCCTGAAGCTGTAGCAAATCAAACTGTACAGTATAATGCATGTTGCTACAAAAAGGAACAGTTGAGGCTGAGGAGTTTGGAATGCAGCCCAGTTTCCCCGTAATCCTTGCCCTGTGGACAGTGTTGAAAACTTTAATGAGAACTATAAAACTCAGGTAAAGATTTGTTCCCTACATTTTTGTAGCTGGCATCTGGAAAAGATGGTGGCTGGGATTTTCTGGAGGCCCCATCAAAAGTCCATTGACTTTCATTGACATGGTGGCACAGTGGTTAGCACTGCTGCCTCACAGCTCCATGGACCCGGGTTCAATTCCCGGTTTGGGTCACTGTCTGTGCGGAGTTTGAACGTTCCCCCTGTGTCTGCATGGGTTTTCTCTGGGTGCTCCAGTTTCCTCCCACAGTCCAAAGATGTGCGGGTTAGGTTGATTGGCCATGCTAAATTGCTCCTTAGTGTCCCGGGATCTGAGGTTAGAGGGATGAGTGGGATAAATATGTGGAGTTATGGGGATAGGGCCTGAGTGGGATTGTTGTTGGTCCAGATTCTATGGGCTGAATGGCCTCCTTCTGCATTGTAGGGTTTCTATGATTCTATGACTGGAAGATCCCAGTAGTTGGTGTGGCCAGAAAATCCCAGCCCATGTGTACTGTAGATCTGTCAGCAAGAAAAGCGCACTGTGCTTCTGGATGCAGCCAGTCTGCATGCAACAAGGATTTTTAAAGCACAATGCTAGCAAAGGCCTTCTCAGTAACACTAAAAGGTGAGATACATCTGTAGTTATTACAACAGCCTCCATCGCCTTTCCTTTTGTACAGTGTGATGATTTTTATGTCTCACACAGATCTTGTGAAACAGGACCTGTGTGAGAAGGCAGAGAGTGGGGATAAAAGGGTCTTTTTCAGGATGGGAGTCGGTGACTAGTGGTGTGCCTCAGGGGTCGGTGTTGGGACCACAACTTTTCACAGTATACATTAACGATTTGGAGGGAGGAACTGAAGGCACTGTTGCTAAGTTTGCAGATGATACAAAGGTATGTAGAGGGACAGGTAGTATTGAAGAAGTAGGGGAGCTGCAGAAGGACTTGGACAGGTTAGGAGAGTGGGCAAAGAAGTGGCAGATGGAATACAATGTGGAAAAGTGTGAGGTTATGCACTTTGGAAGGAGGAATGGAGGCATAGACTATTTTCTGAATGAGAAAATGCTTAGGAAATCAGAAACACAAAGGGACTTGGGAGTCATTGTTCAAGGTTCTCTTAAGATTAACGTGCAGGTTCGGTCGGCAGTTAGGAATGCAAATGCAATGTTAGCATTCATGTCGAGAGGGCTAGAATACAAAGCAGGGATATACTTCTGAGGCTGTATAAGGCTCTGGTCAGACCCCATATGGAGTATTGTGAGACGTTTTGGGCCTCATATCTAAGGAAGGATGTGCTGGCCTTAGAAAGGGTCCAGAGGAGGTTCACAAGAGTGATCCCTGGAATGAAGAGCTTGTCGTATGGGGAACGGTTGAGGACTCTGGGTCTGTACTTGTTGGAGTTTAGAAGGATGAGGGGGGATCTTATTGAAACTTACAGGATACTGCGAGGCCTGGATAGAGTGGACGTGGAGAGGATGTTTCCACTAGTAGGAAAAACTAGAACCAGAGGGCACAACCTCAGGCTGAAGGGACGATCTTTTAAAACAGAGATGAGGAGGAATTTCTTCAGCCAGAGAGTGGAGAATCTGTGGAACTCTGCCGCAGAAGGCTGTGGAGGCCAGGTCATTAAATGTCTTTCAGACAGCAATAGATAGGTTCTTGAATAAAAAGGGGATCAGGGGTTATGGGGAAAAGGCAGGACAATGGGGATGAGAAAAATATCAGCCATGATTGAATGGCAGAGCAGACTCGATGGGCCGAGTGGCCTAATTCTGCTCCTATGTCTTATGGTCTTAAGTTCCACCTTCCAACAGAACAGGACAAGGCTAAGAGGGCTATATTGGATTTTCCATGTTTGAGCAGTTCATCTTTGCCAAGTGCTTTCTACTTGCTAAGCAATAAATGGCCATTTTGAGCTCAAGCGTTAAGAGTTCTTCATCTAACTCAACCAAGGTGGGAAAGCGCCAAACACACTCTGGGAAATGTCTGTCTCACGGGGGTACAGCTTACGATAGCGTTCAACCCAGCTGGACATCTGTTTACTTCTGCCAGTGTGTATTTCATCACCGGCTCACTTTAAGGAGGCAACTTTGGTGATGGTCGGACCAAATGCCCTCTTGATTCCATCATAGGTCTCAGATTTCCATTGTCACAGGCAGTTTGGATTTCTTGATATAGGTTGATCCCCTGTCTTTACCTGGCTATCTTGGCTACTTTCAAGTATTTCAATGTTCCAGCTGTTGGGTTTATGTTGTGCATCAGGTAGGCTTTGCTTTGTGCATCAGGTAGGCTATGTTCAACAACATATGTTATCTCTGCTGAGTGGGTCTCAAACCAGTCTTTGTTGTAGATTCCGCTTTTACCAAATGTTGCTGCTGCTGTAACATAAATGACTGAACTCAGCAACTTCCAAGCTTCATGAATATGAACAGTAGCATTTCCTAATAAGCCTTTAGTGGCTAGGAATTGTTTGAGTGTCAATGTGAAGTTCCGGTGAACGTGAATCTATTATTAAAGACAATATAGCAGGGTACTCGGAAAAATTCAGGGTGAAAAGGCAGAGTCAACATGGTTTTGTGAAAGGGAAGTCATGTTTAGCCAATTTATTGGAGTTCTTCGAAGAAGTAACTTAGGCTGTGCATAAAAGAGAACCACCATTAAGGCATTTGATAAGGTGCGACATCAAGGTTATTGTGAAAAATAAAAACCTTTGGTTAGGGCGTAGCATGGGTAGAAGATTAGCTTCTTGGCCTTTTGGCTAAGCTCAAGTGTGGTCTGCTGATGCTGCACTTGGTTGAGGTCATTGGGTTGCATTTAAGCTTCATTTTCATATGAAGCAATTTTTAAAAGCGGCATCTCGGCCTTTTGGTTAAGATGCAAATGAGATCAAGTCTTGGAGGAGGAAGACCTGCGCCTACTCCAATCAGCTTGGCTCATGTAGATCAGGCCCAAGACAGGGGTTGCATACCCTGTCTTGTCAGCTTGGATCAGAAATGTCTTAACTTGTTGAGACTCTGAATTGGACTTGATTTGATTGAATTGGAAAAGTATAAAAAAATAAAAAAATCAATGAGTAGAAGATTAGCTAGCTAACAGGAAACAGAGAGCTGGCATAAATGGGTTTTCTTCTGGTTGGCAAAATGTAACAAGTAGTGTGCGACGGGGATCAGTGCTGGGGTCTCAACTTTTTACAATTTATATAAATTAGTTGGATGAAGACACCAAAGGTATGGTTGTTAAATTTGCTGATGGCACAAAGATAGGTAGGATAGTAGGATGTGAAGTGGACATAAGGAGGCTACAAAAGGGATATAGATAGGTTAAATGAGTGGGCAAATACCTAGCAAATAAAATATAATGTGGGAAACTGTAAAATTGTCTGTTTTGACAGGATTTTATTACCGAGGTGAGAAGCCCATGTCAGAGAATTTCCTGGCATGAGTTGGCAATGAGTTGGCACAGGTGCAATAAGGGACCATGGGATAGAGTGAGGGGGGCATAAGTTGATATGGAGGGAGCATGAAGACCTTTTGAACTTATCTCTCAAAAGATTCCCAAATCCAGACTATAATTTATGACTCCTCTGAGGCCTGTGAATCACTAGTCCTGGTGAAGCTGGCCCCAACTACATAATAATTGCAGGGGGCTAGGAGCTGGCCAGGTCAGGTGCGCAGCATGGGTGAGGGCTCACTACAAGCACTGTTATAGAATCATAGAATCCCTAGTACAGAAGGAGGCCATTCGGCCCATCAAGCCTGCACCAAAAACAATCCCACCTTATTCCTGTAACCCCACATATTTACCCTGCTAATCTCCCCGAAACTAGGGTCAATTTAGCATGGCCAATCAACCTAACCCGCACATCTTTGGACTTTGGGAAGAAACCGGAGCACCTGGAAGAAACACATGCAGACATGGGGAGAACATGCAAACTCCACACAGACAGTGACCCAAGCCAGGAATCGAAACCCGGGTCCCTCGTGCTGTGAGGCAGCAGTGCTAACCACTGTGGCACCGTGCCGCCCTTATTCCATGCTGTCAAAAGCTGAGGGTGCTGGGAATTGGGGAAGGAATCTCGGACCCCAGACCCATTTTTACATGACTGTGGGGTCCTTCCAACTCTACAAAAAAATCAGGCCCTAGTTTCAGCAACAAAGTATCAGGAGAGTCTGAGATTGTTTACCTTTGGGGAAGAATGCTGAGCATTCAAGATTGTTAAGGAAACCCCATTAATTAGGTTAAGATTACCACTAACCAGAGAGCCAGAGAAAAAAGTAGCAGAGGAAAGATACAGTCACCGTGTAACTGTCACCGACCACCAAAACTGGTGGTTGTGCTCAATGGGTTGCTCAGAATGTACTGGAGAAGACAGGATGGAAAAATTAAAGGGGAATTGGGCATGGGTTTGACAGAATGGGTGTTTGAGACGTTTTTGGGACAGGACACTATTTTCTAGCCCTGCACTTTCCTATGTTTCTATAGAATATGAGAAGAAATAGCAATTTGCCTTTATTTTGGAGATCCTATACGAATACACTAAAAATTGTATATTACCTGGGGTTTACTTTTTTATCTTGTCTATTCCCATATGGGTAATAAGTCTGTTTTTCAGCAAGTTGATGGATTACGTACGATTTTCTGAGGGAGCACAAGAGTAACGTTATAAGCTCAGCTAAACCATGCAGCAGTACAGAAATGGAAATGGTTAATGTAACAGACCACATGTCTCAGTGGAATCAGCTATCAGGTGAGAGATTTATGCATGTGGATTTTCCAACCAAGACACCCAATAGTCTCAGGGGATCATGTGGCATTCTGTTAAACTGTCAGCTGTATGTAGGTGTAAGAACAGTCACACCAATGATTCCTAAAATGTAACACATTGTAAGTTTGAAGTGATAAATCCATTGATAATTTATGAACCCTGCTGTAGTTTGAAATTGTTCATGGGGGTGATCTTCTGGCCCTGTTCACCATGGGCGCAAATCCCATTGCGGCCGCTAACTTTCGTGGGAGGGTCATAACGAATGTGCGGTGGAAGATCTCATTCTTCCCCACCCCCTGCTGGCAAGGGCGTGAACCTGATTACCATGAATTTAAATAGGTTAAAGATGCCCAAACGGCATAATGCCCAAACCTCCGGGTTAGCCTTATGTCTCCCTCTCCCCCCACCCCCGCTGGTGTGACATCATGCTGGTGGGAATCCAGTTTCCAGTTGTGATGACCTCGCTAGGAATTGAAATTGAGTATAGCTCCCAAGTGTGGGGTGGGGAATGGGGGGGGTGTAGGGGGCGGAAGCCTGCATTGCAGGGGGAACCGTTGAAGCCTGCATTGTTGGGGATGGTTTGGGGGATGCGGCTTTCTGATGCCAGCGATGATGGGGGAAGGGGTGTCTTTAACTTTAATTTGAGATTTTGGCACACTTTTAAAAAGGTGCCTGGTCTCTATGGAGCTATGGTCTTGCTTGGTGTCTCAAGGCCCCGTGCCCTCAGGAATGATGCCGCAAAACAGGCCCCCTGCTTATTTTTTGCCAAAATGTCAGAGGATCTGGAGAGAAAACCTGCCTGTTTCTCTGAGGAGAAACATCGGGCGCGACCTTACTTCCCGTTCACACTACGGTCCCGCTGCAGCAAAGATGGAGAATTTGGCACCCAGCCAAATCTCTGTTCACTGCAGTGGGTTGGGAAAATCCCGCTGGCATGAACGGTCGAAAAATTCCAGCCATCAGTTTTCAGTCAGAACCTGACATTTTGCTATTTTACGGGAAAATGTTGCCCCATTTTAAAATCAGCTCATATGAAACAATCTATATAACATTTTTCTGTGGCAACAGCAACTGTAGTGTCAGTGACAAAATTCTTCAATATTCATCTTCAACTATATTATCTAGTTACCTCATTGAATTAGTCTTTCTGATTGGCTATTCTGACTTTCATTATTCACTAATTATACCACGCATTATCTTTCTCCTGCACAGAAAAGACACTGGCTGTCATGTTGCAGGGAAAGGATCTGTACAGTCACAATGCAGCAAAGAGACAAGATCCATCTGCTTGACAATACTGCACCTGACCAGCTATCATATGATGAACTTAAAAAAGAGATTAACTGTAAGAATAACGGGAAGGAAGCAAAAACGGAGTGCAGAAAAAACAAGAGATCAAAAGACGTGCAAGTGTCTCCAAGATAGAAGAATGAGCCTGACAGTGAAGTCTTCCCTGAACTCCCAGATGTTTGTCATTCAGACAAAGTAGCACTATAGGAACCAGTCGGACCAGAGCCTGATGTCCCTGAGTACCCACATTGGCAAATAAATTAAACAACTTCTTTTGCCTGAAAAACTGTGCACAATTTCTAGGCCTATACCTTTTCTCTCAGTGACAGCACTTAAAAGTTAAAAGTTTATTTATTAGTCACAAGTAGGCTTACCTTAACACCACAATGAAATTACTGTAACAATCCCCTGTCAACTCTTTCCTATTATCAAACAACATGTTCACATTTATGTCAAATTATTATGTGGTAATTATAGCCTCTGGCCACTGGTATCACTCTGCAGAATATGTTCTATCCCATCACCAAGATCTCACAGCATTGATGGCGCTGTAGACCCTGATATTGATTCCTAGCTTTTGAGATCTTAGCTCTTCAAGTTTTTCCTTCCATTGGCCCAAAAATTGGACTCTCTGCAGCAAATACTATTTCAAGAAAGTCATCTATAACTTCAAGCTCTGTGGACTGTAATGCCTTTGAACTGTTTTCATATACTGTCCTAATTCTGTGCTCTATTTAATTTGAATCATACAATTCCCAATATTGCTCCCATTCTGCACGCTGCTGGAGCTCTGTGGTGGTCAATTCTGAAAGGTTCAGTGTCAGTAACTGTCCTGTTCACCTGTGTGATGCTGTGGTACAGTTGCAGTGTGTGAGAACTATGCTGTGAACACAGTGAGTTTTTCCAACCAGAACTGGGACTCCTGCACCAGTGTGAAGAAGACCCGTGCTCTGCAGTGAGAGATGCACAATCCATGGAACCTTGATGTTCAGAGAGAATTCTTTTTTCTAGAGTTGCTGACCTTTAGGATGTCACTGTTGTTTCTAGAAGCTTGTTTGATCATAGAAAGGAATTTCCTAGAGTTTTTCAAAATTGGCTTAAGGTTTTTTGCTCTTTTTTTAAGCTGACCGATGTGATTATGTGGCTAGCGAGTGGATAAGGGGAACGATGAGATGTTGTTTAGAGCTAAAACCATGAAAAAGTAGGATATGTTCGATGGACCAGCTGGTGTTTTCTTCTCATTCATTTTCAAACATTCAATGAAAATTATAAATCAGTGCCCTTGATTGTTATTTTTTATAAATTAGTATTTTATTTAAACATATTCTTTTTTTTTTACTAATTCAAGTGATGTGAACTTTGTCGGCTACGTCAGCTTTTATTACCCATTCCATGTGATATAGGTATACCCCTGGTGCTGTTATAGAAGGAATTCTAGGATTTTGACTCATCAATAGTGGAGGAACAGCAATATATTTCCAAGTCAGGATGGTGAGTGCCTTGGAGGGAAACTTCCAGGTAGTGGTGTTCTCCTTCTCCTTCTAGATGGTAGAAGTCATGGATTTGGAAGGTGCTGTAAGGGGCCTTGGTGAGTTCCTGCAGTTCATCTTGTAGACAAGAAAGAGTGCAGAAAAGATTTACTAGGATGCCACCGGGACTTGATGGCTTGAGTTATACGAAGACTGGGATTTTTTTCCCCTGGAGTGTAGGAGGCTTAGGGGCGATTTTATAGAGGTCTATAAAATAATGAGGGGCATAGATAAGGTAGATAGTCAACAGCTTTTCCCAAAGGTCGGGGAGTCTAAAATTAGAGGGCATAGATTTAAGGTGAGAGGAGAGAGATACAAAAGTGTCCAGAGGGGCATTTTTTCACTCAGAGGGTGGTGAGTATCTGGAACGAGGTACCAGAGGCAGTAGTAGAAACCCAACTTTAAAAAGCATTTAGACAGTTACACGGGTAAAATGTAAACGCAGGCAATTGGGACCAACTTAGTGGTAAAAACTGGGCGACATAGACAAGTTGGGCCAAATGGCCTATTTCCATGCTGTAAACCTCTATGACTCTATGTATACACTGCTGCTACTGTGTCAGTGGTGGAGGGATTGAATGTTTGTGCATGGGGTGCCAATCAAATGGGCTGCTTTGTCTTGGATTGTGTCAAGCTTTTTGACTGTTGTTGGAGTTGCACTCATCCAGGCAAGTGGAGACTATTCCATCAGACTTCTGACTTGTGCCTTGTCGATTGTGGACAGGCTTTGGGGAGACAGGAGGTTGAGTTCCTCACCGCAGGAGTCCTAGCCTCGGACCATCTCTTGCAGCTACAGAAGTTTTATGGTGAGTTCAGTTTCTGGTCAATGGTAATCCAAGGATGTTGATTGTGGGAGATTCAGCGATGGTAAAACCATTGAATGTCAAGGGGCGATGGTTAGATTCTCCCTTGTTGGAGATGATCATTGCCTGGCACTTGTGTAGTCGAATGTTACTTGCCACTTGTCAGCCCAAGCCTGGATATTGTCCAGGTCTTGCGGCATTTAGACATGAACTACTTCCGTATCAGAGGAGTGGCAAATGGTGCTGAACATTGTGCAATCATCAGTGAACATACCATTTCTGACCTAATTACGGAAGGAAGGTCATTGATGAATGATCTGAAGATGGTTGAGCCAAGACTATTACCTTGAGGAACTTCTGCAGTGATATCCTAGAGTTATGATGACTGGCCCCCAACACGCACAAACATCTTTTTTTGCACTGGTATGACTGCAACCAGCAGAGAATCTCCCCTCTGATTCCTATTGATGCCAGTTTTGCCAGGGCTCCTTGATCAATGACTCCTTTCTCCAGCTCTCCCGTTTTCTCTGCTCTTGTGTCTGCCACATGGTCTTTGTACTTTAACCGCCTTCCTGTTGGCAGTGCTTCCAGACCAAGGGTCTCCATGTCACATGGATCAGTACTTCTTAGTACCCAAAAAATTATGCTTGTTTCCTTTGCAATTGATACAAACCCTTAAAAGTCCTTTTGAAGCATAAAAAAACGACAGATTCCTCAAACACTTTAAAGTAAATATAAATCTTCCTTACTGTTACTGCTTCTGGGTCACATGCCGTCACAGTATGTAAATAGATATGCCATACTGTCTGAATATTTGTTCATGCAAGGATACATAATTGTTCACATTCGTATTGGATATACAGGCAATATTTTGGTTCAGTTTAGCAGATAGGATAGCGACAAAATCTTTTTGATATTTTGTTCAGTTCTTCAGAGGTTTAGTAAAGCGAACTGCTGAATTTTAAACTATCATCATTCTTGATTTGAGTGTTGCTTGCACAACAGAAAAAGTGGTGCGATTTGCAAGATGGCCCTTTTAAGATAAAAGCAAGCATGAAATTTGGACAAATCTTCAAAACTCACAGGTGAAAGCAACAACTCAGTTGTGGTAGGAACAAAGAACACAGTTGCATCTGTCTGTCTCATTTGCTATTGATTTCATGAGGAAAAATACAACTCCCTGTTTTACCTCCCTGTGGGGAAAATGCCTAGTGACCTTGTATTTTCCCTCCAGATATTTGTCATATAATGTTGTAATACTGAGCTGACTGTTTTATTAGTAAATATGACAGAAGACAAGTAATTTTATGCCGACAAAAACTCATAACATTTTGTGACCTTATTATCTTCAAGAAGTTCCACACATCTTTTGCTTTTGTGCATTTTAACACTGTTCACCGAGAAACTTCTTACAATCTCTTGATCCTCAAATATATCTCTTCATTTTCTAGTCCTAAACTTTACAATTTAAGGTTTTATTTGGTCTCTTTTCTGCTATATTTCCACTGTTGATCTTTGTCACTATCAGTGCCTTTTTGTGCAATGCGATGAGTTTAAAAGTTTATTTATTATTAGTCACAAGTAAGGCTTACATTAACACTGCACTGAAGTTACTGTGAAAGTCCCCTAGTCGCCGCAGTCCGGCGCCTGTTCGGGTCAGTGTACCTAACCAGCAGTGAAGCAGCAGTGCTAACCACTGTGCTACTGTGCCATCATTATCGTGATCATTATCTGTGACTGTTGTTAATTTTCTGCATCATCTTTGTAACATTGGACTGGTTCTAACAGACTTAGTTAGATAATCTGCTGTAGGACACCATCTGCCAGCTGAATTCAGAATAGTTGAGTTCAAATAAAATTGAAGATTAGGGTTCAAATCTCACTATTTTGGATTGGAGCTCAATACTGTAACTGTGCCATCACCACCAGAGCTTCAGTCTACAATGAGACTAAACTATGGGCCTAAACTATGATTTTCCGACCTCACTCGCAGCCGGGATTCTCCTGCCCTGCTGCAGTGAATGGAGATTTGGCTGAGCGCCAGATTCTCCGCCTCGCTGGCAGCGGCGGCAGGGCGTGAATGGCTGGAGAATTCCAACCTATGATTTCCAGCAAGTAGTTGAAAAATGTCACATGTTCACCACTTCCATTTATATTTCAATAGGATTCCTGGTTTAATATATACATTGTGAAACTGAAGCTTACTATACTATTTTATTGTATTTATTCAAGGGATTTGGGCTTCGCTGGCTAGGCCAGTATTTATTGCCCATTCCTAATTGCCCTTGAGAAGGAGGTGGTGAGCTGCCTTCTTGAACCACTGCAGTCCATTAAGTGTAGTTACACCCATGGTGATATTCAGGAGGGAGTTCCAGGATTTTGAAGCCACTGAATAAGTTAAATTCCTTTTTACGATGTTGACTTTTGATTTTTTATTCATAATTCTATATTTAAATTTTAAGAAAATTCAGTTCTGTCTTAACTCAGTAGCATGAACACTGTCTAAATATCAAAATGTAAGCCACTAACAATTATGTTTTTAGAATAAAATCACAATTTTAAATTGATTACCCCTTTTATAACTTGTCTAAAGCATTCAATCCAACCGCGTTGTAAGTGCTTGGTTTTATAAATATTACAATATCAAAAACTGATAAGTGATTGAAATCTTCTGTCTGTCAGCATCATTGATTTATGTCGCATTTAGGAGGAGGACAGGATTTAGGGCAGCAAAACGACAGATACATTTTCCCAGAGTAAATATTGAGGTGGGGGTAAGGTGGAGAAGTTTGTCGATTTTTCAAGTCTACCAATTGCTGTCTAGTAATCCCTCAGTGCAGAGAAAAACAGAAAACACACAAAGTAAGAAGTATGGTGCTCTGTATGATAGGGAAAAATAATCTGCAAACGTGTTGCTTCAGAACTGTCGCATGGATAAGCAGGCATAATTGAATACATTCTATGCAAACTTCAAGGATCAAGTCAAGGTGCTCTGAAGGGCTAGGGTACGAAACAATATTTAGGAAAGTGAAGAAACAGAAGAGGTTATAGGGGGATAAGTCAATAACAAAATAAAAAACTAAAAGACAGGATTGGCAAGTGACCACACGGACACTAAAGAGATTTTAGCACTAGTTCATTGATTTTGTTTGCATGGTGGGAGGAAAGAGGAAGAATGAAGTTTGAATGCCACATTACAAACTTTAATTATCCACACTGTTAATTGGATTTGGAGGGATGTTGTGTGGCACAGTGGGTAGCATCCAAAGATGTGCAGGTTAGGTTGATTGACCATGTTAGATTGCCCCTTGGTGTTGGGGGGATTAGCAGGGTAAATGGGTGGGGTTACGGGGATAGAACCTGGGTAGGATTGTTGTCAGTGCAGGCTCAATGGGCTCAATGGCCTCCTTCTGCACTGTAGGGATTCTATAATTCTATGATCTCTGCCTCCGAGCCAGAAGCTCCAGGTTCAAGTCCCATTCCAGGATGTAATGCCCATGGAAGGTGTGTTCATAACGGAGCCAAACCGGCTGATTGTCAACCTGCAAATCCTTCTGACATGCCGATGGCATGCAGTTAGAGTACTATGGTGAGCAGGAGAAATTCCTTGTCAGCCATGCTTCACCTGGAATGGTATCTCCCAAGCTATAGCCTCCAGCTTCAGGCTGGTGACCTGTTCCAGGAAAAGCAAGCTATGGAAAACAGCCATAAGCATGTACTTTGCCTGCCTCATGCATCTCTAGATTGGAAATGTTTGACTAGGTTTAGGCCTTTAACTTAACAATGTTCCACTTAGTTATGTTGGATTGCCTCATTGAAACATAACGGCTGTAGACATGTCCGGAATGATCTCATGATTATTTGTCCATTCTAAGAGATTCTAATTCTTTGTTTCTTAAGTGCTTTCAGGGTTTTGTCTCTATTACTCTATCTACAAGCTTATTTTACTTATTGACCACTCTTTGTATGGAGAAAATTTCCGGCCGTATATCCATATCTCGACATGTACCTCCTTGTTCCACTCTTGCAATCTAAAGCAATCTTGTGGATTAAATTTTCACTCCAACAATTTTATATCCCCCTCAGATGCTCACTGCAGCTTGAAAATCCCATTTCTCTTGTGTTTCAGATCCCTGACCCTGTGGATCAGCATCATGGTCCCTGCACTGGCACTGGGATTGAATAGTTGTCTTGTTTTTGGGATTGGAACTAAGTGCAGGAGTCAATGTGCAGCATCATCACAATGCTAGAAATTACCTCCGCTAATGTATTCCATTGGTTTAACTATATAGTTCACCCTATTGGTTTTTGTTAATTAACTCTAATGTGGTATCACCGGCAAATGTGACTATTTTCCATTGAGTTTCTGAGTCCAAGTTAATGATATAAATTAAAAACACAGATTGAGCGAGCATAAAGCCATCAAACTCCGCTTTCAGTACTTCTCCTAATACTGGCATAACTCCTTCAATGAGTACACACTGTTTTCTACACTTCAACCATTTTCTTATCCACTTTTTAAGCCTTCCCTTGAATCCCGAGAGTTGAGTTTAGTCAATAGCCACCCATCCACAACCTTGAGAAAAGCCTCTTGAAAGTCCAGTTGGGTTGTCGTCTCCTGAAAGAGGAGGTTTGTCAGCAAGATCTTCCACTTCTGAATACATGCTAACGATGTCTATTACTAACCACAGAAAAAAATTAAATACTTATGGAATGAGGCCTGTGCAAGCACCAACAAACCTTGAAGCTGACCGCCATAAGGCTGGACAGGTTAGGAGATGCAATTCAGTATTGTCCACAAAAGGTCGCAAGGATCTTCAATGTTTGCTGCACACTCCAGCACTTTGTGATACTAAGGGCTGGATTTTATGGGGTGCCATGTTCTCCAACTCCCCGACGAGTAAGTTGCTCGGAAGCCCACTCACAAAAGCGTTGGCTGACTTGCAGTGTTTCACCCTCAGCGGAGCATTAATTAGCTCAGAGCGAGAATTCTGCTTCCTGGGGATGAAGTCCTGCCTTAGAACCTTGTAGTCCGAGCAGCATCAAGTTCAAGCTGTGGCCACATATGGGCCTGCGGCCAGAACTCAACAAAGGAGGCGATGGAAGGTGGACTGAAGGAAGTCCTAGGTATTGGCAAGGCCTGGCTGGCAGGCCCCAGTGCGGGAGGTGGGGACTAGGTTTGAAAGATAGGGGGGCACGGAAATTGGGGGGGGTGGTTAAAGGTTGGGGTATGAGTTTGAGGGTGGATGCATCCTATGACCGCAGGGAACCCTCCAAAAGAGATTCTCCCGCTTCATGCCCAACAGCTTACCCAGGAAAACCTGCCTAAGCCTCTTGCCGCTGCAAGTAAATTAGCAGCAGGGCTGGGATGAGGCACTCAGTGTCCTGTAAATGTACTTAAGGGCCTTTAGTAGGCCCAAGGGCATGTGGCCCGCACGGCGGCACAGTGGTTAGCATAGCTGTCTCACAGCGCCAAAGAGCCAAGTTCAATTCCGGCCTCGGTCACTGTCTGTGTGAAGTTTGCACTTTCTCCCCGTGTCTGCATGGGTTTCCTCCGGGTGCTCCGGTTTCCTCCCACACTCCAAAGATGTGCAGGTTAGGTTGATTGGCCATGCTAAATTGTCCCATAGTGTCAGTGGGATGAGCAAGGTAAATGTGTGGGGTTACGGGAATAGGGCCTGGATGGGATTGTGGTCAGTACAGACACGATGGGCCGAATGGCCTCCTTCTGTACTGTAGGGATTCTATGATTCTATGGCCCCTGACACCTCCATTGCCCTTCCATATAACGGGAGACAGGTCAGGATTGGGTGGGAAGGCAGCGGTCAGTTCATGTGCTGGATTTTGCGAGGCCCCTGCCTTCAAACAGGCCGGTGGAGGGCTGTACAATCCAGTGCTAATCGTGCAGGAGGAAGGGACTATCAGGAATCAGTGTCAGAGCAGGAGGCTGTCAGTGACCATGAGCATTTAGCTCCTGTTACACCGGTGCAACCAAGATACATTTAGCCATGTGCCTGAGCTGTACTTTATCTCTCCTGTCCACATATACAAATGTCTCTAAACACGATCTCAAACCCCGTCATTTGCACTCCTTCAGTTCCCACGTATGCTGAGCTGATACCTTACCCTTCACAATCATAAATAAAATCTCAGCGTGAGGTACAAATCAAGTGCAACCAATTTATTTTCCTGTTTTCTTTTATGTATGAGGGATGTTGCCATGTTTTGCCACAGTGCTACTTACTTTTGGTAGATTGTGTTATATTTAACCCCCCAGCATACTACTTTTAAGTGATTCCCCTAACTGTGAAATGAGTTAAGTGTGCCAGCTGGCTACAGGGTTTCAGTAACAGCTGGTTGGGATTTGGATAGCCTTATACATCCTTGGGCTGTTTCATGTGATGGCCTTGCAATTGATTTAGCAATCTCCACTGCTGCTGGTTGGTTCAACGGGCTTGTTGGCACATCTATTGTCACTGTCACATAATTACTGAATGGGGCAGGATGGAGTTTCACCCAAGAGACAGTAATGCCATCCATATGCCTGGTTCAAGTGTGCCACTGCTGGTAGGCGGACAGTCCCTCCGACTGATTTGCATAAAAACAGATCTCCCAGCAACCTTGCGTCTAATCGCCTTCAAAGCAAATGTGTCAGCGTTGTACGAATCTACATGAAAACATTTGATGAATGGTGGGCAATGTGTGTCCACCTTTCCACATGTTATGGTGGGCAAATATTCCAGGTGGGAGTGCAGACTGGCAAATTAAACTTTAGTATGAGAAATTGTTCATTCTGCAGGAACATAGCTCTGCTAAGGCAGAGTACAGAAAAGGTACAGCTTCCAATCTGTCAGGATCAGTGCCCATTTATGAGAACTGCTGCTGGAATGTTAAGAGAAAAGGAGATTCTGAAAGTCCAAACTGTTACATACACAAGGATATAAAAATGTATTTCCCTTTCCACTATCAAAACATTCTTTGCTTTTATCTCATTTAACCCTCAACCAAAAATTCAATGCTGTTTCATCTTGTTCTATTCTCACCTCCATGTTTGTTGGATAAATAATTTCCATAGAAATGTGATGCAAGATTGGATATCAGGATCCGGACTCTCTGGAGAATTATCCTGCAAGGACGCTGCATGATATTACAATAATCAAAAAATGTCAGACAATCGGTTACACAGTTGCACAAGGGAAGCAAATGATTAAACCTGCGACTAAATGTCATTTTTCTAAAGGGATGTAAGGCATCGCATAGGCATGTACACAGGTATCATTCCACAAGATCCATCAGGGCAGCCGAAAACGAGGAAGCGAAGGGAGAAAATAGGAATATCGCAAGCTGCATCACAACAGCAAATGGAAAATGGTTTGGAGAGAAAAATCAAAGAAAATTTCCACAGTAAATTTCATTTTTAAAAGGGTTTGTTATGAGCATGACACAAGACTATCCCAATATACAACGGACAATTAACAGTATAATGGAGCTGTGGGAGCTGCAAGAATTTGTTGTGAACTAAAATTGATTTCAGTTGTCTGAATCTGGATCATTGTTTATTACCATTGTGTATCTTCATGCATCCTTTTGGAATTCTTTTCAAAGAAGTAACTAACATTTGCAAAACAGGAATTGCCAACTTGCATTTTACAATTAATGTGAAGTCAGTGGGATTGAAAATTGAGAGAGATATATAATGGGCTGCCGATTTGCTGTCATCTGCTTTAATCCCAGTCCCGACCTAATTTGCTGTTTCTCCGCTGCATTCTCACCGGACTGATCCGACAGATAATGTTGACTAAGCAGAGTGAATCACTGTTAACAAGTTAACAGCATGGGATAAAATAAAATCACTGCTTATCAAACACAGATATCTCGGGATAGATGAACTCAAATCGGTGGACAAACTCCAATGTCTTGGAGCAGGAAATCATCAGTAACAATAGCATCTGAGAACAGATCACAATCAGGAGAAGCTGGCACTTAATCAGCTCTGGAGCACTCTGATGTTCCTATCAGTCAGTTCACAAGCTCCGCTTGATGAAGTTGCTTATCATACTAATCAATGCCAGTGGATGAGACACAGAGAAAGCCACGTGTATTTGAAATGGCCAGCTGGTCATACTGAACAATATGCACTGAAATAGAACCACTAATGACTTGCCATAAACACTGCTCCATCTCCAAAGTGATGTTGTTTTACGAGTAGTCTTCCTACAAGTAATCTATAGATGTTACTGAATACTACAGAGATACATTAACAAAGTGTACGTAACTGAAGGAAAATGGCTGAAAGACGTACAGACTATAATTGTGAGTTAGTAAAATTCAGAAGCCCTGTAAAAGTATGGAAAATGTTTGTGATAGTAGAATGTTGCTTCTCCCCTATGGGATATGGTAGCACCCTGTTCCTTAATTTATGATGTGGAGATGCCGGCGTTGGGACTGGGGTAAACACAGTAATTTATGATCAGAATTATTTTAAAATTACACCATGGTCTCAGCACTCCATCTCTGTCAGCTCTTCCAGCCCTTACAACCCTCCAAGATCTCCTGTGCGCCGTCAATTCTGGCTTCGTGCACATCCCAACTTTTAATTGCTGCACCATCAACAACCATACCCTAAACTGCCGAGGTAACCGGAATTTCCTCCCTAAAGCTCACTGCTTCACCACCACTCATGATTAAAGCGCTCCATAAAACATACCTCTTTGACCAAGCTTTGGTCATAGAATCATAGAAACCCTACAGTGCAGAAGGAGACCATTCGGCCCATCGAGTCTGCACCGACCACAATCCCACCCAGGCCCTACCCCCACATATTTTACCCACTAATCCACGCATCCCAGGGGCAATTTTTTTTTTTAAACCTGGCCAATCAACCTAACCTGCACATCTTTGGACTGTGGGAGGAAACCAGAGCACCCGGAGGAAACCCACGCAGACACGAGGAGAATGTGTAAACTCCACACAGACAGTGACCCGAGCCGGGAATCGAACCCGGGACCCTGGAGCTGTGAAGCAGCAGTGCTAACCACTGTGCTATCGTGCCACCATCTGTCCGAATATCTCCTTTGTTAAAGGTTATTTAAATGTAGATTGTTTTGTTGCTCTAGTGTATGTTTTGCTACCACGCCGGCCTCTTGGCCGCGCTCGGCATCGCAATCTTTTGACACTTAGTGCATTGAAACAGTCCCCATGTGAATCATGGAGGCTCCAGGCATGTGACTGCCCAAAGTGGCCACAGCTGTGCGCCATTTGCAAGGGAGAGCTGCATTTGAATGCCCCACTGCAGCCACAGTCAGTCACGCCAGGAAGATGGCACCACACAGAGGGAGAGCTCGGACAGCTGCTAGAAGCTGTGGAGCAGAGGAGGGCCTTCTTGTTCCCTTGAGATATCCGACAACCCAGGAGTTGGCTTGGCAATGCAGCCCGAGGAGCGGTGGCACGGGCAGTCAGTGTCTGTGCAACGGCACGGAGGACCCGGCGGGCAGTGCCGAAAGAAAATGAATGGCTTCCTTCATGCAGCAAGGGTGAGTGTCCATCCCGTGCTGCCATCTGTCCCGTCCGTTGCGCTGGGATGTCCACGTCAATCCACTCCCTGACACATGGCCTTCTAGCACCTCCAACCCCTCTTGCACCCCCGTCACAACGCCCGCCTGCTGAGGCATGGTGCTGACATACACCCGATTGCCCCCACTCCCAACACCCCGATACCCTGCAGCCTTTCAGCCATCAGGCATTCAATCCCCCCCCGCCTTATGTCGCCGCAGGAGAAGTTTGTCCATAACAGGAAGGAGTGGGAGAAAACCAGAGGTGGGGTCCCCAAACTGCCTCTCCTGCCTCCCTTTAGAATAGTGCCATGGTCGGCATCACCAAGAAGTGAGGAGCCACAAAACCTTCATTCATATGATTTTTCTGAAGTAAGTTGCAATCTGCCCAGATACTTGTCCTTCCTTTGCAATGAACCATGTGTTTTTAAAGTTTATTTATTAGTGTAACAAGTAAGGCTTACATTAACACTGCAATGAAGTTCCTGTGAAATTCCCCTAGTTGCCACACTCCGGTGCCTGTTCGGGTCAATGCACCTAACCAGCACGTCTTTCAGACTGTGGGAGGAAACTGGAGCACCCGGAGGAAACCCACACAGACATGGGGAGAATGTCCAAACTCCACACAGACAGTGAACGAAGCCAGGAATTGGATCCGGGTCCCTGGTGCTGTGAGGCAGCAGTGCTAACCGCTGTGCCTCCGTGCTGCCCCGTGTCTTCTTTTGCAGGGGATGACCAGGATGAGGTCATGCTCTGAGGAGTTAGCGTGCCTGCGGCGGCCCCCGCCAACACGGGAAGGTTCTGAGGATAGCTCCGAGTACAGCTCCGAGGAAAGCATCTGCCAGTCGACACAGGCAACATCCGCACCATCCAACAGCGCAGACAGTCACCATGGTGGGATGTGTTAGTGGTGAGGCTTCTGGGACACTTTCTAGTATGCACAACACTGCCTTTGATGCATACTGCCAGTGTGCCAGGTGGGTATTGGCAGTGTGCCAGGTGGGCATTGCCAGATGTGCACTGACCATGCCATGTCCCCGACCACACGGGCTTTAATGACCTTCGAGACCACCCACCATGGCCATCATGCCTGGTCTCCACTAGTGGAGACTAGTAGTGATTCTCGCCAGATTCACATCGCACCCAAGGGTCAGATGATTCCGGGAGCTGGGAGAATCTGGCGTTGAACAGGTTAAGCATATTTAAATGTTATTTTAAACATGCTAACCACCCTATCGCGGTGCGGTCTGGTTTGTGTCAGTAGAAAGGGAGCGGGACCATTGCAAGCCGTTTGGTGCTGGGCCCAATACCCGTTTTTAGGACCACCACAATTTTCCAGGACCAGTACAATCCGTGCCAGGTGCGGCAAGGCTGGAAAATCGCCCCCTTTTGTATTTGACTTTCACGTTTGTTACATTTTACTGCAGCCACCAGGCTGACTCTTCATTCCAGTTGAATTCAACTTAAAGTATCTGCAAATAAAAAAAATCCTGACATCAGTACCCAGCAAAGCTGCTGGGTACTCCTCAAAAACAAATCGGTTCACTCATCTCCTTGAGGAAAAAAAACGTTCTGTCGTCATGCAGTCTGGCCTGTATGTGACTCCTGTCCCACACCAATACAGTTAGCTCTCAACAGGCCATTCAGTTGTACCTCATTGCCCAGCTATTGCTCACTCTGCCATTATCATTAAGCCAGGAGATCTTCCCTGGCTCATTGAGTAGCAGTGAAGGAGCAGCACCAGGCAAACCAATTTTTAAAAAATTCATTCATGGGCATCACTGGCTGGCCAGCATTTATTGCCCATACCTAGTTGCCCACGAGAAGGTGATGGTGAGCTGCCATCTTGAATCGCTGCAGTCCACGTGCTGTGGGTTAACCCACAATGCTATTAGGGAGGAAATTCCAGGATTTTGACACCGCGACTGCGATGGAATGGCGATATATTTCCAAGTCAGGATGGTGAGTGGCTTGGCGGGGAACTCAGTAAGAAGTCTCACAACACCAGGTTAAAGTCCAACAGGTTTATTTGGTTGCAAATACCATAAGCTTTCAGAGCACTGCTCCTTCGTCAGATGGAGTGGAAATCTGCTCTCAAACAGTGCAAACAGACAGAATCAAGTTGCAGAATACTGATTAGGATGCGAATCCTACAGCCAGCCAGGTCTTAAATGTACAGACAATGTGGGTGGAGGGAACATTAAACACAGGTTAAAGAGATGTGTATTGTCTCCAGACAGAACAGCTAGTGAAATTCTGCAAGTCCAGCAGGCGAGCTGTGGGGGTTACTGATAATGTGACATAAATCCAACATCCCGGTTTAGGCCGTCCTCATGTGTGCGGAACTTGGCTATCAGTTTCTGCTCAGCGACTCTGCGCTGTCGTGTATCGTGAAGGCCGCCTTGGAGAACGCTTACCTGAAGACCCAAGGCTGAATGCCCGTGACTGCTGAAGTGCTCCCCCACAGGAAGAGAACAGTCTTGCCTGGTGATTGTCGAGCGGTGTTCATTCATCCGTTGTCGTAGCGTCTGCATGGTTTCCCCAATGTACCATGCCTCGGGACATCCTTTCCTGCAGCGTATCAGGTAGACAACGTTGGCCGAGTTGCAAGAGTAGGTACCATGGACCTGGGATATGGTGTTCTCACGTGAGATGATGGCATCCGTGTCGATGATCTGGCACGTCTTGCAGAGGTTGCTGTGGCAGGGTTGTGTGGTGTCGTGGTCACTGTTCTCCTGAAGCTGGGTAGTTTGCTGCAGACAATGGTCTGTTTGAGGTTGCGTGGTTGTTTGAAGGCAAGAAGTGGGGGTGTGGGGATGGCCGTGGCGAGATGTTCGTCTTCATCAATGACATGTTGAAGGCTCCGGAGGAGATGCCGTAGCTTCTCCGCTCCGGGGAAGTACTGGACGACGAAGGGTACTCTGTCCACCGTGTCCCGTGTTTGTCTTCTGAGGAGGTCGGTGCGGTTTTTCGCTGTGGCGCGTCGGAACTTGCAGGTGGTGGTTTTCCCATGTATCTGCTGCCCTTGTCCTTCTAGATGGAAGTGGTCATGAGTTTGGAAGGTGCTGTCTAAGGATCTTTGGTGAATTGCTGCAGTGCATCTTGTAGATAGTACACACTGCTGCTACTGAACTTTGTGATGGAGGGATTGAATGTTTGTGGATGTGGTGCCAATCAAGCGGGCTGCTTTGTCCTGGATGGTGTCAATGAGGTACCATCATGGTGAAGCAACAACATAAGATTGCATACATGTGAAACAGCAGAAGCAGCATGTTAGAGAAAGAAATACATTTTTCCACAGCCAATAGATCAGATCCAAGCTCTGCAGTCCTACATCCAGCCATGAATGATAATGGAGAATTAACCAACTAAACAGACGAGGCTGAAACATTTGCAACCATGTTCACCTCGAAGTGCTGAGTGGGTGATCCATCTTGGCCTTCTCCTGGATTCCCACCGTCACAAATACCAAACCTCTGTAAATTTAATTTACTCAACGAAAGAGCTAAGCACACAGGGTGCTGCAAAGACCATGCGCCTTGACAACATTCCAGCAGTAGTATTGAAGAAGTAGTCCCCAAAAGGGTGGCATGTTGGTTAGCACTGCTGCCTTACAGCGCCAGGGAACAGGTTTCAATTCCCAGCTTGGGTCACTGTCTGTGTGGAGTCTGCATGTTTTGCCGTGTCTGTGTGGGTTTCCTCTGGGTGCTCCAGTTTCTTCCCACAGTCCAAGACATGCAGGCTAGGTGCACTGGCCATGCTAAATTCTCCCTCAGTGCACCTGAACAGATGTCGGAGTGTGGCGACCAGGGGATTTTCACAGTAACTTCATTGCAGTGTTAATGTAAGCCTACTTGTGACACTAAAAAATAAATTTTAACTTTACTTTAGCTACACCCCCTCCCAAACTGTTCCAGTAGAGCTACAACACTGACATGCACAGACAATGTAGAAAATACCCAGATATGTCCTATCAACAAATAATACGACAATCCGATCTGACCAGTTACAACCCCATCAATCTATTCTCAATCACCAGCAAAGTGATGGAAAGTGGCATTGACAGTGCTATCAAATGACATTCGCACAGTAATAACCTGCTCACCGATACTCCATTTGGGTTCTGCCAGGACGACTCAGCTCCAGACCTCATTACAGCCTTAATCCGAACATGCAGAGCTGAATTTCACAAGTGTGGTGAGAGTGACTGTCTTTGGCATCAAGGTAACATTTGACTGAGTATGACATTAAGGAGCCAAAGTGAAATTGAAGAAAATGGGCAGGGTGGGGGAAAACTCTCCACTGGTTGGTCATACCTGGCACAAAGGAAGATGGTTGTGCTTGTTGGAGGTCAATTATCTCAGTCGCAGGACATCTCTGCAGGAGTTCCTCCAGTGTAGTGTCCTAGGCCCAACCATCTTCAGCAAAGACCTTCCCTCCATCATAAGGTCAGAAGTGGGGATGTTTGCTAATGGTTGCCCAGTTGTTCAATCCCATTCTCTATTTCTCAGATACTGCAACTGTTCATGCCAACGTGCAGCTCGACCCAAGCAACGTTAAGTCTTGAGTTGATAAGCGGCAATTAACATTCATGCCTCACAAGTGTCAGGCAATGACTGTTTCCAACAAGAGAGAGTATAAGCTCATCCCCATGACATTCCCATGTCCCACAAATGAATGGAAAAAATAAATTCAGTGACATTACCATCTCAGAGACCCTCACCATCAACATCCTGGGAGTTACCACTAAGCCAAAACTTATCTGCATCAGTCCCAGGAATACTGTGGCTACAAGAGCACGTCAGAGGCTGGAACTTCCATGGCAGGTAATTCGCCTCCAGATTCCCAAAGCCTGTCCACCATCTACAAGGCACAAGACAGGAATGTGATGGAAAATGCTCCACTTAACTGGAGGAGTGCAGTTCCAGCAAGACTCAAAAAAATTTGGCACCATCCAGGACAACGCAACTCACTTGATTGGCAACCCATTCACCACTTTAATCATGAATTCGTCCATCACTGGCACACAGTGGAAGCAGTGTGCATGATCTATAAGATGCCCTGCAGCAAATCGCCATGGTTCCTTTGACACAGGTGGCACAGTGCACAATGGGTAACACTGCTGCCACACAGTGCCAGGGACCCTGCTTCGATTCCAGCCTTGGGTGACTGTCTGTGTGGATTTTGCACATTCTCCCTGTGTCTGCACGAGTTTGCTCCGGATTCTCCAGTCTCCTCCCGCAATCCAAAGATGTGCAGGTTAGGTGGATTGTCCATGCTAAATTGCCCCTTAGTGTCCCAAAATATGTGGGTGACGTGGATTAGCCATGGTAAATATGTGGGGTTACAGGGATAGGGAGGAGGGGAGGGCCTTGGGGAGAGTCTTTCAGAGAGTCAATGCAGACTCGATGAACCGAATGGCCTCTTTCTGCACTGTAGGGATTCTATGGATCACCTTCCAAGCCTATGACCTCTACCACCTAAAAGGACAAGAGCAGCAGACACGTGAGAATGCCAACACCTACAGGTTACCCTCCAAGTTATGCACCATTCTGACTTGGAAATAAATTGCCACTTCTTCACTTTCACTTGGTCAAAGTCCTGGAAATTCATCTCTAACAGCACCGTGGGCGTAGCTACACCACACTGACTGCAGCGGTTCAAAGAAGGCAGATCACCACCATCTTCTCGGGGGCAATTAGGAATGGGCAATAAATACTGGTCTTACCAGTAATGCCCACAGCGCCTTAAATAGTTAACTCCATGCAGCATTTTGTTTATCAACATTGTTCAATTAAAAAAATTTATCAATAATATATATAACATTGGCTCAGTGGTAGCACTCTTTCCGCTGAGCCAGATGGTTATGGGGTTAAACCCCACTCCAGCACTTTATTTCAGATGACAGTCCAGGACACTCTGACAAAGTTTTGATCATGAGATGTTAAACCCAACTGACCCCTGGGGTGGATGTAAATGATCCAATGATTCTGTTTGAAGATGAGCAGTGGAGTTGTCCTGGGTAACATTTAGCCCTCGAGCTGACACCACTAAAACAGTTTAATTGGTCATTAAGCTCTTTGCTATTTGTGGGACCTTGCCATATGCAAATTGGCTGCCACATTTTCATAAATTACAACACTGACGACATTTCAAAAGTAATTCATTGCCTGTCAAGCACTTTGGGACATTGTAACAGATGCTATATAAATGCAAGTTCTTACTAATGAAGGAAAACATGTTCAAAAGACTAACCACCAAGGGACTATTTAAATCATTTTCCCACATTTTAATAGCCTGGTATCGTGCTTTTCATTAAACAATACATTTAATTAAGGCTGCATATACTATCAGATTAAAATGAAAACTTGTGTAGCATTTTCATATTTTAAAAAACAGCACTAACTACAAGAACTTATCCTAATGAGTGTCTATTTAATAGTTTATAAGTGTATATCTTCTGAAAATATTTTTTCGAATATATATGTACTGTTTATGTGTGTACCAGCAGTGAGATCTCATCACAAATCCAACTAATTAATCTTTTGAACCAAATATTTTTAATTTCTTTATTTTATATAAACATAAGCCTCACAAAAACACATGGGAGAAATAAAGCTCTGCAGATTATAGGTTTAAGAGGGGAAAGAGTTAGTGGGAACCTGAGGAGCAACCTTTTTACACAGAGGGTGGTACGTATGTGGAATGAGCTGCCAGAGGAAGTGGTTGAGGCAGAGACATTGACAACATTTAAAAGGCATTTGGACAGATACATTGATAGGAAAGGTTAAATGCAGGCAAATGGAGTTAGCTTAGATGGGCTTGTTGGTCGGTTTGGACCGAAGGGCCTGTCTCCGTACTGTTGATTCTTTATATTATTAGTGTATAGATACTTTGAATTTATATGCCATGATCTTCAGTAAATCAATCATGATCAAGAATTGGAATGGTGAGTCCGGAAGAGAAGTTACTGCTGGAGATTCTGTGGCTATGGTCAGATAGGTAAAAGTAGAAGCAAGTGAGGACAGTCCCACTCAACCAGACAGTAGAGTTGAGGGATTGTTATAGGCTGATGTGGAATAATTATGTAACGTTGAGAAACACAAGGGTGAGAAACATAAGGCTGAACAGCATAATTTATAACTTTGGACATAACCATAGAAGTTACAGTTCAGAAGGAGGCCATTTGACTGTCGATGACAGCCAGAGGACATCCAGGTGCCCTTTCTATTCCCACCTTCCTGCGCCTGGCCCATAGTCCTGTAGCTTACAGCACTTAAGGTGCTGATCCAGGTACTTTTTGAAATGCTTTTTGAATGCTGTTTCAATCTGTCCTGATTGGACAGACTGGAACAGGGAGATATAGTTAAGATGAACTCAGATTTAGGAGGTAGCCAGATGTTGTTGCTCTGCAGCTGTTTTCAGAAGTGGAAGGGATAGGAAGTAAGGGGTTAAGGAGACAACTGGCAGTGGAGAAAAGTAACTGAAGTTCAGTGAGCCCTCCTAGGAGTTTCTGGAATAGCAGGCAGTTTTAGCGGAGAGAATTAACAAGGTTGGGCCCTCCGTCTTAGAATATTTTGACAGATCAGTTCAAAGGTCAGTGAACAATCAGTGAGTCAGTTTAATCTGAAGAGAGGGACAAGAAAAAGAGACACAGGAAGTCCTGGGTAAGGGACAAAGACAAAGGTCACACTTGGACGATCCTAAGGATTCTAATGTGCGGGAAGCAGCGGTTCTTTAAGAAGGAACCTAGAAAAATTGTTATCCTGAGATAACAATTCAGCTCAGAGCTTATTGTTAACTTATTGCAAAGAATTTGATCCTTCAGAATGTTCACTGAATCAGAATGTATAAATATGGGGAATTTAAGAGAAGTATGTGTCTTACCCATTTCATGGAGTAAATTTAAGTTGTGCTCTGATGAAGGGACCTTGTGTGGTTGGATTTGTTCCAAAATCACCTGTTGCAAATGTAGACTTTATATTGGGCAATGATGTAGTCAGCAGAATAGTTTTTCCACAACCTGGGAAGAAGTGTCATAGTTCCGAAGTCTTTCCTATGAATAAAAGTCCCTTGCCCAGTTGGGTGCAAAACTGATCCAATTCACAGTATCGATGTATCAAGCTCAGTAATGCACAATTACTGAGGTTGATACATCAATACTGAAGCAATATAAGGACCTGTGGTCTTGCAAATTAAGAAACCTGAAGGTGGTCTGAAAGTGTCAGACGCTGAATTACAGTGCTGACATACAGTGTGCAGAAGCAGGAATCCAGGCAAGCAGACAATTCACAAACGACAATTGAAAGGAGTGGAAGGATGTGGTTTGTGAATTGTCTGGAAGACATAAATATGGCAAAGAAAAATAACAAATGGTTGGTGTTGCTCGAAGAGAATTAAATAATGTCCATTTGTCATGGGGGGGGGGGACACGAGACTCAATAAATAATTTAAATTTAATTCAAATCTAATTTACATGGTATTAGTGAGCCCGGGGCACAATCATCCAGGCTCACTTGCCTGTGCGGCCTTGCCAGGGGAGGTTATCTCCCACAAGAATCACAGCTGGTCCCCAGCAACATGGACCAGATGTGATGGCCTCACCAGTAGAACCAGAGGCCATCGAGGCCCCCCCTGGAGGGTGGAGGGCAAGGAGGCTGGTGCCCCTTGGGCAGTGCCAGCCAGACAGTGCCAAAGGAGTGGGGCTTATTGGGGGAGGCATGGCCAGATCGGGGATGGGCTGATCGGGGGGAATTCTGCGCATTCTGCAGTTGCGATCGGTTGGGGGTGGGGGGGGACTACTGCCACTCTGCACAGCATTCGGGTAGGGGTCGATCGGTCCGGCAGGTGACGGGGATTGCAGGGGTCGATCGGTCCAACTAGTGGGGGCTCGTGATTGGCCACAGGATCAGTGGAGGGGGTGCCATGATTAGGCCATGGAGGCCAGCTGAAAGCAGCAGACACTGAGTGACAGGTTTCTCTGCTGATCAGAGCAGAGAGACCTGCACATGCGTAATTATGCCCTCTGCTGCTATCAGCCAGCTTTCGGGTGATTTAAGCCTTGCCCCCTCCAACTACAGGCGGAAGCCAAATTTCAGGATTTTTTTATGCACTCAGTGGACTCGCCGAAAAAACACATCTGAAACTCTCCCATTTTCACACTCATTCTGCACTTGCCCCAAGATCTTAAAATGTTGGAAGATCAACCCAGTCAGGAGTATGAAACACTTTTATGCAAACATAAAAGGCATCTCAATAAATGCTTGAAACAGCTAAAAGAGATTTTGCTCAGTGGAGAAATGAGTTATTGACGCATGAAGAAGCCATTTTCATCTCACTGTCTAGAAATGAGAATTTGCCACTTTTCAGCAAATGAGCTTTAAGGTGGAATTAAATCTACAGTGAATGAAAATGATGACAATTGGGCTGTGGACATAAATGAAACATTCTTTGATGAGCTATGGACCAAGGAGACGATCTTACTGGCTCATCACACCAGCCGATCAGCATAGCGAGCCGGTAATATCAAGAGAGGTGAGAAACCGGGTGCGAAGCCGATGCGATCTGTTAATCCAGCAAAATCAGCCTCGAGCCCGGGAAGGACAAAAGGCTAATAAGTTAATTTCCATTACTGAGCCTGAGACGCAATGGTCTAGGCTCACTTGCCTTAACAGCCTCTCTGGTGGAGGTCCTTACCACCAGGATTACATATGCACCCCAGCAACGGGGACCTGATGTGACGGCCTCACCGGTGGGGCCAGATGCCATTGAAGCTCCCCTGGGTGGTCAGTGGCAGTGGCAGACACTGGACATCCTGGCAGTGCCCACCAGGCACCAGCCAATGCCAAGGAGTGGGGCCTATGGGGAGGGGCAGGGCCTGAAGCGGAGATGCGTACCCTGCATTGGGGATTGTCGGAGCAGTGATTGGCCAGGGGAGTTGAGTGGGGGCAGCGATCAGCTAGGAGGGGAGATGGCGGGCGGTGGGGTGCATGGGGACGGGGATGAAAGGGAGCAGCGATTGTCCGGGGGGAGTGGGAGATCAGGGCGCCCTCTAGCTGTCAGCAGTCAGTTTCCTGACATGAATAGACTCTGTCCATTGGCAAGAATCCCAGCTTTATCCCTTTCTTTTCTAATTGCCATAAGATTGCGCACGGGAGCACGCCCAGAAAATGGGCATAATTCTCTCCTGTTTTCATGCTCGTTCGGCACTTAGAATGTTTTTGGTAAGATCGCCGCTCAAGAGTGAAAAGGAAAAAAATGCAAGCACTGATTTATGATGATTATTTATCTATGATGTTTAAGTTCTTCTAATCCCTATTTATTTTTGTTTTGGTTACACCTTTGTAACTTTATAATGCGATTTGTGTACTTCTGCAACAAACTAGGTATGCAATAAACTATTCATTAGCGATTTATGATGTGAAGAACTTGTAAAGCCATTGTAAAGAAATCTTCACTGTAGTGAAGGGGAACAATATTATGAGATCCATCCTTTCAGTATCTGTGTGGTAAGTCAGCAGAAGGTGGAGATTGTAATATTTAAGTTACAGGATGTTCCACTGCTTGTTACTTTTGTTCCTGCCTAGGTCAGCAGGTCAGTTCATAAGTCAGTGGCTAGTTGGTTTGATTCAGTCAGCGAGTTTAATCTGAAGAGAAGTGTCTCAGAGAGCAAGGGAAAGGGGACAGGGTGAAGTCTCTAAAGAAGTCCCAGGTAAGCGACAAAGATGGTACAGAACCAGGTCCCAGTTAAATTAAGAAAGGAGAAGAAAATCAGCCTCCAACTTAGAGAAAGGGCTATGGGGAGCAGATTTGAATGGAGTGTCTTTGGAGAAAAGGCACCCCTTTTGGAGCAGTGGCATTCTGCTTGGCATGGCTGGAGAGCTGAACTTGGTGTTTGGAAGGTGACGATTGGGTGTACTCAGGAATAAAGGGAAATTGGATCTCAGAAGGTGAGATGGAAACTCTGTGAGGTGGGCCGTCATTGAAATCGTCTGTGTTGGAGCGAAGTTTGGAGAGAATTCCAAGGTGAGATCTTTGAAGGTTAAGATTGAAAATCCTCACGAGAGAGATGGAATGTCAGTGAGATTGGTTGACGCACAGAATGACTAATGCCTGGGAATCCCAACCGGTGGGGGAGGCTGGAGAATTTTGGCCAAGAAATCCATGGAATCCATTTTGATCATATATGTCACTTATTGTGTAGCATTCAATCATGGCTTGTTAATTCACATGTATCTCATACTTACCCTGAACATTAGAGTATAAGATAGGTACTGTAAATTGTTTTCTACTTTTGAACTTGTGTATAAAAAAGCTTCTTTTTGTTTATTCAAAACCTGTGGAAACTTGAGATTAATAAGCCTCTTGAATCTCAAAGTTGTCTACTTTGAACAACATGTTATTGGTCCCTAGCCGGACCTCGCCCACAACTCAGAGTCTGGCCAAAGATCATAACAACATGGAGGGAAATGTTTAGAGAGAAAAACATGGTGGTGATATCAGAAGAGTGAAGGTATACGAGTTTGAGATAAAGATTGGAATTGCCATGGATGAGAAGTGACAGAGCACAGGAGATACAAGAAAGGGGGTTAGGCTGCTCGATGAAGGAGGAAGAGGAAACACACCAAAGTGTGACTTGTTAATATGCTCCACACTGCACCTCAGTAGTTTAGGTTGAGCAGGTGTTGGAAATATAACCATGCGGGGGCTTTCTTGGTTCAGGGCAATATGTTGATGCCTTGAACCAAACCTTCTCCACAATAAGGATGTGACAGAGAAGAGGAGGCATCTCTTCTCCTGAGGGTCATGTTTCTTTGGAATTCTCTACCTCAAAGAGCTATGGAGGCTGAGGGGGCAATCTTACCAAAGAAATTCTAAGTGCAAAGTGAATGTGAAAACGGGAGTGGAACATGCCAATTTCTTTTGGTGAGTTAAAAATCAAATCTTACCACATTCTATGAAGCAAGATCTGTTTCCTGCCAACAGGAGGAGGGCACGGGGCCTAAGCTCACCCTAAAGCCAGCAGATTGCGGCAGAGGGCACCTTTGCACATGCACAGATCTCTCTGTTCTGTGCAATAGCATAGAGCAGAGAGATTTACCACTGCCTCCCCCCAGCTATTGCTGGCCTCCACAGCTGATTGACTACTCCCTCCCACACAGACCGGCCGATTGCCCCCTTTCCCCCCGCTAGCACAGACCAGCCGATCACGCTTTCCCCCCTGCGTGGACTGGCCAATTGCCCCCCCCCCCCCCTCATCCCAATTGCAGAGTGTGCAGCAACTCCCAATCCCAGTTGCAGAGTGTGCAGCATCCCCCACGCATGCTTCCACTTAGGCCCCACCCCTCCTAGTAGGCCTTGCCTCCTTCGGATGCGTCCCTTGGAACTGCCTGCTAGGCACTGCCAGTGTGCCAGGCTGGCAATGCCAGGATGCCTGATAGGCGGTGCCAGACTGGCACTGCCCAAGGGGCACCCCCCTGCCCCCAACCTCTCAAGGGGTCCTCAAAGGCCCCCAGTCCTACTGGCGAGGGCATCACGACAGGTTCTCATTGATGGGGACCACACGTGATCCTTGCATGTGAAGATCCTCACCGGCAAGACTGCTAAGGAAAATGTGACCAGACAATTGTGTCCCAGGCTCATTAATTCTATTAAAATGCGATTTGAAATATATTTAAATAGAATAATCAGCTTCACGCCCTTTTTGGACACAAAGCTGATTAGGTGCCGGTAACATTGCAAACCCGATTTTTCGACTCTCTCTTGATCTTACCAGCTTGCCTCGCCCATTGATCAGCGGGACAAGAAGGTAAGATTCCCCCTTCAGTCATTGAGTATATTCAAGGTTAAGATTGACAAACGTTTGAATGATTGTGGAGTCATGGCTTATGGGGAACAGACAGAAAAGTGTAGTTGACGCCATTGTCACATTAACTATCACTTTATTAAAGGGCAAAGTAGTCTTGAGGGGCCTAGTTCTTATGTTCTTAGATTGTGGATGAAACAGCTGTTGTTTTCATGGGATCGGACATTCTGGAGGAACTGCAGAGAAATGGTGTTCATCACCAGCAATGTTTAAGAGCTCTGTAGTTGGTGTGATAAGGAGGATGTTGGTATGGATAGCCCCAAGTTGATGTTCTGAGTGGGAAAGTGGGTAAAAAGTGGAGGTAATTTAGATTGATCCTCATAAGAAGACAAGGATGGTTCTTTAAAGATCACATTGGAGAATTCCAAGCCACACGGTAACCCTTTGTTTATTCATGGTGAATTCTATACTGTGATTGCTTGCAATCCCTCACCAATAAGCCTTAACTTAAATACTAGGCTGGAAGTTGGCCAGGGGGAGAACTATATAGTGTAGCCTTAATTAAACGTGATATTTAAGATTACAATTTCTATTGCGTCTCCACTGCTTGAACTCCGGTTATCGGTTTAAAAAACGAATTCAGCTCCTTAAGAAATCAAAATTTGTTTTGCAATACATGCGAGCCATTCCTGATTTTCAGCTTTATCAAGAAACTCGATTAAAAACATGGGGGAATCCACAATTTTGGATTGTACAACCGCTATAAGAAAGCTTTCATTCAAAGGAGGGTCAAATATTAATCTCGTGACAAGGATTCTTTAACACGTCCTGAGCAGCTAATGAGCCACTTGACCAATCTAAATGTCACCAACTTCATTAATCCAACTGTGCACTGCAGAATTGTTCTGTTAATTGACACAACAAGTAAGCAGAGGTACTGATTTGAGTGCACATGGCACTAGCAGACCTAACTGTAATTGATATTTCCCTACAGACACCATTCTAAAGAGAATTAAAAACTGTATTTAGACTTAGATAAATCATTTCATGGGTGGAATTGGCACTATTCCCTAGCTATTTCTTTAATGTGCCCGAAGATGAATGTTGAATGAAATTTCAATAAGTACCTTTAAGAAAAATATCCACAGAATGATATATCTCTGAAAACTGCAGTTATTAACTCTGACAAATTGAAGGCTGTCCAACTTAACTTTTCTTTCCTTGGACTAATTTGTCTTTGGTGCCAATAGTAATAATCTTATGGGTAAATTTGACCGAACACGCCAGGTGGGAAAGGGTCATTTTACATCAGTCTGACTTTACGTTGAAATCACTGCCATCAAAAAGCAGCTTATGAGGATTGTCATGTCTTGAAAAGGTGAGTTAATAATGTGCATTTTCATCACTCAATATCGTTTACATTCCTTGAAAGCAAATGGAGAGTTTCCTGTCTGGCAGGCTAGAATAAATTTACCCTAGTTGGGAATGGTGAAAAATCATTGAGCTAATTTTTAATACAAGACTAATGCTTGCAATTTCCTTTCAATGGCCAATGAAGGTACTCACATCATGGCCACTATGTTTATCCAAACAGTTTTTAGAAATGGGTCCCAAAATGTCCGTGCCCTGAGCTGGGTCTCCAGAACTCACCTTGTTATAAAGATTTCAGCAGTTGTTACGACCACAGCAGATGTTTTTTGGTGAGCAAGTCAGATCCCAGAGGGAAACCTGTCTTACTGATCATAACACCTTTTTTGTACTTTGAAAATGAGGAGGAAAAAATACTGACCCCAAAAGCATAGAACTCCAGTTAGGATTTTTAAAATTAAAAGTTAAATTGAAAGATTTATTGACAAGAAAAAAACCTTAATCTTGTAAGATTAAAGTTACACAGTTAAAGCAGCCTTACAGAACAACCCCCAAAAAACCCACTTGGTCAGAACACACAAGTGAACTGCCTTCTTGGCAACAACCCCCTTATAGGTTTATAACTGTAAAAATCCAGTAATATTATTCAAGGCAAAAAACTGCTGTCACTTTCATGAAAGTATATCACAAAACTCCTTAAACACTTCTACTCTGATGTGGAAATGCAAAAGAAAGGTTCAGAAACAGACTGTTTTTTGAAATCAAAGACTGTTCTGCCTTAAAAGCAGAAAATGCTTGATGAACTTAGCAGGTCTGACAGCATCTGTGGATTCTGTATGACTTATTTTGTCATGACTGGATGGCTGCTTCAAATGTATAATTTTCATACCTTCTCCCAGCACAGATCAAGGCTCAGGACATTTCCCCTACACAGCCACCGCAATTCAGCTAAATATCTTTCCTTAAATATCCCTCTTCCCATTCCTCTTAGATTGCACTGTCCTCAAACACCTCTTTGAACTCAATTTTTCCAAATATAAGAATTTCTCATTTTCCTGTTGCCTTCACCTTTAGGTCAATAAAAGATAATATACCTACCCTGTTTACTTACGCAACCTTTGAAAGAAATGTTTCTTGTCATTTTCGAATTTCCTTAAAATTCAAATCAAGTCCCTACTTATCTCATAATGCAATGTTTAAATCCAACCTATTTACTTGTAAATTCATCTCGCCATAACCTCTTGTTAGAAGTGCATGAACCTAACACCTTTACCCTTTTATCTCTCAGCTCTCACAGACGGGCTATCTCTATTAACTTTCCCCCAGTTTATTTAATTAATCATACACACACGCGCACACACACAAGCATGTATGCATGTACGCACGCACACACTCTCTCACACACACACTAAATAATAATATTCATCATCGCAGCAGCAGGCTGGGGTAATATCATGTATATAATTGACACATAATTGCCAGGAATTACCTTGGGATTTCTGCTCCACTGCTGTAACTTTGGTGCAGGTTTGGCATAAACCTCATATGTACACATTTTATCTATATAGAGGCTGTATCAGACTCTCAGAATAATCATTGCTCCATACCCTCATTAATGTTCACAGATTCCCACAGGGAATGTCAGAGTTGTCTCTGATCTATCAACAATTCTATACATTTCATTCCACTCTCCTGCTTCCTCTGCAAGTTTCCTTACAGATTCTGTTCCCGTGTTCTCCATGTGGCATCCAAATTTTCCCCTCTTTGTTAAACTCACTAACATCAGGTGTGATGATTTTCAAAAAGCTTCTAATCTACTACAACGGAAAGGTTTATCAGAATTGACATTTAACAGGCCCTTACGTATATTTTTGTGAAGGTTTGTGGGGCCAATAGTCGACTAGTACTTTTCCCCCATCCATCCCAACACATCTTACAAACTTCTGGGTTTTTTTGCTAAATGTAATTCAATGAAGGATTTCAGCTCTAGGTGTTCAATATGCTGTCAGAAACCACCCATCTGTTGCTTCAGATCCCTCACTGATCAGCTACTTTGTTAATAGTGTTCTCTGATAGACCGCTCAAATCCAGTCAATCTGATGGTTTAAATTTTTGCTCTTTGCACGTTGGTATTACTGGGAGTTGAGATAAGGCTGACTGGAGGCTGGACTTACTCCTGCTGTTGCAGATAATGTCAGTTCCCTGGGCACTTGTAGGTATGATTATGGTCTGATACTTTATCTTATCAAATTTAGCTGTACATTTGTCAGGAAGAAAAGCTAGCCAACAACAAAAGTTTTTTTTTAAGTACTGTACAAAATTGCACACGTGTTTCCAGTAAAGCGAGACCGATTGTCCATTAACCATCAGTGGTGGATGGGGACAATTGTGGCCTGAATGTGCAAAGTCATATTGATAGATATTTAGGAAGAAAGGTTTGAGGGATCTTACCATTGGCCATTAGTTAATTTTACAACATATCTGTTCATAGTTGTTTAATTATCAATGTTGTGAGAGTCATCGAGTATTAAAACTTAGCTGTTCATTTTATTGAATGATTTTGAATATGTGCAGGGTTTTTCTACTTGTGTGCTGTAGCTAGATAAAATGAAATAATTATCTGGTGGATCAAACCTATCCAAAGGAAAATTGTTTACAGCTGGTTAAAGCCACAGGACGGTGGTAGAATTTTATTTTGCTCATAAAACAAAAAATTGACTGGAAACTTTGATATAAATATCAAAATGCCAAAATATTTATTTTTACACATTTCAATAAACTCATATCAACAACTGATTTGAATTTGTCATTGTCTGTGTCCTCTGATATTCCCTTTCATTTTCAGTTCTGGTCCACCCTTAATGCATTCAGTGACAATTCCAAAGGTACTATCAGCCTTTTGGTAAATCATCCAAGTGGCCATTTGTCTCATGTGAGCCCAGACAGTAAACCGGATCAGCATGATTTTTTTTTTTAAAGTTTCATTTATTAGTGTCACAAGTAGGCTTACATTAACAATGCAATGAAGTTACTGTGAAAATCCCCGAGTCGCCACACTCCGGCATCTGTTCGGGTACACCGAGGGAGAATTTAGCATGGTCAATGCACCTAACCAGCACGTCTTTCGGACTATGGGAGTAAACCGGAGCACCCAGAGGAAACCCACGCAGAAAGTGATGCAAGCCGGGAATTGAACCTGGGTCCTGGGGCTGTGAGGCAGCAGTGCTAACCACTGTGCCATGATTTGGACATCAAAGGTAGCCACTGCAATTTAAATAACACTGGTTGGAAAACATAGACTTAATTGTTGGAAGAAGATTCAATAATGGAAACCATTACAATAAAGCTTAAAGTGTCCTCACTTTGGTATTCCTGCATAGACATTTGGAGCAGATATTAAGCTGAAAATTGGTGCGCATCAATTTTTGGTTTTAGGGGTTAGGATTCACAACCTGCCCATGATGGTTACTGTGGTTATAGACAACATGTAAATTTGGTGCCGCCATCTCATTTACCTGGTTGCTGGCTACCTCTGTGCTTAGCAAGAAGCCATGCAACATTCGCTCATCCCATGTGGTGCAGCCAGCCTTCTGATCTTAAAGCCAGTCTGTCCCTCTCAAATTGAATCTGCACTGCATTACAGGAAGCTTCTGCTGAAAGCTATTGTTGCAATTCTAAAATAAAGAAAATGGGCCACCAGGACAGAGTGACTGCAGGGTCACAAATGCAGTGCTGATGGCTTTAGAGAAGGACAGTAGGAGAGATGCCGTGGTTTCATGAAGGCAGGAGATCCTCAAGGACCAACCTCAAGAGGTCGGAAGCAGATGGTCAGGGAGGTAAATTTCTGACATCTGAATTGGGAGGACCCATGTTAGGGAGAAAAAAATACAAATATTCGACTACAATGTACTTCACACTCTCACTCTCGAGAAATCCAGCCGAAGATTCTTGGCGTTTCAGACAATGCCTTTAATACGAACTATAGTACAGACTGACTCCAGTGCCCCAACTAGTGGTTCACCAGGGACAGCCCTGATCCAGGAATTAAACGGTCATTTATAAGTTAAGATCCAGTTACAAGAAATTCGAATACACCACTTAAAGATTTACATTTGCACAAAAGTTATATCTATATCCACTCACAACTATCAATTAGGTTTACATCATGCGTACATGAGAGTACAGTTGTTCAATTGCAACTTGTCCACATCTTCCTAATTATAATATCACCAAACGCATATTTCCTTCTACACAATTATGAACTTATCTTTCTAACCAGTGATTGCATCAAGTCCCCTGTCCCATTGTCTCTTGTTGGGACATGCACTAAAAGCTGCATGTTTTAGTGCATGTTCAGTGGAGGTTTTGTGTGTCATTTTATGGTCGTGGATGCTTATCTGGGTCTCCTTTAATCAAGACCTATGGTTTTTCTCATATCTTTCCCTGTGCGACTGAATCTAGCAGCTTATGTGATTTTTAAACTTGTATGATTATTAACCTTTTCAACCTGGCTGCAGTGCCCCAAAAAGGTTAATGACCTCATGCAAGGTCAGTGAGTGCTTCTTTACAGGACTTCTCTGACCCTCCTCTCCATTAAAAGCACTACATCCCCATCATTCACCCCAACATCAATCCCTAGCACTCAGGATTCATGCCCAATATTCAGATATTCCCTTTACCCTCACCCTAGCAATGCTGCCAAACTGGCACCCATCTCTCACTGCTTCCACATCCAGCTATCCACCTATGACAGGCACATAACTCAAAATAACATGAAACAATCATTGAAATCCTCCCTTCCCTTTTGAAGGACCAGATGACACACAAGCAAGCACCAAGGATCCCTACATCTCCTAAGACCGACAGAGGAGATGATTCTTTGCATCATGGATCTGGCTGTGACAGAACCTGTTCGGTCCAGCATCACTCAGAATATTGCGGATAGTGGTAAGTTCCTGTCCTGGGCGGCATGGTGGCACAGTGGTTAGCACTGTTGCCTCACAGCTCCACAGACCTGGTTTCGATTCCAGGCTTGGATCATTGTCTGTGTGGAGTTTACACGTTCTCCCCGTGTTTGCGTGGGTTTCCTCTGGGCGCTCTGATTTCCTCCCACAGTCCAAAGATCTGTGGGTTAGGTGCATTAGCCATGTTAAATTGCTCCTTAGTGTCCCAGGATACATAGGTTAGAAGGATTACTGGGGTTACGGGGATAGGGCTTAGGTGGGATTGTGGTCTGTGCAAACTCAATGGGGCGAATGGGCTCCTTCTGCACTGTAGGGATTCTATGATTCTTATGCTGCTTCTCAACTCCCAGCACGAGTGCCCATCTCAAAATGGCATGTTACATAGACCCAGTGAAAGTTGACTGGTCGTCCAAGGGTGTGATTGGCTTAGAGTCATAGAGCTCTACAACACAGAAAGAGGCCCTTTGGCCCATCCTGGTCTGTGCTGGCTATTAAGCATCTATCTATTCTAATCCCGTTTTCCAGCATTTGCTTCATAGCCATTGCACAATCTCCAATGGTGCAATGAAACTGAATTTTGGGCCCACAATATCATTTCATCATTAACTTATAAGGAGATATTAGGTAAGATAACCAAAAGCTTGGTCAAAGAAGTAAGATTTAAGGAACGCCATTAAGGAGGAGTAAGTTGGAGAGGGAGAGGTATAGGGAGGGAATTCCAGAAATTGGGGTCTAGGCAACAGACGGCATAACCACCAATGGTGTAGCATTTATAATTGGAAATGCACAAGAGATCAGAATTAGGGGAACACAGGTATATCGGAGGGGTGAGGAGATTACAGAGATAGTGGTGAGCAAAGCCATGGAGGGATTTGAAAATAAGGATGAGATTTTAAAAGTCAAGACGTTGCTTGACCTAGGCCAAAGTAGGCCAGTGAGCACCAGGATGACCAGGGATATGGAACCTGTTGCAAGTTAAGGCACAGGAAGCAGAGTTTTGGATAACCTCCCGTTTACAGTGGGTAGAATATGTGGGACCAACCAGGACTGCACTGAAATAGTCACGTCTAGAGGTTAAAAAGTTATGAATTAGGGTAAGTGCACTTGTTAATATTCTGTCTAGTGCCCAATATAACAATGCACTAATTCAGATCCTTGACATGAAGGGCAGAATTTTCCCGTTCCACCCACCATGGGAATCGTAGCAGGTGGGAGCTGGACCATTCAAAGGTCCATTCACCTTGGGTGAGATTTTCCAGTTTCGGGGCAAGCTGGGCCGGAAAATTCCGCCTGAAATCTTTGTAAGAAGTAAAATGCAAATCACCAGAGTGAAAATTCTGTCAATCTATAAAACAAACAAAGTTTATAAGGATATCTTATGGTTTAGCCTTTCATAACTTTCCAATATAATTTTGATTTGATTTATTATTGTCACTGTATTAGTATACAGTGAAAAGTATTATTTCTTGATGGAGCAGAATGGTATAGGATCAATGTAATCAACACAATTTAGATCAACCTTAATCATGGCTTAACTTTCAGTTTGCAACAAGCCACAATAGCATTATGAGAAACAAACTATTGAAAGACTTTCGATTTAATACAACAAAACAATGCAGATTACCCTTTAAATATTGGGGAAGATTTGGTGCAAACAATATTGTAAGGAGAGAATTATATTTTTCTTTGAAAATGCAATAACACAGGATAAACTGAACTCTTATGCATTAGACTATCTTTGTGTTTTGCATAATGCTAGTTTAAGCGTTTATATTATGTTTTGCAGAGAGGCATTGTCTGTCAAAATCAAAAAGTACAATGCCTGTCACCCAGCAACTCTTGTCAACATGCTCACTATATCTGCTCCAAGATGGTTTTGGCAGATGCCCGATAGCAGTTCTGTAGCTGATCTTAATGGGAAAATAAACTGAGGAGGATGAACAGGCTGCAAAGGGATACAGGCAGGTTAAGTTATCGGGCAAGTAGCCAGCTGGCAAAGTATGTTGTGGGGCAATTTGAAATGACCCACCTTGGTAGGAAAAATAGAAAAGCACAATGTTCTTTAAATGGTGAGAGATGAGTAAATGTGGACATTAAAAGGGATTTAGGTTCACAAATCACGGAAAGTTAACTTGCAGGTGGAGTGACCAATTGGGAAAGCAGATGGTATGTCAGCTTTAGCGCATGGGGATTGGAGACAAGATTCTTTCAAGCTCCGCAGCAGCCACATAGCAATCAGGAATGTGCCATGCAGGGGAGCACACACACAACATGTGCAGTTGTCCAGCAAACTTAAAGGGACCATGCATGCACAGCAAAGGGACATTAGAGGGACCATTGATTGGAGTATTGGAAGTTTGGCTGCAATTCTATCTGACTTTAATGCAGCTCGACCTGGAGTACTGTGAACAGTTTTGATCTCCTTTTCCTAAAGAAGGATATACCTGCCTTAGAGGAGATTTCTGTGATGAAAGGGTTGTCCTCGGAGTAAAGATTGAGTAGAATGAACCCACATTCTCTGGCATTTAGAAGGATGAGAGGTGATCTTATACAAACTTATAAAATCCTTAGGGGGCTTAACAGTGTAAAATCTGAGTGGCTCTTACCCTTGGCTGAAATGTCTAGAACTAAGTATCATAATGTTCGGACAAGGGGGCAGCCACTTAGAACTGAGATAAGGAGAAATTTCTTCAGTCAGAGAGTAGTGAATCTTTGGAACTCCCTACCCTAGAGGGCTGTGGATGGTCTCTGTTTGAATATGTTCTAAACGGGGATTGATACACTTTTGGACACTAAGGTAGAAGATCATCATAATGACCTTATTATCTTAACCTCAAGCGGCTTACTCCTGTTCCAATTTCTTTTGTCTTTTATGTTCTTCAAGGTTAGGTAACATTCTGGGCGGGCTTTTCCAGCCATGGTCCTAGTCCCGCCGCTACGATTCCCGCGGCGGGCGGGAGGGGAAAATTCTACAGACAGAAATTTGATTTAAATAAAGGAAAAGGGAAACAAAAGCTGTTTTGTTGAAAGGGCATCCCCCTGAAATGTTAACTCAATTTCTCTCTCCACAGATGCTACCTGGCCCGCTGAGTATTTGTAGCATTTTCTGTTTTCATAATTTTTTCAAAAATTAACATAAAACATAAGGTGACAAGAAATATGAACAGGATTAGGCCATACAGCCATTTATTAAGATCGCGGCTGATTTGATCTCGGCCTCAACTCCATTTTCCTGCCAGTTCCTTGACTCCTGACTCCCCTTTGATTCAAGAATCTGTCTGTCCCAGCCTTAAACGTACTTAATAGCCAGAATTTTATCACCATGCCCTCTCCACAATCGGGGCGGGCAGAACGGAATTCTCCATTGCCCTCGGGTGGGATTTTACAAGCCTCGCCAGAGCGAGATTGTAAAATAACAGCCAATGACTCAATCCCCGGAATTTTCGGTGGTAGAAAATTCCAAAGTTTCTGATGATTATTATAGAACCTGTTTAATGATCACCCAAAAATGCCACGATTAAGCCTTTGTTAACATTGTAAATTATATTTGCAGATGTTAAGTACAGCAATTAAAACAAAGCTAGTACCCCTTATTATGCATCCTATTAACTAAACAGAACTATAGTCCTGGTATGTACTGCAATATATCCTATAACCAAAATATCTCACAAATAAAATCCATACTTAGGAAAATGTATAATAAGCCTACACATGATTGTTAAAGATTTTCAGAAAAATATTTATTACAACTTCAGCTTAATTCATTTGAAATGTTTCAGAGTAAAATTACTGTTCAATCCTAATACTGATTCAATATAAATTGTAGTTATGTATTTGGAAGTTGCTGTACATCTAATATGTCTGATTTATCTCAGGGCAATGCAGAGATGCCCCTAGTTCCAAATCTACAGCAAGTCACTGTCTGTGTGGAGTTTGCAAAGTCTCCCCATGTCTGCGTGGGTTTTCTCCAGGTACTCCAGTTTCCTCCCACAGTTTGAAACGTATGCTGGTTAGGTGCATCGGCTGTGCTAAATTCTCCCTCCGTGTACCCGAACAGGTGCCGGAGTATGGCGACGAGGGAATTTTCACAGTACCTTCATTGCAGTGTTAATGTAAGACTACTTGTGACAAATAAATAAGCTTTAAACTTTAAGTTTATTTACAATATTGTAAAACATCTCAGAACTTACATGATTTTGTATATACACGCACACACACACATGGGGACGAATTTTCAAATTCCGCTCACCACGGGAATCGTAGTAGGCGAGGGGCGACCCATGGAAAGGTTCATTGACCTCGGGTGGGATTTTCCAATTTTGGGGTGGGTATGGCTGGAAAATCCCGTCCTGTACGGTATCAGACAGAAGCTGTCATTTACGAAATGTTATCAATTTTCCCTCACTTTCTAGCTCCACCTACAGATTTAAACAATCAAGTGCAGTTAACACTAATCAGAGACCAACACAATCAAACTCAGATCGATCAAACCATTGAACACCAGAGTAATTTATCATTCTCCCTTACTTCTGTTATACAGAAGGCAAAACTCTGGCTGAAGTTTAGAGTTGTGTTTCACATATATTGAAGATGTTTACTTTTAACATGCAGTATACTATTAGTTTCCAGTATTTAATTAAGGTTAAAACTTTTAGCTGTCATTATCATAAGCTTCCTCGCTCAGATTTCACAAACTGATCCGGTGCTCACTGCTGATCTTGAAGAAAGCTGTCTATAAGGATAGCAATGCTGTGGATTTTCCCCTTTGCTGATGTTAGTTTGAATCTGGTGCTAAGGGGAACACCATGCATCCAATGATATTAATGTTAGCCAGTAGGGCAAGCAAGCAACCAACCACACTGAAGTATTCCCACAGACAGCAAACAAAGAAACATATACTGATTACCCTTCAATTATAATTACATTTTACAGAATAAAATAAATGATTGGGGGCTTACACGGGGATCAAGAAACCTTTGACCTCTACAACCTAGAAGGACAGAAACATGGGAACAACACCATCCACAAGTTCCCCTCCAAGTCACAGACCATCCTGACTTGGATGGTCTATATTGCCATTCCTTCAATTTCACAGTGTAAAAAACCTGGAACTCTCTTCCTAATGGCACAGTGGGCATGCTGTGCCAGATTGATTGCAGTGGCTTAGAAGGCAACCTTCTAGAGGGCAATTAGTGATGGCAACAAATGCTGATTGCCAGCCATACTCACATCTCACGAAAATCTTTAAAAAGCATCAGTAGTTACCTCTCAAAGTAGCGCCAATTCCTGATGGTCGTCCCTTTTTTTTCTAATCCTGGGCAGGCTGAGTTCTTAGTCCACTCATGAGACAAATCAGTGTTGCTATTTGTTCTTTGAACCCAACAGTGAGCAGGCAACATTCCGAGCACGTTGCACTTTCTCCATGTAGTAAAACTGGTTCCACCTCCAAATTCAAATATCCTTCACAGCAAAGGAGCTAATGAGAGTCTAATAGGGTCCTCTGTTCTTTCAGAGGAATCAGTATTCTTCAGGAAATGGAATTAATCATCATTATTCTAGTCACCTTTATTCATTACATGCAATGGTTTTGCTTCATTCAGCAGAGCATTGGTTTTTCCTTGATAATTTAGCTAATCCTGTCTGTTACTGGTGCAATCAGCTAGACGATGCATACAAATCAATAACTACAAGTTGGCATTGGAAATAATTTCATGTCCTAGTGAAGTTGGAGCCTCCATGTCATACATATCCTTTAAGCTTCTAGTTTTCCAATTAGCAAGCCATTGGCAGCATGCACAAGAAATTTTGCACATAAATCAGCCTTCAATCAGTATCATTTTAAAAGAATTGTTACTTTAAGCTAAGGTGGTGCTCACAGAAAACTTCATTCTTTATGTCGAATGCCTGATGACATCTCTGCTGTGGTTTGTTTTACAGGCACAATCACTGAATTAACAGCTCATTTACTGTTAGGATGCGCTTTGCTCTTTCGGAAATATAAATGTCTCTCGGTAAAAGGGAAATGTTGCGAATCTTCTACACTATTACCCTTACATTCAGCTACAGTTCCTAATTATTAGCTGGATAGCTGCACGAAATTTTGTATTTCAGAATCCATGATTTAAATATCGCACATTGCTACTTTCGTGTCATCTGATCCTTGATCATTAACAACAGGAACAGGGATACTAAAATACTTAATTGGCAATTTCCCTTTGTTTTTATCCATGCATAAAGTCAGGAAGAAGTGGTGGGGACCTATGATGATAGGTTCAATGCTGCCTTTACAGTGCTCTGGGATTTCTGGGTTTCCCTAGAGATGGATTACACCTGCAAGTGCCGTCTGAAGGTGATCATGCCAATGAGACAGGAGAGGGTGTGTCCAACACCATTTTTCTCTTAAATCACCAGTGCATTTAATGTAAGTGGTTTGAAGATGAAATGAGTCATAGGACAAGCACACAACATCTTTCCAATCAAGGGTCAGAGAGGAGGAGGCAGCCGAAATAAGGTAGATTCTTTTTATTAAACTCCCCAAAACAGGAATCAGTGCTGGGGGTTTTCTGGTTGTTGTTTTTTGACAGCAAGCTCAATAAAAGTTTTTTTAAATTTATTAGTCACGAGTAAGGCTTACATTAACACTGCAATGAAGTTACTGTGAAATTCCCCTAGTCGCCACAGTCCAGCGCCTGTTCAGGTCAATGCACCTAACCAGCACGTCTTTCAGAATGTGTGAGGAAACCGGAGCACCTGGAGGAAGCCCACGCAGACACGGGGAGAACGTGCAGACTCCACACAGACAGTGACCCAAGCTGGGAATTGAACCCGGGTCTCTGGCGCTGTGAAGCAGCAGTGCTAACCACTGTGCTACTGTGCCGCCCCCAATTAAGGCCGAGATCAAGGCAGGCATTCTCACTGGTGTAGCCTCTCAAGCCTACTACAGTGCAGCACATTTTCTCTCCTCGTTTCCAGGTGCTTGGCCCTGTCAGATGGTGGGAATGTGGCAGAGAATCATTTGGCAACGTGACTGATCTGAATTTGGAAATATGGGCCGGCGTGGATTATTGGACGTTAACCTGGGGCAGGGACCATTGTGAAATCAGTCCTTACATAATGCAGAAGTAACAAGATATCAAAATAATCCAGAAGAAAGACGGGCTGGATTTTACGGTTCCCTGCCAGATGTGTTGTCGGTAGGGGGAGTATATAAATTATTAACAGGGGCTGGCCTATGACCTTCTCACACATCCCTCACCTGGTTCCCATAAAAGAATAGTTGGGTGGGCACTGAAGTCAACAGCCCGACTGCCATGTTAAAAAAAGAATTAACAGGCATTTGAGCTTGTTAGCAAGCCAATTGATCTGAATATTATGTTGCCCAAGCTCTGATACGGTTAGCATGAGCCAGCAGGCGAGAGTTAGAACGCCATATTTTAAATACAGCGGCTTAAAAGCTGGAAGGAAGCAGGAGATTACATCTTTTGGAGGGCCCCACTCCCCTTGCCCCACCTCAACATGATATCCCCATTTGTGTCTCCTTGGCTGGCCTCTAAAATCCATTGCCTCACTCACTTTGTCCCTCTTCCTCAAGTGCCTGATACATTCTTGCCCTAAAACCCCAGCGCTTGCCTTAGTCCATCACCCAGTGCTCTTCTTCCCAGGGTCTTGTTGAAGTCCTAGCAGCACCCGCTATTGAGTTTAATCAGATTGGCCGAGGGCAGGTCTTCCTCCCACTGAGTGGGTGGGAGTAGCACACTTCTCGTTTAGGCCTATGCCCCCCTGTGTGTTATTGCTGCAGGTGACGTTTTTTTTTAAGTGTCAGTTTGAAACCGACTTTTGTTATGGGGTGAGAGACGGGGCGAACAATAAGCTCATCCCATAAAATTTAGCTCAACAAGTGTTGGAAATCTGAAATGAGAACAGATAATGCTTGAAATGTAGAACAACCTGGTAAGAGAAAGGACAGTTTATGACATTGCAGGCAAACAGTTCTACATAAAGGTTTACATCCAATCATTGTATTATCTATTACATGTTTAGGAAAATTATTATTTTATAGAGTTAAAATAATACATTAAAAGATAATTTTAATGAAGGTACCTTTTGGACTCTAGTTAAGCACATTTTGTTTTAGACATCATATTCGTGTTGTGAATGTTGTGGCTAAAATGTTAATTGGGATAATGATGTGTGTACTAATGTCCTGACACAGATTGGAGACTGGAATACTTCACAAAACCTCAATTGCCCATTTTACAGGCCATCAGTGTGTATCGTTGACTTTTTTCTTTGATCCAGTGATGTAAAGGCGGAGGTCGGTTTAATTGTTGTTTAATCTGGAAGATTGACGATTTTGTTGGTATTTGTTGATAATTTCTAGACAGCAAATATCTCGCGCCTGCATTTCCCTCTCCTCTTAAGTCATAGAAACTTGTTGCTAACCGATCAATAGACTTTGTTTACGACAGACATTAGCTACTAGCTCTTTTGGCTTCGCACATGTGACAAATGTTGGAAAATGCCAGTATTTGCCAATAACGTAGGATTTATTAATTCAGAAGAGTTAACAAGCCATCAACCTGATAAACTGGTTCAAGGATCAAACATTGATTTTTCACGCTTTTATGTTTTGACTCAAAATAATTGACAGAGGAGCTACTTATCTCCCCTTCCTACATAACTGCTAAAACTTAATGATGTCTTGGGAAACCTTGCAACCGAGAATCTCCCTGAAATGATTCTTTTTTTCAATTAGGAGGATACAGCAATAACTTGGAGCACATATATGTAATTAATGTAATTGTATTTGCTACTATTAAAGTCTGTTGAATTAAAATTTTCAATCATTTTATTAAAAATAATACTAGCCACTTTTATTATACTGAAGTTGATTTTTAAAAATTGTTTTCTCGCAGTCATCTTGAGCTAGGGCAAGATATTAGCTGAAGTACCTCTCTGAATTTTTTCTTGTGTGACCCTAGATGATCAAATAGTGAGATGTCAGCTTATGAGGTGAAAACAATAATAAATAATGTTTTTATTTGTATTAGCAAAATGTTTGAGCACTATATGCAACTAATTTGTTTGGAAGTGAGAGCTATAAGATGAATCACTGGTCAATATATTCTTAGACACGACAGCTTATCTTAGCCAGATAACTGGGACAATTGTTGCTTTTCTTCCTTAATGGCCTTATGAACCACCAGAAGAGCTTTTTGTTATCATATGCAATCTGAAGCACTTTACTGGCAATAATCATTACTGTATGGGAAGATCAATTATGCTTACATGCTCTCGCCATACTCGAGCCCAGCTATCCAGATGCAGGGCCAGAGGATCAGAGGAAAGCTAATGTACCATTTTTTAAAAATGTGGGAAAGGGATAGATGGAGTAATTATAATCCAGTTAGCCTTGCCTTGGTGGTGGGAAAATTATCGGAAAAGCCTCAGCCCAGATCTATTGAGGAAAGGTCACATCTGACTAACATGATTGAATTTTTTGAGGGTCGCTGATGATATAGTGAATTAGATGTAGTCTATGTGGATTTGAACAAAGTTTTTGATAAAATCCCACATGCAGACTGATCATGAAAGTAAAAGCGTAAGGGATCCAAGACAACGTGGCAAGTTTGATCCAAAATTGGCTCATGGTTGTTGGGTATTTTTGTGAGTGGGAGGCTGCGTCCAGTAGGGTTCCGCAGGGCTCAGTACTAGCTCTCTTGTTTTTTGTGGTAAATAGTATTGATCTACACTTGAATGGTGGGGGTATGATTTAAGAATTTTGTAGATAATACAAAAATTGGGTGATGGCCACTAAATCTAGCCCATTAACTCTGTTTCTCTCTCCACTGATGCTGCCAGACTGGCTGTGAATTTCCAACATTTTCTGTTTTTGTTTCAGCCTTCGGAATACCTGGATTTCCTGTCAATGGACTGGGGTCTCCTGGCACATGTTCCTCCCCTTTCCTTTGGCCATCTAGTGCTGACAGAACAGACAAACACTTAACTATTTCGGGCCCGAATTTCATACACTATTTCAAATGCTGCAAAATTGAAGCAGATGCACCTCTTTATCTGAATAATTTGCCTGACCTGCACCAATTTATGGACCATAACAGAAACATAAATGGAATGTTTTCCATACCCCAGCAATGCCGGTTACTCTACGTTGACTCAGCAGCAACCAGTCTTTTACTATAGACAACAGTTAACAGAACAAAGCAACTCACACTAATTGGGTATTAAAATGTGTCCTGTCACCTTTATTCTTCCAAACCATAAACTATAAAACGAGAAAAGCTTAAAACCACAGTAATTGTTTTGCTGGTGTTATACTTTGTGCTATATACCCATCTGGTTTTCTCATAGTTCTATTTTTAAAAGATATCTTTTAAATGGATTATTTTTCTTATTTCCCTCCACTTCACACCCTTCAGCATGTTCTGCAACGATAGTCAATCAGGTATATCGCTGATTTGGGGTGGCACAGTGGTTAGCACTGCTGCTTCACAGTGCCAGGGTCCCGGGTTCAATTTCCAGCTTGGGTGACTGTGTGGAATTTGCATGTTCTCCCCGTGTCTGCGTGAGCTTCCTCCGGGTGCTCTGTTTCCTTCCACATTCTCAAAGATGTGCTGGCTAGGCGCATTGACCTGAACAGGTGCTGGACTGTGGCGATTAGGGGAATTTCACAGTAACTTCATTGCAGCGTTAATGTAAACCTTACTTGTGACAAATAAATGAACTTTACTTAGCTTCTGACACTGCTATATACATTGGCTGAGCTATTGGAAAATGCCAATACCTCAAAGAATGTAATTTTAAAGTCATCCAGAATCAGGCAAAACCAATACATGATAGATGGTTCTCATCATCCACCATGACCCATGACCTGACCATTATATCACAATATCACTAATGAAGTTAAATGCCACAAATTAAACTGCATATTGTGAAGTTGACTATTTTACACTGGATGTATATATTTAGCAAGAACCAATGGCATTAATAATGAAAATTGTATTTTTGCTATCATTGATTCAATTAAATTGAAAGGAAAATTACTTTGTCTTTTACCATTTCAGAGAAGCACACATATATAATCAGATTAAAATGACGTATTGCTGGTTATTTTTAAATAATGTAATGGAATATTTCACTGCGTAATTTATGTGACAATTTCACATAAGATGCCACTTAATGATTATCTGCAGCCTAATGCACGTAATTAGCAATTTATAAAATTATGATCAATTGAAACTGAGTGTTCGCTTAATTAGTCACATTGCATTAATGCCGCTTGTATAAGTTGAACATAACAAAGAAAAGAATATCCTTAGACAGCATAGACAGCTTTTAATTTTGACAATGAGCCTTCTATCTGATTTACTGTTAAGCATGTTCAGTTGGCCACGGATTCAGGTACTAAAAAAGTTAAGGACGCTAAAATAATAGAAAAAAAGTATTGAGTGGACAACAACTAACCACATTAGGATGCTGTATACATTAACAAGTCATGTCATTTTGATAAATGGAAGCCCTTTTTGTGCACAAAATAGTGCTGTGGCCATTTGGGATACAAGAGGATAATAGTTGAACCACTTTCCTTTCTGAGAAAATGTACAGTCAGCATAATTGATGCAGCCAGTCTTTCTCTGATGCACCATTTAGTGTAAGTATGTATTATGATCTATACAAACTTCTGTTCCCAGTATTACCGAACTAACACACAAACCTTCATAGGTTCTTCTATTTTAATGCTTACATTAACCAACTTATTTTAAATGAGACAGAACCCTTACTGGAATAACAAGCAACAAAGCGCATACCATAAAAGATAATTGTTAAAACCATGGGCCAGGTGGGATGCATCCTGGAAATTTTAAGAGAATGAAGCATTCAATAAGCAATGGCTAACAATTTTGAAGATATCTAAGCGTAAAAATGACACCTAAACATTGTCGGACATGTTATCATATTATTTAAGTATTCAAAATAGGAATGAGAAGCAAAGTTGAACCAATTAAATTAACACCTGTAATGGGGAAATAGGCACATAGGAGCAGGAATAGACCATTCAGCCCTCAAGCCTTCTTCACCATCCAACTAGATTATAGATGATTGCCCACCTCCACACCATTTTCCTGCACTATCCCCATATCCCTTGATGTCATTATTATCCAGAAATCTATCAATTTCTGTCCTGAAATAGTCAATATTGACTTTCCACAGCTCTCTGGGATAGAAAATTCCACAGATTCACTACCCTCTGAGTAAAGAAATTCCTCCTCATTTCAGTCCTAGATGGCTTGCCCCTTATTTTGAGAGCCTAGTTCCTGGATCAAGACCCCTCCCAGATAGGAGAAACATCCTTTCTGCATGTACCCTGCCTTGCCCCATAAGAATTTTGTAAGTTTCTATGAGATCATCTCTCATTCTTCTAAATTCTAGATAATACAGGTACAATCTCCTCAATCTCTCCTCATAGGACAGCCCTGCCATCCCAGGAATTAATCTGGTGAATCTCCACTGCTTCCCGTATATGGCAATATATCTTCCTTAGATATGTGACATGGTAGCACAGTGGTTAGCATTGCTGCCTCACAGCACCAGGGACTTGGGTTCGATTCCCAGCTTGGGTCATTGTCTGTGTGGAGTCTGCATGTTCTCCCCATGTCTCCGTGGGTTTCCTTCAGGTGCTCTGGTTTCCTCCCACAGTCCAAAGGTGTACAGGTTAGGTGGATTGGTCATGCTAAATTGCCCCTTAGTGTACCCAAACAGGTGCCGGAGTATGGCAACTGGGGGATTTTCACAGTAACTTCATTGCAGTTTTAATGTGAGCCTACTTGTGATAATATATAAACTTTATAAGGGGATTAAAACTGTGCATAATACTCCAGGTGAATTCTAACTAAGGTTCTACACAATTGAAGGAAGACATCTTTGCTCCTGCACTCAAATCCTTTTGTATTAAATGTAAACATACCATTTGCCTTTCTAATTGCTTTCTGCACCTCCATGTTAGCTTTTAGTGACTTATGAACAAGAACACTCTGGCCCCTTTGGACATCAACACTTTCCAATCTCTCACCATTTAAGAAATACTCTGCACCACCATTCTTCTCACCAAAGAGGATAACCTCACACTTGCCAACATTAGTCGGATTCTCTGACCTTGCCCACAGCTGGGATTCTCCAGTCCTACTACAGTGAACAGAGATTTGGCTAAGTGCCAAATATTCCGTTATATTTCATTTGCCATGTTCTTGCCGACGCACTAAGCCATCCAAATCTCTGTGAAGCCGCCTTTGAATCATCCTCGCAACATATTCCCACCTAGCTGTGTGTCATCCACAAACTTGGAAATATTACATTTGGTCTCCACTCCAAATCATTGATATAGATTATGAACACTGGGACCCAAGAACTGATCCTTGCAGGACCCCACTAGTCACAGCCTGCCAACCATAGAATGCCCTGTTTATTCCCAATCTCTGGTTGCTGTCCATCAATCAATCCTCAATCCATGACAGCATATTACCCCCATCCCATGTGTTCTAATTTTGTTTGCTAACCTCTTGTCAAAAGTCATCTGAAATTCCAAATACACCACATCTATTGGTTTCCCCTTATCTATTCTGTTCGTAACATCTTAAAAAAACTTCAAAAGGTTTGTCAAACATGGTTTCCCTTTCATAAGAGGAGATGGTGGTGTAGTGCTAATGTCACTGGGTGAGCAATCTAGAGATCCAGGGTCTGGAGCACACATGGGTTCAAATACCATCATGGCAGATGGTGGAATTTAAATTCCAGTTAATGAATCTGAAATTAAAAAGCTAGTCTCAGTAATTGTGACCATGAAACCATGGTCAACTGTTGTAAAAAACCATCCAGTTCATTAATGTCCTTTAGGGAAGGAAATCTGCTAACCTACATGTGACTCCATACCCACAGGCATTGCCTGTCTACCATCATACCTTTTAATGTTTTTTCCCAATCCACCACAGCCAACATGCCCCTCAAATCTTCATAACTTCATACCATTCTTTGTTTAGATTTAAAACTCTACTTTCATTTTCTCACGCATTCATGGGTTGCAGGCATCGTTGGCTCAACCAGCATTTATTGCCCATCCCAAACTACCCTTGAGAAGGTGGTGGTGAGCTACCTTCTCGAACCACTGCAGTCAATGTGTTGTAGGAGCACCCATAGCACTGTTAGGAAGGGTGCTCCAGGATTTTGACCCAGCAACAGTGAAGGAACAGTGGTATATTTCCAAGTCAGGATTGTACGTAGCTTGGAGGGGAACTTGAAGGTGGTGGTTCTCTTATCCATCTGCTGTCCTTATCCTTCTAGGCGGTAGAGATCGCAGGTTTTGAAGCTGCTGTCCAAGGAGCCTTGGTGAGTTGCTGCAATACATCTTGTCAATGGTACACATTGCTGCCACTCTGGCTTGGCGGTGGAGGGACTGAATGGTGAAGGTGGTGGATCAAGTAGGCTGCTTTGTCTTGGATGATGTTGAGTTGTGCTGCACTTATCCAGGCAAATGGAAAGAACTTCATCACTGTGGTAAACCACTGTTATCTGTTACCTGTATATGTGGCACATCCCTGTTGGTTCCACCCAAGACTCCTCCCCCCTGGTCCACGTATAAAGGCGGTGGCTCCTTCCCCTAGCCTTCAGTACAGACCAGATCTCCGATAGGGATGGCTCCAAGTTCTTGCTAATAAAAACCTATTTGTCTTGCTCACAACTAGTCTTGACTTGATTGATAGTGCATCAATCACAATCCGGACTTGTATCTTGTAGATGGTGGACAGGCTGTGGGGAGTCAGGAAGTGAGTAAGTTACTGTAGAATTCCCAGCCTCTGACCTGCTCTTGTCACCACAGTTTTTATATGGCAAGTCCATTTCAGTTTCTGGTTAATGGTAACCTCCAGGACATTGATAGTGAGGGATTCAGCAATGTTAATGCCATTGAGTGTCATGGGGAGATGGTTAGATTCTCTTTTGTTGACGATGGTCATTCCTGGCACTCCTATGACGTGAATGCTATTTGCCAATTAGCAGTATGACCCTCTATATTGTCCAGGTCTAGCTGCACATGGACACAGACTGGTTCAGTATCTGAGGGGTCATGAATGGTGATTGAATACATCATTTTCAAACTTAACACAAAATTTTATCATATTATGGCCACTCTTTCCTAAAGGTTCTTTTAAAACAATAGTAATAATTAGTCCTTTCTCATTGCATATTACTAGATCTAGGATAGCTTGTTTCCTAGTTGGGAACATACCGCTGTTAAAAACCATCTTGTACACATTACAGGACTTCATGCCCCACAGCATTAGTACTCATTAGATTGACCCAGTCTATATGTAGGTTGAAGTCACCCATAATTACTGTATTACCCTTGTTACATACACATTTAATTTCCTGATGCTTTCCATGCTTGACCCAAAAAGATTCTACATCTTATTCTTCCGACCTAGTATCTCTCTCACTAAAGTACTGATCTCATTCCTTATTATCAGACCTACTCCCACTTCCTTTCCTTTTTGTCTGACTTTCTTAAATGTCAAATACCATGAATATTCTATTCCCAAATTAGTCACTGTGCAGCCACATCTCCATAGTTGTAATTAGATCATTCCTGCTTATGTCCATTTGTTCTATCAATCCATTTCCTTTTGTTGCAAATGCTATGCACCAGATAGAGTTTCTCTAATTCTGTCTTTTAAAAATTATTTTGACTCTATTTGATGCTGGAATTTGTTTCTGCTACCTTCCATTTTTGCTTACTACATTACTTTTCTACTTCTCATTACCAACTGTTTTTCTCCTTTCTGAATTCCCTTTCATGTCCACCACATTTTGGCAAGCTAGTTTAAACTTACAACAAAACCATGAAACCGCCCAGAAGGATAACAGTCTTGGTCCAGCTAAGGTGTAACCAGTCCTTGCTGTACAGGTCCTCTTTGCCCCAGAACTGGTCCCAATGCCCCAGAGTTCTAAAGCCCTCCCTTCTCCAGCCGTGTGTTCATTTGTTCAATCCTCTTATTTCTATCCTCACTAGCACTGGGTACTGGGAATAATCCTGAGATCACTGCCTTAGAGGCCATGCTTTTCAATCTCTTTAAATCTGCTTTCAGGATCTCATCCCTGTTTCTACGTATTTTATTGGTACCAATGTGAATGGTGACATCTGATTGTACACCCTCCCCCAAAATAATGTCTGGATAAAAGCAAATTACTGCAGATGCTGGAATCTGAAACCAAAAGAGAAAATGCTGGAAAATCTCAGCAGGTCTGGCAGCATCTGCAAGGAGAGAAAAGATCTGATGTTTCGAGTCCAGACGCTTTGACAAAGGGTCATCTGGACTCGAAACATCAACTCTTTCCTCTCCTTACAGATGCTGCCAGACCTGCTGAGATTTTCCAGCATTTTCTCTTTTGGACCCAAAATAATGACCTCAGCCACTCAGTGGCATCCTTGACCCTGGCACTAGTGAGGCAGTATACTACTGTGGCTGCAGAAACACCTGTTTGCTTCCCTAACTATCGAATCTGCTAGCATTATTGCTCTTGCATTCTTTTTCCTCCCAACTGTGCAGCTGAGCCACCCATGGTACCATGAACTTGGATCTTGCTGCTCTCCTCTGAGGAACCATTGCCTTCACCAGTATCCAAAGTGGAAAACCAGTTTGTGAGAGAGATAGACTCAGGGGATTCCTGCGCTACCTTCCTGATACTCTTAGACTATCTGGCAGTCACCCATTCCCTCTCTGCTTACATGCTCCTCACCTGCGGTGTGACCACCTCCTTAAACCTGCAATCCACATGGTCTCAGCTTCCTGAATGTACCGCAGTGACCTCAACCATCCCTCGAGTTCTGAAACTCAGAGCTCAGGTTTCTGCAGCTGGTGACACTTCCTGCACGTGTGATCGTCAAAGCCTTGTAAAATGTCCACAATTCCCACGTGCTACAGGATGCACATTCCATGGAGTCAAGCTGCCCTGTCATACTTTAAGCTTGCTTTTGGACTACTTGCTGTAAATTGGAGATGAAAAAGTAGAATTACTCACCCTTACTCATCAGTCAGCTCCTTCTCCTGTGCCTGTAAGGTAAGTACCTAAGCATTGTGTAAAATCTTTACGTTTTTCGATAATCCAGTTATTTATACACCTTTCCTAAAGTAGTGAATTAATCTAGTTATTTGCATACAGATCTTTATAATGAATACTCACCAACCAATCTATTTATGACTTTGCTGTGATTCAATGTTTGTTTTTTTTCACTCTTCCTTCATGTTCAGCTTACACTGATCCAAACAGCTGGCTGGTTTGCCTTTCCAACTTCCAGGTAAGTATAGACCACAAGTTTTGGCCCTAATTGGTTCCATACAGGTGTGTCGCCCCTCTGACTCTCAGGTAAGTCCACGTTTTTGGCTGTACAGGAAGCAAGAACCAATCAACTACCTTTTTTTCCTGTGTCCCCACATTAGATTTTTCTTAGAATGGGGTTGGTCCATTCTAAAGCCACAGACTGGACTGACTGCCTGTGTCAGGGGTCCTCCTCCCACCAGCTTCTCTAGGTGCCACTCACCGAACGCACTGGAGAGCAAGGGGGACAATTTTGACCTGAGGGTCGGAAAGGTGGTGGCAGTTGGGGGATAAGACCGACTGGCCATTTTACATTCTGTGCAATTTTATTTCCTATTTCCCAGTAAGCTGGGTTTAAAATAACTCCCAAGCTTGTCTGAGCAGTAAAGAGGCCACTGGAGGAATGTCAAATTAATCTAAAAACAAAGTTCTAGATTTTTGCCAATTTTTGAGCAGATTGAGTTGGGAAACTATAGCAGGGAATCTGAAGACTGGGAAAATGTGACCCCAAGCCATTGAAGGAAGTGTCTGTCTGCTCAAGAAAAATACTCTTGCAACTCGGCCAACGTTGTCTACCTGATACGCTGCAGGAAAGGATGTCCTGAGGCATGGTACATTGGGGAAACCATGCAGACGCTGCGACAACGGATGAATGAACACCGCTCGACAATCACCAGGCAAGACTGTTCCCTTCCTGTTGGGGAGCACTTCAGCGGTCACGGGCATTCGGCCTCTGATATTCGGGTAAGCATTCTCCAAGGCGGCCTTCAAGACACACGACAGCGCAGAGTCGCTGAGCAGAAACTGATAGCCAAGTTCCGCACACATGAGGACAGCCTCAACCGGGATATTGGGTTCATGTCACACTATCTGTAATCCCCACAGCTTGCCTGGACCTGCAGAGTCTTACTGGCTGTCCTGTCTGGGGACAATACACATCTCTTTAACCTGTCTTAATGCTCTCTCCACTCACATTGTTTGTATCTTAAAGACTTGATTAGTTGTAAGTATTCGCATTCCAACCATTATTCAGTAAATTGAGTTTGTGTCTTTATATGCCCTGTTTGTGAACAGAATTCCCACTCACCTGAAGAAGGGGCTTAAGGCTCCGAAAGCTTGTGTGGCTTTTGCTACCAAATAAACCTGTTGGACTTTAACCTGGTGTTGTTAAACTTCTTACTGCTCAAGAAAAAAGCAGAGAGATCTCCTAATCCACATTCCTACCTCAACTAATATTATCAAAACAGATGACTTGCTTATGCATTCATTAGCTCTCTGTATCTTTTTGCCATACATAAATTGGCCATCATGCCTACGTAACAACTGTAACTTGCAATTTCTTGGCTGTAAAGTGCTTGGGCACGTCCTGAGGATGCGACACTATCTAGGTACAGGCTTGTCCTTTCTTTCGAGTTCAGAATCCTCTAGATTCTAGAGTCTTGAAGGAGATTTCCAAATTTGGGGTAGGATTTGAATATCTTCTCAAAACCTCAGTTGAATGGCTGAGTGCATAAACATGCTACATGCCACATGATGCACAAATCCTCCAAGATCCTGGGTTAGATACCCAGCCTCTGCCACCTTAGTTGATTAAGGCAGTAAAGTTTTTCAAGTTTATTTATCAGTGTCACAAGTCAGCTTATATTAACACTGCAATGAAGTTACTGTGAAAATCCCCTCGTCGCCACACTCCAGCTCCTGTTCGGGTACACTGAGGGAGAATTCAGCATGGCCAATGCACCTAACCAGCACGTCTTTTGGACTGTGGGAGGAAACCGGAGGAAACCCACACAGACACGGGAAGAACGTACAGACTCTGCACAGTCACCCAATCCAGGAATCAACCCAGGGCACTGTGAGGCAGCAGTGCCAACCACTGTGCCACAGTACCGCCCAGTAATAGCAGTACTCAATGACTGTGGAATAGAAAGGAGATAAATTTCCTAATGTTCTTCCTCCTGATTACAAACAAGTGATGTTAATTTTTTTTAAAAGAGTGCATAATCGCTACAGTGTTGTAATTCAATAACCTACTTGTCAATTTCACATCAAATTTATAAATTAAAAGCAGCTATGGTCTTTGCATATTCCATTTGACATAAGCTGCATCACAGCTGTTGCTGCATAAATGATTTTTATATAATGTAAATGGCTTTTAGAAAATCAAGGTTGTTGGATGAAATAACTGCAATAATTTGGAAACGCAATAATAGAATTGTTTTTTTTCTCCTTCCTGTTCTGCTTTTTCAAATAAAATCATTTAGGGATACATGGAGTGAGTTTTGAATGGTAAAAGGGGAAGTAATTAAATTGGACTTTCAGTGGAAGGACCAATAACAGTTACCTGCTCTTGTGGAGCTACAATATGCAGATACTATTTATTTACTGGCAATGTAGATTTGACAGCCATATCTGTGATAACTTTGGTTACCATTCACTTTGGCCGCCAGGTGAAATAATTGATCTCTGGTAACAATTGACATTCTATTCATCTTTCAGGCGGGTAAGATACCTGTCTGCAAAGCTATGTCCAGGTACTGGCATCATAACTCCGAGGACTAAACTGAGGTCCCAACTGAGCGCCAAGAATTGATTCACCATGTGTGTAGAGAAAAAAGATCAAGTCAACAGCACCTTTGATGAATCAATACTGAACTAAAGCATCAAAAAAAATCACCTGGTTCTTAAAAAATGAATATGAAGGAAAGTGATGCTGTCCCAGTGTCTGGTTTTCCAGAGTTTTGTTGTGGATAGAATACACTAAATGTACTCCAGTCATTATGATTTTGCATTTACTAGGTATTGTAGTTTCACAGAAAGAGGGTGAAACCTACAGTATCCCTGGCGGACTTCTCTTGCCCATAGAAATTCACCATGGGAGTTAGGACTCATTGCTCTTTATCTGCTTGGTTGTCCTATGTCACATCTTCCCACTTTTAATAAGCAGTGAATCGAAACCAACATACAATGGTGCATTGGTCTTGCTAAAGTCTCCCTCAGTGTACCCGAACCCGGAGTGTGGCGACTAGGGGATTTTCACAGTAACTTCATTGCAGTGTTAATGTAAACCTACTTGTGACACTAATAAATAAACTTTAAAACCTTTCCTATATAGTTCCCAATCATCCAGTACACTGCTTTATTAAGCTAGATGTGTCCCACCACATAATGCGCGAGTTTTATTCTGCCACCACGATTAAGCTGAATCCCTTTAGGACTGCTATTAAGTAAATAGTGAGTGAGGTCAAGAGTTTAATTGTTCTTCAGACTGCAGGCCAGAATCCTGACTTTATTTTTCATCTTTTAACAAGTGTGAATGATAAAATCAGTTAAGATGCTGCAGCTTTTCTGACTCTGGTATTTTCCAATTCTTGAAAGTTTATCTGCACGTTTGCTCTGATGGTCATTGTTTCTTTGAATTTTTTGTGAAATGTGTCATTTGGAATGTAATTGAGAAGTACAGAAACTGGAGGCGTGATACATTATGTGTCCCATTTTCATTATGTTACCAGACGACCTCCCAAAGCATTGTTCATGGTGAGTAGGAGGATATATTGTTTTATAATAACAACACTGGTTGCCATGTAATGCACCATATATTGTTTGTTTCTCTGATTTATGGTGACTGAATAAGTGGAGTTACATTATTAATGCATATCATTCTGAGATATTATCAAGTACCTCTGGGATACGATTCCATTATTCTTCATATGTTTGCACAAAAAAATAAATCGAGTGGTATAAATTATTATTACATATTTCTCTAACAGACAAGGATGCACAGCAACATACCAGGTTGAAGGTAAGTACAGGTGTGTCAAAGCATCTGGGAAGTAGGTGGCTTTTGGGTTTAGTAGTTGTGAGGGTTTGTCCTGGGACTTGATGGAAGGATAGTCCTGGGATTTGGTAGAACCAAGTTGGAGTGCTATAGTTTGGCAGCACTGTGGCAAAGGATCCCTGGATTCCTAATTGACAGAGGGTGACCCTGGAGATTGTCAGGTCTGCAGTGGGGCAGTTTTAACATCCTGCTTTTACAGTACTGTGGAAGGGAATAACATGTGGAATTTGAATCTCTGGCAGATTCCTGGGTTATAAGAACATGGAGAGGAAGGTGGCAAACGTAAAGATAACTGTGTTCCCATAACCAATTTTAACCTTGCATACCCTGGTAGGAACAGAATGAGTGAGTGGTTCAATTTACAGTGGGGTATTTGCTACAGTGTTCCCAAAGCACATCTCACCATCTTAATTGTGCCTGTACTTTGTATGGAAGAAGTGTTGGAGGAAGAGGAGGATTAAGCCATAGCAACCAATACAAAGAGCCACTGGCCTATTAGAAGACAGCAGGTAAGGCTGCTAGGAGGCCATACCCAGCACACTAGTTATGTAGCAGGTCAAGAGTCATTTTCTTGTATCTATCCTGAGCAATAAACCAGAAGCGTGTGCGTCTTCAGGGTGTAGACATCCGCAGCCTCTTACAACAGTCCTGTGACTTTGCCAGTGGTTCACAAACTCAACATAGTCGTTAACATGTTTGCCACAGGCTCCTTTCATTCTACTACATGGGGCATCTCCTGCACACAACTGCATTAACCAGATTATGATGTCCTGTTTGCCAGGATTAACCAATGCACCATCTTTCACATTGACCTCAACTGTAAACATGAACAAACATGGCAGGGGCGATTCTCCCAAAAACTTTCGAAGTGCCGAAGTCACGGGAAAAGTGGTGTAAATCAGGATTGTTTTTTCAGTGGGAGTTCACACAAGAATCTCCCACACTCTGTGCACTGCAGTGAATATCATTAAAAGCTCAGGGGGGTGGGGCTTATCCACGCCGGAGTCTGACAGTTCCAGAACTCTGCACATGCTCAGTGGTCCCGATCTGTTAGCCTGCAGTTTGGTGGACAGCTCAATCGCTGGCCAGCCCGGGACCCTCACAGTGCTGCCCCTCCCATGGCCCATTCTTGGCCCCCACGAGCATTCTCAGGCCAACCCCGAACCTCTCCCGTCCCGGAGCGCCCCGATCTCCAGCCCCCCACCCCCAGCAGTGACAATCCCCCCCCCTGCAGATGCTACCCCACAGGGAGCAGACCCCCTGGCACACCCCTCCCCTGCCAGACCCCCCTCCCAGGAGAGGCAGACCCTTCCGGCAGACCACACCCCCCTCCTCCTCCCCCCCACTGGCCCCGATCGCTGGCCTCCCTCCAGCCCCGATCGATCCCAATGCAGAGTGGCAGCGGGACACCCCACTCCCACTGATCGTCACCTAGGTCCTGACCCCATCTGGCCCGCCCCCTCAGCCCCACTGCCAGTAGGCCCTGCCCCCTTGGCACTGCCCATGCCTGGCAGGCAGTGCCAAGGTGCCCCCTGGGCATGGGCACTTTGTCCCTTGGCACTGCCATGGTGCCCATGCCCAGGGGGCACCGCCCCCACTGCCCGACCCCCTGGGGGGCCCCGATTGCCCCTCTTTCACTCCAGTGGGGTTGGGCCGCTAGTTCCCCAAAAATGGGGAGCCAGTCAGAACCCTGACAACGTGAAATTGTACTGGCAGGGGTGGGAGATGTTAGCGGGCCCAGAGACTTCAGTCCCGGGCCCGATAATCACATTTAAATAAGATTAAAATGATTTACCTGCTGTTCCTGCCGGTTTCCAGCGAGGTCCCAACTAAGCCGGATATCCGACGCTGGGGGATGCATGTGCATCAGGAATGCATGCGCGAACCCCGCGAATCAGCCAATACACGATTCTCCCGGTCCACCGTGCTAAAACATTAGCGTGGCAGGATGGGAGAATCACCCCCGGTATTTGCAGCAGTGGCCAGCTTCAGTTGCGTTCAGGGCTATAGCCACTGTACGCATGTTGCCACCATATCACCAGCCAGCAGTGTTCATGAACAGAAAGAACCACCACTCGACACTTAAATGTCCAGCTGATCTCTAGTCAAAGAAGCAGGATCATGCAAATTTGTGCATTACACCCAGACTGCTGTTACTGCACATTTACCATGTGGCAGACAATAACAGCCCCTCAATATTTAACCTTTCCAGGAATGTGACAGGACAGCTGGTGAGGGTTAAGGGGTTTCCCCAACATGCATAGCTCATGGTGCCCCTCTGTAACCTCAGCATACCTGAGTAACACAGATTTTTATCAAAGCCAAGCAAACACCAGCATGATTATTGAGCATATTGCAGGTCTGTGTGGATTGCTCTTACAGCAGTTTTTATTATCAGTTCCTTAATCAGCTGTTTCATTTATCTTGCATTTAACACTTTAATTCCTAAAACTAAAAACTATTTCCTAAAACCCAGGAATTATGGCATCAGTCCATGTTGATGTTGATATTGATATCATGACGTGGTTGACTCTGTAGCCAGGAATCACAATCCACCAAAATGTAAAGTAGTACTTCCGGCAGAGTTTTCAGAAAGTTTTCTTCTCACAAAAATTTCAATCCAAAGTCCCTTCTCCAAATGGAGTTTCCACATTATAATAAAATTGCAGTTCTCCAATTAACACATTCTGCTATCTTACCCTTATGCCACTATTAGTGCTTCTTTAGTCCTTAATGCCAACATTAACACTCCCTTTGTCTTGTGACGTTGACATATTTGTCAGTGCCTCCTTGGCGCTCCCAATGCGGTCTAGTTTACACCAGAGAGACCAAATGTAGACTGGGTGATCGCTTTGCTGAACATCTTCAGTCCATTTGCAAGCAGGACCCTGACCTTCCTGTCACTTGCCATTTCAACACACCACCCTGCTCTCTTATCCACATGTCCATCCTTAACCTGTTGCAATGTTCTAGTGAACCCCAACGCAAACTGGAGGGACAGCACCTCATCTTCCAATTGGGAACTTTACAGTCTTCCGGACTGAATATTGAGCTCAACAACTTCAAAGCATGAACTCTCCCCTCTACCTTCACCCCATTACCATTTATTTTGTTTCATCTCATTCATCCATTTTATCATCCTTCTTTCTCACCTCCATTTTTCCACTTTCCATTCTCGGTCTCCATCTTGACCCCTCCACTGCCCTTGCCCGCCCCCCCACCCTTTCAGGGCGACTGTCACATTCCTCATGCCGTCCTTTAACAATCTGTATTCTGTTCTGCCACTCACACATTCTGATCACATAATGGACACTTTTTAGCACCTTCTCAGCCTTCTGTATCCTCGTTTACATTCTGTTTGTCCAATTCCACACCCCCCGCCACTCTCATAGTGTAAATCTCTGCTGATTCTCTTTGCTCTCAGCTCTGACGAAGGGTCATCCAGACTCAAAACATTGGCTCTATTCTCTCTCTCCACAGATGCTGTCAGACCTGCTGAGATTTTCCACCATTTTCTGTTTTTGTTTCAGATTCCAGCATCCGCAGTACTTTGCTTTTATCTCCTTAGCTCTGACCTATTTTTGACCTTCAAATCTGCCCCACCTCCTCCTACCCCCTCTCCAACTATATAATTCATTATATACCTATCCCACTTCAGTTCTGCAGAGGAATCATACTGGACTGAAAACATTAACTCTTTCCCACAGATATTGCCAGACTTCTTTGGCTGGAATTCTCCGGCCGTTCATGCCAGTGGGTTTCTCCGGTCCCGCCGGCAGCCCACCCCCGCCCGTGTGTTTCCCTTTGGCGTGGGGGTGACGTTAATGGGAATTCCCATTGACAGCGGCATGACCAGAGAATCCCACCGCTAACAAACAACGCACCACCTCCCGCTGGCAGGAAGCACGCGGCTGTGAGGCCGGAGAACCACACCCATTGAGCTTATCCAGCGTTTTCTGTTTTTTTCCAGAGTTTCCTCACTGTTGTTCACATGTGAATTTCCAGGCTTAGTTTTAGAACAGTCTGTTCAGAATTCATCTCCATACTTGTAGTTTCTTCGTTGTTTAAATTTGAAAAGCATGTACCAGTTAACTGCACTATTACGGTTTTCTTATTGCTTAACTGAGGTAGCAAATTTAAAACAGAGTTGAGGAGAAACTACTTCTCCCAAAGGATTGTGAATCTGTGGAATTCGCTACCCCAAAGTGCAGTGGATGCTGGGACAATGAGTAAATTTAAGTAGTCAGACAGATTTTTAATTGGTAATGGGTTGAAGGGTTATGGAGAGAAGGCAGGAAAATGGGGATTTTAAAAATTCATTCATTGGACATGGGCATCGCTGGCTGGCCAGCATTTATTGCCCATGCCTAGTTGCCCAAAGACAGTTGAGAATCAACCACATTTCTATGGTTCTGGAATCAAATATAGGCCAGACCAGGTAAGGACGGCAGATTTCCTTCCCTAAAGGACATTAGTGAACCAGATGGGCTTTTCCAATAATTGACAATGGGTTCATGGTCTTTGACAGATTCTCAATTCCAGATATTTTTTATTGAATTCAAATTCCACCATCCGCCGTGGCGTGATTCGAACCCGGGTTCCCCAGAACATTAGCTGAGGTTCTGGATTAACAGTATACTGATAATACCACTAGTCCATCGCCTCCTGAAGAGGAGCATATCAGCAATGATCGAATGGCGGAGCAGACCCGATGGGCCGAATGGCCTGATTCTACTATATCTTATGAATTTATGAACTGCAGGTGTATCCTTGATCTTAAGTCCATTGTCCAGATTCAAACATTTTGGATTCTCTTTTTCAGATAACAAGTTCTAAATGGCTTCATTTTGTGCAAACAATTCATTCCTTCGTTGGCCAAAATATTCCTTGGCCACTTTAAGAATATGATTTAGATGTGGATTATGTTCATGCAGAACAGAACATAGAACATTACAGCGCAGTACAGGCCCTTCGGCCCTCGATGTTGCGCTGACCAGTGAAACCAATCTAAAGCCCATCTGACCTACACTATTCCAATATCATCCATATGTTTATCCAATGACCATTTAAATGCCCTTAATGTTGGCGAGTCCACTACTGCTGCAGAAGTGTTTGATGTTCCTGCTTTGTCTGATCTTTGAACAGTTTAAGATTCTTCCGTTTTTCTTGATTCTGGACTAAATGGATCTTGTTTAATTATTTTTAAGTGATGCCGATAACTTTTGATTTTGGACTTTCATTTTACTTTCCAAAGCATTCTCCTTCACATACCTCACAAATACCATCATTCCACCCAATTTGAGCTTTCAAATAGTTAAATGTCCAGTCATTTACTTTTCTGCAACTGTATTCTTTGTTGCTTAAATTGGTGTTCGGTTCCATTAGCCCTTCAGAGTACTCTGAGATCTTAGTCCTTTCTGTGGAGAAATTTTAATTTGAAATGCTTCAGGCACATTTGCAGCCTTTGTACTGCCCATTAAGAGGGTGAATACATCAATATATTTATTTAAATCAGTTCCTTGCTCAACTAGATTATAAATAGTCAAGGAATTTTACTCACAGGAACAACTTTTGAATTGTGACACGCTGTCCCTGGATGTGGGAAAACTACCTTTGCTGTTTATTCATTTTCCAATAAAAAATCCACCTGATTAATCGGCAGTTTGGATGCAACACCAACAATAACAGAGCACATTTTATATTGCCAATACCAAATTTCCCCTTAATGACAGGGGGACTAGCTAGGGTAAATGCATGGGGTTATGGGAATAGGGCCTGGGTGGGATTGTGGTTGGTGCAGACTCGATGGGCCGAATGGCCTCCTTCTGCACTGTAGGATTCTATGATTCATTCTAAACAATGGGATAGGTGCACACTTCCCATCAATTCCCCGTTTCATTACATTTTGAGTCAACAAACTCTTTGAAAAAAAGTCTGAAGGACAGGATTTTCCGGAAAATCCCAGCCTAAATCTTTTGCCAACAATAAAATCTGAGCTGAACCAGCATCTCTCAGCATTCCAACGTTTCTGGCCCCTCCCTCGCACAAAAGAGGAGCGACTTCCCCTTCAAATATCAAACCTCCATAATCACTCACCTCCCCATTTCTCTTCTCTCACCTCGAGGTGCACGAGGCAGACAAAGCGCATGTCAGTTTCCATAGCTAACTTTTCCTGCAGCAGATCACTAGCCTCTGGTCAGAGGTTATGGCTTGAGGGGGCACCATTCCACATCATGCACGGCTGACCAGGAGGCTCTCCATCTCTTACCACCTGCCTTATGTGTATTGGAAGAGTTTACAGATTGATAATCCAGCTGTTTGGCTATATTATGGATGCACCTCCCATGGCCACCAAGTTCTGGAGGGGACTTGAATTCAGAGCATCTGGCTCAGAAGCAGGGACTCTACTCACTGCACCACAAGATCACCACATTCCTATTTGCCCCCATGGTGAATGTATTAGTAGGTATTGATTTCTCATAAGTTTCCCTCTGTGGTTTAGTATTTTCTGGATAAACAGCAGTCATTTTTATCATTGCTACAGTTTTCAATTTAAACCTCCAACAATCTGCCTTTAACTGTCCAAATTTATGACAATGAAAACATGTTAGTCTTTTTTTTGACTCAGTCTTATTCACTTTACACTATCTTTTTGACTATCATGAGAAGTATCTGCATTTTCATCACTGCAATCTTCTCCACTTTTGTTAGAATCTGGCAGATACCAGTTGCTTTATCCCTCCAATTTCTGTGTGGATTTGCAAACAGTGCTTTGCTGCCACCTAGGAGCCTATGAGTTTAATCATAGCTATCAGCCAAAACAGCAGCTCCCCTTATTTTAGAAACCTTATGATCTTCCAGCTATGTCCTGACAGCAAGTCGGATGCTATTTTTAAATTTGTCCATGAATAAAATTTCTCTCATTCTCAAATAGAAATGTTTCTTCCTGAGCAAATTCTATAAACATTTGATGTTGTTGTTATCTCATAGTCCAACATTTTAATAGATACCAACATTTTAATAGATACACATGGGTGGCACAGTGGTTAGCAATGCTGCCTCACAGCTCCAAGGACCTAGGTTCAATTCCCAGCTAGGGTCACTGTCTGTGTGGAGTTTGCACATTCTCCCCATGTCTGTGTGGGTTTCCTCCAGGTGTTCCGGTTTCCTCCCACAGTCCAAAGATGTGTGGGTTAGGTGCATTGGCCATGCTAAATTGCTCCTTTAGTGTCCCAGGATGTGTAAGTTAAAGTTTATTAGTCACAAGTAAGGCTTACATTAACACTGTAATGAAGTTACTGTGAAATTCCCCTAGTCGCCACACTCCGGCATCTGTTCGGATCAATGCACCGAACCAGCACATCTTTCAGACTGTGGGAGGAAACCGGAGCACCCGGAGGAAATCCACGCAGACACGGGGAGAACATGCAAATTCCACACAGACAGTGACCCAAGCCGGGAATCAAACCCGGGTCCCTGATGCTGTGAGGCAGCAGTGCTAACTTCTGTGCCATCATGCCGCCCGGTTAGAGGGATTAGCAGGGTAAATTTGTGGGGTTACAGAGATAGGGCCTAGGTGGGATTGTTGTCAGTGCAGACTCGATGGGCTGAATGGCCTCTTTTTGCACTGTAGGGATTCTATGATACCCTTCAGGGCCAAACCCAAATGCAGTTTTAATTATTTTACAATCTGAAAATTGCTCTTCCAAAATCTTGAATGGACATCCATTGCTTTTCCCTTCAAAATACTTTGCAAAATAAGAGTCCTTGAGTGCTTTGGCCATCTTAGCTTCATAGAAACTTTCTCAAATGAGATCATATCCCTCTATACCCATGATACCCCTGTATCTATCTATTTTAGATAGTTACATGGGTACGATGGGTAGAGAGGGATATGGGCCATATGTGGGCAATTGGGATTAGCTTAAGGGTTTTAAGAAAAAAAGAGCAGCATGGACAAGTTGGGCTGAAGGGCCTGTTTCCATGCTGTAAACCTCTATGACTCTAAATATTTCTCAACCCCATTCTTAGTGAATTTCAGCTCTAAGTGAATATTCTGAGCTAAATTTAAACTTGGAGTGGAACTCAATTCATCATCTTAACTGTTAGCTCGTCCTTCACCATGTAACCTAAGCTTTGCTTTCTTCAGTTCAATTTTTTCTCTCTTTGAAGCTCTCCTTATGTTTTCTTTATTCGCTTGTCAGCTTCTCTTTCTGGAATTCAATGTCAGGTTGTTGTGAGACTAGTTCGTCCACTGATCAATGTACACATGCAACAGGGGCCCATTTGGAATGGGTCTGTATAAGACTGCCATTTCTCTGGATATGTCAAGCACATTCATCAGAGCAACTCATAAGTAGCTCGTATAAAGTAATTCCAGGCAGCCCACGCAAGAGCTTCACAGCTGCAACTGAAGACTTTCTCCCAGGATCAAGGTGCTATCTTCAGATGGTAATGGCCTCATACTGAGTCTCAGTTTGAAGTTTAAAGAAGCACTATGGCAGGAGGTGGAAAGACCATTGAGCCATTTATGAGGTCATTCATTCTGGATCCAAACAGGACAGATCTGAATATTTTGTAAATGGTGAAAAGCTAGGAACAATTGAAGTCCAGAGACACTTATTGGCCCATGTACACAGATTACTAAAACGTAGTGATCACATGCAAAATAAAGAAAAAAAAATCTACTTTATACCTAGGGGTTAAAACATAAAGGGGAAGGAGATTTGTTACAGTTATACAAAGCCCTAGTCAGACTACATGTCAAGTTGTGTGTGCAGTTCTGGGCACCACACTTTAGAAAGGGTATATTAACCTTGGAGAGAGATTAATAGGCTTGTATTTCCTGGCATATAGAAGGCAAAAGGATGGGTTAATTGAGATTTTTTCAGGATTTTGAAAAGAAGTGGTTAGATAGAAAGAAACTTTTACTGTTCTTAGGGGAATCTAGAACAAGGGGACATAAGCTTAAAATCTAAGCCAGCCCATTCAGGAGAGAAGGCAGGAAACATTTCATCAGACAGGGGATGGTAGAAGTGTGGAGAAAGCAGTTGATGTGAGCTCAATTACTGATTTGAAATTTGACATTGATAGATTTTTGCTAGCCAAGGCAGATTGATAAAGTCCAAAGACGTGCGGGTTAGGTTGATTGGCCCTGTTAAAAATTGATCCTAGTGTCAGGGAGATTAGCAAGGTAAATAAGTGGGGTTATGGGAATAGGGCCTCGATGGGATTGTGGTAGGTGCAGACTCGATGGGCCGAATGGCCTCCTTTTGCACGGTAGGGATTCTATGATTCTATGAAGTTAGGAAACAGGTCATCCAGGATCCTATTGGATGGTTGAACAGGCTCCAGAAGGGACTGAATGACACCCAAGGAAAGCATGGTGTGAGGAATGACTCAGGGGGTTTATGTTTGTTTCTGAGTCGCTTGTAATAAATGAGCAAGCACACTTAGTTTGTGCTATGTTATTCATGGTTATTATAGCCATAAGTAAAGGGAGCACTTACAATGTGCTTAATTATTCATTTCATATAATGTAGACTTGGATTCTGAGGACCAGGATGTTGCCTGCCGACTCTCAGGGCTTTCAGGATCCAATAGCTGCCTTTAGACGAGACAGCTCATTGATTTGAGCAGACATGGTTCCTGTACTCAGTGAAATGGTGACACCTTGAGGTGACCTGCTGGTGGCTGCTGTCTCTAAGGCCAGTGGTACATTCTTTGCTCTCAGAGCACTCTGCCAAGGACGTGTAGGAGGTGCACCAGGCTGCAGGTTTTGCCATAGGAAGAGGGCTACCTTAACCCCATGAGCCTTTTATACCAGAGAAGCAGCCTGCCACATTTCATGATATGCACTCTCAGGTGGCACCTCAGCGAAGCACCAGAATAGGAGAAAGAAAGGTGTGCTCAGACACCCAACACAAGCCTGAGCACAGGAAAGAGGAACATGGCTTTGTTTATTGCTGTGTTAATCATTATGATTATATCTAAGGAAGGATGTGTTGGCCTTGGAGAGGGTCCAGAGGAGATTCACAAGAATGATCCTGGAAATGAAAAGCTTAACGTACGAGGAGCGTTGGACAACTCTGGGTCTGCACTCGATGGAGTTTAGAAGGATGAGGAAGGATCTCATTGAATCCTACAGAATATTGAAAGGCCTGGATAAAGTGGACATGGGGAAGATGTTTCCATTAGTGGGAGAGACTAGGGTCTGAGGGCACAGCCTCAGAGTTGAGGAACAATCCTTTAGAACTAAGAAGAGGAACATAGAACATAGAACAATACAGCGCAGTACAGGCCCTTTGGCCCTCGATGTTGCGCTGACCAGTGAAACTAATCTAAAGCCCCTCTAATCTGCCCTATTCCAATATCATCCATATGTTTATCCAATAACCATTTGAATGCTCTTAATGTTGACGAGTCCACTACTGCTGCAGGCAGGGCATTCCACGCCCTTACTACTCTCTGAGTGAAGAACCTACCTCTAACATCTGTCCTATATCTCTCACCCCTCAATTTAAAGCTATGTCCCCACATGTTAGCCATCACCATCCGAGGAAAAAGGCTCTCACTATCCACCCTATCTAATCCTCTGATCTGAGGGAGGGAGTGGTGAATCTATGGAATTCATTGCCACAGAAGGCTGTGGAGGCCAGGTCATTGAGGAGGAATTTCTTCAGCCGGGGGTGGTGAATCTATGGAATTCATTGCCACAGAAGGTTGTGGAGGCCAGGTCATTGAGTGCATTTAAGACAGAGATAGATAGGTTCTTGATTGGTAAAGGGATCAAGTGTTAGAGGGGAAAAAGTGGGAGAATGGGGTTGAGAAACTTTTCAGCCATGATTGAATGTCAGAGCAGATGCGAGGGGCCGAATGGCCTAATTCTGCTCCTATATCTTATGGTCTAATGGTCTTATAGGAAAGGTTGCACTTTTTTCACGTTGACTTATTCAATCAAATAATTGCCATGATATTGTTCTATAAAGGTCTTTATGTGTTATGACATTCTAGGATGGATACTGAGATGAAGGATTAGTCTTTTATTTAAAGGTGGAAAGAAGGAATGATGAATGGTGCCCAAGGTACACAGTGTTAATACAAAAGAAAATAGAAAAGTATCTAAGTGTAGTCTTGCAGCAGTCACTGGGGAGTTATGTGCTTGATGAGAATCAGATATTCTACACCATGTTATTGCGCCGCAAGGTATCTGGGGCCACCTCCCCAGGAATGGCCATGAATCGGCCTTCTTGAATCACAAAGTTGGGCAAGACACAGCTACAGGTATACAGTTAGAGATGCAAAGTGAAGAATATTATATAACTGTCAAGAAAAAGGCACTCCATTGAGATCCAACTGTTCTGTCGATGACTATCTTCACAAAAGGCAAAATTCTCATTGTACTGTTGTTCCACTGCTCTTCTCACTACTCTTAATAGAATCATAGAATCCCTACAGTGCTGAAGGAGACCGTTCAGCCCATCGAGTCTGCACCAACAACAATCCCACCCAGACCCCATCCCCATCACAACACATATTTACTTTGCTAATCCCTCTAACCTACGCATCCCGGGACACTAAGCAATATAGCATGGCCAATCAAGCTAACCCACATATCTTTGTGGAATGGGACCATTATTCATTGGCACCCAGAAACCAACTATTTGCTAATTTTATTACTTAAAATGCTCAAGAAGGGCTGAATTATGATAGATTAATGCATTGTAACAATTTCTAGAAAACCTTGCATGGAAGTATAGGATCTTCTCTATGCTGCCACATCAAATTGGTGCAACCAAAGAGATTGGCAGTAGGAGCATACAAAGCAACAATACTGTTACCTATTGCAAAACCTTAGGAAAATCAGCAATCCTATAAAAGCCCTGTCTCACTGCTACCTTGCTGTATAGTGTTTCAAGCAAGGGGAATTAGCTCAAATGGCAGAGTGCTTGCTTAGCATGCGAGAGGTAGCAGGATTGGTGCCTGCATTCTCCAAACTGTTTTAATCGCTAAGGTAGGGACATGTTCGGCACAACTTTGTGGGCTGAGGGGCCTGTATTGTGCTGTAGTTTTTCTATGTTTCTAATCACCTGATGAATATATGCCCATCATGCTTTCTGGTTGATATTACAGAGATCTGCCATGGTGCGGCACCCCCACAGTGAGTTTGTAACCTCAGATACATTCACAAATAAGCCCAGGGTTGTATAGGCTAAATGCAAAAATAATGACAAATATATATGCAATTCATATTTTTTGCAAATTTATTTCAAGAGAAAGGCAAAGTGATCAAGTCACTCAAAATACTTGAAAACATTCTGTCCACTATCTTTTTCTTTAGCTGTCAAGCTACACAACAAATAAACAATACAATGTCAATTTAAAAATATATAAAAACTCCAGGTTCTAGATTCAAGTTATTACCCTAGGTTTGATATTCATCTGGTAAAGGGCCGCCTTTGGGAGTCTTGAACCTGGAAGAAGGAGATGAAAGCTGCAGGCTTAAAGGACTTACTGCAGTGGTGGTGACTGATGCTTTCAGAAACCTCTGGCTGTTGTCCAAAAGCAACAGCCAGAAGGTCTCTATTTATTTATTAGTGTCACAAGTAGGCTTACATTTACACTGCGATGAAGTTACTGTGAAAGTCCCCTAGTTGTCACACTCCGGCATCTGTTTGGGCACACTAAGGGAGAACATAGCATGGCCAGTCCACCTAACCAGCACGTCTTTCAGACTGTGGGAGGAAACCGGAGCACCTGGAGGAAACCCACGCAGAGACGGGGAGAATATACAGACTCTGCACAGACAGTGACCCAAGCCAGGAATTGAACCCAGGTCCCTGGCGCTGTGAGGCAGCAGTGCTACCCAGTGTGCCACCATGCCGTCTCTATGTCTCATACCCATGATGCTCGCCCTGAAGGAAAAACATGGAATTAAGTTTTTATATCGCCAAGACTTTCTTGCCCACTCCTCTCTTATCCTGGACTCCAAGGATGTCAGGACACAGATTCTGAGGGCTAAGTTAGACCTTGCTTTGGTGCTTTGCAGCCAAGTAAAACTCTGATGCGCGATAAATCACACGGGAGGCAGGATATACCCGGGAAATAAAGGCTTTTATTGCCAACAATAACAGAGCTACTCTATACAATATACAATCCCAGACTAAAGGGTCACCAGGCAGAGCAGTGACCTTTATACCTCTTCCCAGGAGGCGGAGCCAACTGGGGTGTACCATAGGACTATATTAACAGGTAAAACAGCCCAACCCTAACCCCAACAGTAACATATCTACAGACTCATAGTACTGGCCAGACCATGGCTCAGCACTCCTGGTGGTAACCAACAATGGTTCACCACATTCACTCCTCCTTTGAAAACAAAGGCCGGCGGGGCACAAAACACAGAACAATTGTTCATCTGTCTATAAGTTCAAACGGTCTGGGGGACCGCACCGTCGCTGTGACCTCCTCACACCGGCGATGACACCGGTTCAGGCAATCGCGGTGACGTTCTCTCCAAGGCGGTGTCCAGCGACTCCTCCAGTGCCTCACGGGCCGGTAGACCACGAGGTGGTAACAATCCGCTGAACTCGGGCACACCTTGAAGTGGCGACCATCTCCTGGACTCAGGCAAGCTGCACATGGGAGTAAGAGGGTTAAGTGGTGGTCCCGATACTGCCCGCGCCATGTCAGGAGGGGAGATAATGGTTGGGGGGTCCCTAACTGGGGGTGTGGGAGCGACAGGGGTTTCCAAGCCCCCTGCTGGCGCCAGATCTCGAATCGAGACCGTATCCTCTCGCCTGTCAGGATATGCCACGTTGGCATACTGAGGGTTGGCGTGGAGGAGATGGACCTGTTCAACCAAAGGGTCGGACTTGCGGGTCCTAACATGCCGCCGCAGGAGGACAGGTCCTGAGTACGTCAACCAAGATGGTAATGAGGTCCCAGAGGAAGACTTCCTAGAGAATGAAAACATTCTCTCATGAGGAGTAGCGTTGGTTGCCGTACACAGGAGTGAGCGTATGGAGTGGAGCGCATCAGGGAGTACCTCTTGCCAACGGGAGACTGGAAGACCTTTAGACCTCAACGCCAGTAAGACAGCCTTCCAGACTGTAGCATTCTCTCGTTCAAACTGTCCGTTACCCCTTGGGTTGTAGCTCGTGGTTCTACTAGAGGCAATCCCATATGAGAGCAGGTATTGCCTCAAGTCGTCGCTCATGAACGACGAGCCCCTATCGCTGTGGATATAACAGGGGTAACCGAACAGGATGAAAAGATCATGAAATGCCTTGATAACCGCGGCAGCGGTCATATCAGAACAGGGAATGACAAAAGGGAATCGTGAGTACTCATCAATCACATTGAGGAAGTACACGTTCCGATCTGTCGAGGGAAGGGGGCCCTTAAAGTCCACACTCAGTCTTTCGAAGGGACGAGTGGCCTTAATGAGGTGTGCCCTGTCAGGTCGGTAGAAGTGCGGTTTGCATTCCGCGCATACCCGGCAGCTTCTGGTTATGGACCTGACATCCTCCACCGAGTAGGGTAGATTCCGGGCCTTTATGAAGTGGAAGAGCCGAGTGACCCCTGGATGGCAGAGGTCATTGTGGAGAGCCTGTAATCGATTCTCCTGCACACTAGCGCATGTTCCACGCGACAGGGCATCCGAGGGCTCGTTGAGCTTCCCTGGACGGTACATGATATCATAATTGTAGGTGGAGAGTTCGATTCTCCACCTCAAAATTTTATCATTCTTGATCTTACCCCGTAACGTGTTGTTGAACATGAACGCCACGGACCGCTGGTCCGTGAGCAGAGTGAACCGTTTTCCTGCCAAGTAATGGCGCCAATGCCGAACGGCCTCCACAATGGCCTGGGCCTCCTTTTCCACCGCCGAATGTCGAATTTCGGGGCCTTGGAGGGTGCGAGAGAAAAAGGCGACGGGCCTGCCCGCCTGGTTAAGTGTGGCGGCCAGGGCAAAATCAGATGCATCACTCTCCACCTGGAAGGGGATGGACTCATCGATAGCGTGCATCGTGGCTTTCGCGATGTCGGCTTTTATTCTTGCAAAGGCTAAGCGAGCCTCTGTTGTTAGGGGAAAGGAGGTAGACTTGATGAGCGGACGGGCTTTGCCCGCGTAATTGGGAACCCACTGTGCATAGTATGAGAAGAAGCCTAAACATCTTCTCAGTGCTTTGATGCTAGTGGGCAGGGGGAGTTCGAGGAGGGGACGCATACGGTCTGGATCAGGGCCGTTTTCCACCACGTATCCGAGGATAGCTAAGCGGCGCGTGCAAAATACACACTTCTCCCTGTTGTAGATCAGATTCAGGCGAGATGCAGTGCATAAGAATCTAAGAAGGTTGGCATCGTGGTCCTGCTGGTCATGGCCGCAGATGGTGACGTTATCCAGGTACGGGAAGGTAGCCCGCAGCCCGTTCTGGTCCACCATTCAGTCCATAGCACGCTGGAAGACTGAGACCCCATTCGTGACACCAAAAGGAACCCTTAAAAAATGGTACAGGTGACCATCCGCCTCAAAGGCCGTGTATTGTCGGTCCTCTGGGCGAATGGGGAGCTGGTGATAAGCAGATTTTAAGTCGATGGTGGAGAACACCCGGTACTGCGCAATCTGGTTGACCATGTCAGATATGCGCGGGAGGGGATATGCATCCAGCTGCGTGTATCTGTTAATGGTCTGACTATAGTCTATGACCATCCGGGGTTTGTTCCCATTCTTAACTACCACGACTTGCACTCTCCAAGGACTAGCGCTAGGTTGGATGATCCCTTCCTTGAGGAGCCGCTGAACTTCAGATCGAATGAAGATCCGATCCTCAGCGCTGTAACGCCTGCTCTTTGTTGCGATGGGCTTGCAGCCTGGCACGAGATTCTGGAATAGGGAGGGTGTGGTAATCCTGAGCGTTGAGAGACTGCATGTGGAGGGCGTTGGGCAATTTAGAGGCTGCGGGTCTCCCACTGAAAGCGGAGGGAGTGGCCCATCGTACTGCAGGGTTACACTCTTCAGGTGGACCATAAAATCGAGTCCTAGGAGTATCGGCGCGCAAAGGTGCAGTAACACAAGGAGCCTGAAGTTCTCGTAAACCGTGCCCTGCACCATCAGATTGACCACGCAGCTCCCTAGCACGGTGACAGACCGGGACCTTGACGCCATCAAAATTGTCTGCTTGACAGTCCAAATCTGGAGACCACACCGCTTCACGGTGTCAGGGTGAATGAAGCTCTCCGTGCTCCCGCTGTCAAACAAACAATAAATCTGGCGTCTGTTTACCTGTATGTCCATCATGGACTTGTCGAGTCTGTGAGGCTTGGCCTATTGCAGGATGATCGACGCCAACGTTGGTTCGTGGGTGCAAGTGCAGGCAGCTGAGATGGTTGATGACGACCCCTGCTGGTCATTCGCGGTCGGTGCCGACCAAAATGGCTGCCCCCATAGGTCGCACTTGGACGATGGCGCCAAAACCCGCGGCCCCTGCAGGTCGCACGTGTCTTGCGACTCCGTCGTTCGGAATGGCGACGTCCTGGAATTGCACGTGGTAGAAGACCTTGAAGACGCAGAAGACAAGGAGGCCGGCTCCGGGGAGTCACACGCCGCACTGCTGTTTTTGGATGGAGGTTTGGTCTGGCATACTTTGGAATAATGTCCCTTCTTGCCGCAGGCGGAGCACAACACCACTTTAGCTGGACATCGCTGCCGAGGGTGTTTCACCCCCCCCACAGAAGTAACACCGCGGGCCACCTGGAGCTGCTGCCGTCGTCAGGTCCGAGGCTGGAAACGCAATCGCGCAGTTTTTCGGTCCCGCTGAATAAAGTGGAGTCAGTGACTGCCCCTGCCACAATGTCTCCACGCGGTCGTCGGGGTACATCTCCAGACTTTTGGAGGCCGTTTCTAGAGCGTCAGCTAACTCTATGGTTTTAGTGAGATCGAGGTTACCTTGCTCCAACAGCCGAAGGCGGATGTACGACGAGCCAATTCCCGCCACGAACGCATCTCGAACTAAGTCGCTCATGTACTGGGCTGCCAACACTGACTTGCAGTTGCAGGCTCTGGCTAGCTGCTGAAGTTCGCACGCGTACTGTTCCGTCGTTTCGCCGGGCTGCCGCCGTCGAGTGGCTAGAAGGTGTCGAGCATGGATCTCATTCGGCGGTTTGTTGTATCGCTTTTTGAGAAGCTCGAGGGCCCCTTTGTAGTCGGGGGCCTCATGGATCGCTAAGTATACAGCGTCGCTTACTCTCGCGTGGAGGACCCGGAGTCTGTCGGCGTCGTCGGTGACCGCTGTGGAGGCATCGAGGTAATCTTGGAAACACTTCAACCAGTGGTCGAAAGTGTTCGATGCTCCCGCCGCACGTGGGTCCAACGTAAGCCGTTCGGGTTTAAGCATTTGCTCCATGTTTTCTTTTGGGTTTTTTTCAAAAAAAAAGAATTTACTTGTTGGCAATAAAATTGATGCGCGATAAATCACACGGGAGGCAGGATGTACCCGGGAAATAAAGGCTTTTATTGCCAACAATAACAGAGCTACTATATACAATATACAATCCCAGACTAAAGGGTCACCAGGCAGAGCAGTGACCTTTATACCTCTTCCCAGGAGGCGGAGCCAACTGGGGTGTACTATAGGACTATATTAACAGGTAAAACAGCCCAACCCTAACCCCAACAGTAATATATCTACAGACTCATAGTACTGGCCAAACCATGGCTCAGCACTCCTGGTGGTAACCAACAATGGTTCACCACCAACTCCAAAATGGGGTCTGCGAGGCAGATGTGTGAACTTTCAACAGGAAATGTGTAGGACACGTTAGCCACAATATGTTCTGGAGCCTTCAGCGTTTCCCCTTCTCCCACTCTACATCGCAGCTTTGAAAGTATGAGAATGCAAATATGTTTACCTTATTGCACGCAAAAAAGAAGTCAAGCTGGAATCCATGTTGACTGGTGGCATTGTGGAAAACACTGGAGAGGGCTCAGAGCCAAGTGAGGAACTACATTACATTCCTAGGAGTAAGAACTAACCCGGAAGTGAGTGACATAACTGGGGAATTTAACCATGTCAGAAAGGTATGACAAACATTTGAGATTGAAACAGAACGCTGGAAATCAACTGACAAGAAAATGCCACAGGAGCTAAATGTGAAAATTACAGAGAGTGCATATATATATAGAAGACCTTTGTAAGTTTTTGTGAAATTACACAGTTTCACTCCATACTTACAAGGTCAGACCTTCTGATGGTAAGCAACATTGTTGGACTGCGTCCCATTTTGCTTGTAGTTTTATTTATGTGTGAAATGACTGAGGATAGTTTTGTGAATTATTCATGTATCAGAATATACGTCTTCAGATGCAGTAATGCACAGATTTTCATTCAAGGACATCCAGTAAGTAAGTGAGGAGAATCGTCACTTTGTATTCGTTCGTTTTTGTTTATAATGCAAGCAAGAAAGAAGATTTCTTTTCCTGCCAGCACATTGTGAAGCAGCAATGGCAATATGTGGGGAATGAGGGCAACACAGTCTCCTGGTCAGGCAAAGAGGAGAAAAATTAAAGTCAAGAGAGAGAGAGAAAAAAACACAATTGCGGATTGTGAGTGGCATGGTGGCACAGTGGGCGGCACGGTGGCACAGCGGTTAGCACTGCTGCCTCACAGCGCCAGGGACCCGGGTTCAATTCCGGCATTGGGTCACTGTCTGTGTGGAGTTTGCACATTCCCCTCCGTGTCTATGTGGGTTTTCTCCTGGTGCTCCGGTTTCCTCTCTCAGTCCAAAGATGTGTGGGTTAGGTTGATTGGCCATGCTAAATTGACCCTAGTGTCAAGGGGGATTAGCAGGGTAAATATGTGGGGTTATGGGAATAGGGCTTGGGCGGGATTGTAGTCGGTGCAGACTCGATGGGCCAAATGGCCTCCTTCTGCACTGTTGGGATTCTATGATTCCATGATAAATAATTTAAAGGGGAGTTTGTGAGAAACCCTGACATACTAAACCAACTACTAGAAGACTGGAGGTTCTTGTTTGAAGCTCTTGCAGCAATGGAAATACCTTTGAAGCGAGGCATTATATTGTATTGAAACTTGAAGATAAAACACAATCAGTCAGGACGTTGCCTGGTCTGAAAGATTTTAGGTATGAGGAGCGGTTGGATAAACTCTGATTGGTTTCACTGGAAAGACAGAGCTGAGGGGCCGACCTGATAGAAGTCCAGAAAATTATGAGAGGCATAGATAGGGTGAATAGTCAGAGGCTTTTTCCCAGGGTGGAAGCATTGACTACAAGGGAGCACAGGTTTAAGGTGAGAGGTGGTAAATTTAGGGGAGTCATGCAGGTAAAGTTTTTCATACAGAGGGTGGTGGGTGCCTGGAACGCACTGCAAGTGGAGGTGGTTGAAGCAGGCACGTTAGCAATGTTCAAGGTATAACTTGATAGACACATGAGCGGGAGGCGAACAGAGGGATAGAAACTGCATATCGTCGCAGACTTGGTGAGCCGAAGGGCCTGTTTCTGTGCTGTACTGTTCTTTGTTCAGTCATGGAATTTCAATTCCACCATCATTCAGGTGAATCGAACTCAAAAGAAGTGGATTGAAAGATGAAATGTCCTTTCAAGGGCCCTATTATATGTGGTTGAATTCTTTTTTCATATTTTAATTTCCTCTTTAGCCCTGCTTTAATGTGTAAAGATCTGCTGTGCCGTTGTAAAGAGGGAAGATAATCCTGTGAACGTTGTGCTGCTATTTTAGACATGCTGCTCTGTAAGTCTGTCATTTCTGAGTGTCAGTTGTGCAGGAGCTGCTGTCCCTCTTTTGATGGAATGCTTGAGAGAGAGAGCTTTTTCCTTTTCACGATAATCAGGACCAGCTAATGAAACGAGGGGACACGCAAAATTAAAATGTTCAGTTTCTACAAGAAGGGTTTTTGCTAGTGGTCATGGACAAATATCAACCAATTATGGTGCACCTGCAATAATGATGCCTTAACACTCCTCAAGCAGCTAATGAGCTTCTTTAGCAGCGGAAATCTCCCAGACTTCATTAATCCAGATGTGGAGTGTGCAATTGTGTTAGCGAATGGCTCACGGGCAAGCCACAAAATGATATTTCAGGGACAATACACTGCAAGTCCTCCTGAGCAGGGCTGCAGATTGATGGTGAGTGAGTATTTTTATCCTCTGAGTTTGTGGATTTCTGCAGGTGCTTTAGAAATCACTTTCACAATTCCATTTATCCACGGTTTAGGCTCTTGGTTTCTCACAGCTGAGTAATACAGATTCTGCTTTATGACTTGGTATTCTCGTGATCTTTCTCAGTGCTTTGGAGATTGAATTCCGCAATTCCATCATTTTACATGAAACACATTAATCAATGAGTGGCCCTGCTCACAAGTGTTGTAATGGAGTGTAAGTGACCAACAGAAGGCCTTCCCTGGGATCAAGTACCTGGGGAACGGTGATAACAAGCAGCACGGTGGCACTGTGGTTAGTACTGCTGCCTCACAGCGCCAGGGATCGGGTTCAGTTCCCTCCCTGGGTAACTGTCTGTGTGGAGTTTGCACGTTCTACCTGTGTGTGCGTGGGTTTCGTCCGGGTGCTCTGATTTGCTCCCACACTCCAAAGATGTACAGGTTAGGTTAGTTGGCCATGCTAAATTACCCCTTAGTGTCAGGGGGACTAGCAGTGTAAATACATGGGGTTACGGAATAGCGCCTGGGTGGCATTGTTGTCGGTGCATGCTCGATGGGTCGAATAGCCTCTTTCTGCACTGTATGGATCCTATGATTCAATGCACCCACGAGAGAACCCAAGCCAGAGGTGGGTGAGAGTAGGATTGGAGTTGCAGGGTGCAGGTCGCTGGCTGTGGTGGCAGGGGGCATGGCAGGGTGGCAGGGGCATCATAAGAAAGGTCAGGAAGGTGACTCTCAGCAGTTCCTTCCTTCCTGATGCCAGGCCCTTAAATCAAGCACTGAATAACTTTAAAAGAGGGATTTCACCCCACTGCCCACTCACCTCCTGTCCCTGGGAGCCAGCAAGAAAACACAACAGGGTTTTTTTTTGTGTTCCCTGTGAGGCAACTGTTCCATCTGCCACTTGTTGAATACCAGCAGTGGTGTGGGCAGAGTCCCTCAATTGACATTGGGGCGGGAAGATTGTCCACCAGCATCCCGACCTGGTGTGATTGTCCCTTTAAGGAGTGATGCACATCAATTTGGACACGAGGCTCGAAGCTTCAGTAAAAGAAGGCTTTTATTAACTAACAATGAAGCTATCAGAACTTTAACACACTATCCCAGACTGAAGGGGTCCCGTCAGAGCAGGGACTCTTATACCTCTCCCAGGAGGCGGAGCCCGACTGGGATGTGCCACAACAGTAACAAACACAGGTGTAACAACCCCACCCTAACCCAACAGCAACAGTAGTACAAACCAACAGTAACCTATATACATCCCTGTAGTACTGGCCAGCCCTGGCTCAGTACTATCCAGTGGGAACCAACGATGATTCACCACATTCACCCCTCCTTTGAGAACAAAGGCCGGCGGGGTACAAAACAGAATAAAGTGTCAGCAGTCTATAAGTTCAGACGGTCTGGAGGACCGCACCGTCGTTGTGACCTCCTCAATACCGGCGGTGACACCGGAGTAGGCACTTGCGGTGGCGTTCTCCCCAAAACGGCGTCCAGCTGTTCTTCCACGGACACACCGACCGGTTGACCCTGATGAGACGGTAGTGCAGGGGATCCTGACACGTCCTGCGGTGGCGACCATCTTCGGGGCTCAGGCAAGCTGTGCATTGGAGTAAAACTGTTAAGCAATGGTCCCGATGCTGCCCGCGCCGTGTCCGGGGAAGAAATGAGAGATAATGGATTTGTTACTGGGGGTCTGGGAGCGACTGGAGTTGCTACGTCCCCTGCAGGCACCAGGTCTCGGATCGAGACCGTGTCCTCTCGCCCGTCAGGATATGCCACATAGGCATACTGAGAGTTGGCGTGGAGGAGGTGGACCTGTTCGACCAAGGGGTCGGACTTGCGGGCCCTTACATGACGCCGCAGGAGGACGGGTCCTGGGTACGTCAACCAAGCTGGTAAAGATATCCCCGAGGAAGACTTCCGAGGGAATGAGAACATCCTCTCGTGGGGAGTAGCATTGGTTGCCGTACACAGGAGGGAGCGAATAGAGTGAAGCGCATCAGGGAGGACCTCCTGCCAACGGGAGACTGGAAGACCTTTGGATTTCAACGCCAATAGGTCAGCCTTCCAGACTGTAACATTCTCTCGCTCCACCTGTCCATTACCCCTAGGGTTGTAACTCGTGGTCCTACTAGAGGCAATCCCGTATGAGAGCAGGAATTGCCTCAAGTCATCGCTCATGAATGACGAGCCCCTGTCGCTATAGATATAGCTGGGGTACCCGAACAGGGTAAAAAGATCACGGAATGCCTTGATCACCGTGGCAGCGGATGTGTCCGAGCAGGGGACAACAAACGGGAACCGGGAGTACTCATCGATTATGTTCCGATCTGTTGAGGGAAGGGGGCCCTTAAAATCAACACTCAGCCTCTTGAAGGGGCGAGTGGCCTTGACCAAATGTGCCCGGTCAGGTCGGTAAAAGTGCGGTTTGCATTCCGCGCAAATCCGACAGCTCCTTGTTACCGACCTGACGTCCTCCACCGAGTAAGGCAGGTTGCGGGCTTTGACAAAGTGGTAGAGCCGAGTGACCCCAGGATGGCACAGATCATTATGGAGGGCGTTCAAGCGATCCTCCTGAATACTAGCGCATGTTCCGCGTGAGAGGGCATCTGAGGGCTCATTGAGTTTCCCTGGACGATACATGATATCGTAGTTATAGGTGGATAGTTCAATACTCCACCGCAAGATCTTGTCATTCTTGATCTTGCCCCTCTGCGTGTTGTTAAACATGAACGCCACGGACCGCTGGTCCGTGATCAGGGTGAACCGCTTTCCCGCCAGGTAATGGCGCCAGTGCCTGACGGCCTCCACAATGGCCTGGGCCTCCTTCTCCACCGCTGAATGCCGAATTTCGGGGCATTGGAGGGTGCGGGAAAAAAATGCGACGGGCCTGCCCGCCTGGTTAAGTGTGGCGGCCAGGGCGAAATCAGATGCATCGCTTTCCACCTGAAAGGGGATGGATTCGTCAACCGCGTGCATCGTGGCTTTCGCGATGTCGTCTTTCAATTTCTTGAAGGCCAATTGGGCCTCTGGCGTGAGGGGAAAAGTCGTGGACTTGATAAGCGGACGGGCTTTGTCCGCGTAGTTGGGGACCCACTGCGCATAATAGGAGAAGAAGCCTAGGCATCTTCTCAGTGCTTTTGCGCTAGCGGGCAAGGGAAGTTCAGCAAGGGGGCGCATACGGTCTGGATCAGGGCCAATGACCCCGTTTTCCACCACGTATCCCAGGATGGCTAACCGGCGCGTACGGAACACACACTTCTCCCTGTTGTAGGTCAAGTTCAGGCGAGATGCAGTGCGTAAGAAGTTTTGGAGGTTTGTGTCATGGTCCTGCTGATCATGGCCGCAGATGGTGACATTATCCAGGTACGGGAAGGTAGCCCGCAGCCTGTTCTGGTCCACCATTCGGTCCATAGCACGCTGGAAGACCGAGACCCCATTGGTGACACCAAAGGGAACCCTAAGAAAATGATACAAGCGACCATCCGCCTCAAAAGCCATGTATTGTCGGTCCTCTGGGCGAATGGGGAGTTGGTGGTAGGCGGACTTGAGGTCTATGGTGGAGAACACCCGGTACTGCGCAATCTGATTGACCATATCAGATATGCGCGGGAGAGGATACGCATCCAGCTGCGTATATCGGTTAATGGTCTGACTGTAATCAATGACCATCCAGGGTTTGTTCCTGCTCTTGACCACAACAACCTGTGCTCTCCACGGACTAACACTGGGCTGTATGATCCCTTCTTTGAGGAGTCGCTGAACCTCCGATCTGATGAAGATCCGATCCTCAGTGCTGTAACGCCTACTTTTAGTAGCGATGGGCTTGCAGCCTGGTACCAGATTCTGAAATAAAGAGGGTGTGGTGATCTTTAACGTAGAAAGATTGCAGGCGGGGCGCGTTGGGCAATTTGGAGACTGCAGCTGTTCTCCCACTGCCAGCGAAGGGAGTGGCTCACCGTACTGTAGGATCACACTCCTCAAGTGGACCATGAAGTTTAGTCCAAGGAGAATTGGCGCGCAAAGATACAGCAACACAAAGAGCTTGAAACGCTCGTAAATTGTGCCTTGTACTTTCAAGGTTACCACGCAACTCCCTAGCACGGCGACAGACCGGGACCTTGATGCCATAGATATTGTCTGTTTGGCAGGTTGAATCTGGAGTCCACACCTCTTCACAGTGTCAGGGTGGATAAAGCTCTCAGTGCTCCCGCTGTCAAACAGACAATAAAGCACATGATTGTTTACCTGGATATCCATCATTGAACGATCGAGCCTGTGAGGCTTAGCCTGGTCCAGGATGATCGACGCCACCGTTGGTTCGTGAACGCCACTGCAGGCAGCTGAAGTCGATGCTGAGGACCCCTGCTGGTCGCTCGTGGTCATCGTCGACCAACATGGCTACCCCCATGAATCGCACGTGGGTGAGGGCGCCAAACTCAGCGACCCCTGGTGGTCATACTCCTCCGACTCCGTCGACCGTAATGGCATCGTCCTGGACTTGCACGTGGACGAACCCCGCGAGGACTTCGACGACGATGGTGATGATCCCAGCTCCGAAGAGTCGCAGGCCGCACTGCCGTTCCTGGGTTTCGATCTGCACACCTTTGCATAATGACCTTTTTTACCGCATGCGGTGCAGATTACCGCTTTAGCGGGACACTTTTGTCGGGTATGTTTTGCTCCTCCGCAGAAATAGCACCGCGGGCCACATGGGGCTGCAGCCGTCGTCTGGCCCAAATGGGAGCACGCCATAACACAGCACTTCGAGCCCGAGGGGCGAGGAGGGATTTGCGACTGCTCCTGCCACGTTGTCTCCACGTGGTCCTCTGGATATAAGACTAAGCTCTTCGAAGCCGACTCAAGCATTTCAGCTCATTCGATGGCCTGGGTAAGGTTGAGATTACCCTTTTCTAGCAGTTTGAGATGGATGTATGATGACCCGACCCCGGCCACAAACGCATCTCGGGCGAGGTCATACATGCTCTGCTCAGCCGACACAGCTTTGCAGTCACAGCCCCTGGCTAGCTGTAAGAGCTCATTGGCGTAGTCCTCCATGGTTTCGCCTGACTGCCAACGTCGTGTAGCGAGGAGGTAACGAGCGTGTATCTCGTTAGGAGGTTTTGTATAGCGCTTCTTTAGAAGCTCGAGGGCCCTAGGGTAAGTGGTGGCCGCACGGATCGCGAGGTAGACTGTGTCGCTTACCCTCGCATGGAGGACCCGGAGTCTGTCATCATCTGTGGTGACCGCTGCGGAGGCTGCTAGGTAATCTTCGAAACACTTCAGCCAGTGGTCGAAGGTGTTAGAAGCGCCCACCGCACGTGGATCTAGCGTCAGACGCTCTGGCTTGAGGATTTGCTCCATACTCTCCTTTCTTTTTTCCTTCCGTCGAGAGTTTAATTTTAGTTAATAAAATTGATGCACATCAATTTGGACACGAGGCTCGAAGCTTCAGTAAAAGAAGGCTTTTATTAACTAACAATGAAGCTATCAGAACTTTAACACACTATCCCAGACTGAAGGGGTCCCGTCAGAGCAGGGACTCTTATACCTCTCCCAGGAGGCGGAGCCTGACTGGGATGTGCCACAACAGTAACAAACACAGGTGTAACAACCCCACCCTAACCCAACAGCAACAGTAGTACAAACCAACAGTAACCTATATACATCCCTGTAGTACTGGCCAGCCCTGGCTCAGTACTATCCAGTGGGAACCAACGATGGTTCACCACAAGGAGCCATTTGCAGAGTAAAGGTCAAATGACTCAGGGAACCAATTGGGGAGCAGCATGATAGTAGGGTTGAGAAGGGGTGGCGGGGGGGGGAGATCACCCTGGTGAGCTTGTGTTTCTGTTCCAGAACCTTCTCGGGAGCTGACTGGCAGCCATGGGATTGCAAGCCTCTGTATTATAGTTATATGTAAATAAACATTGCAGTTATTATTTACCTAACTGGTGAACAGGAATTATTACATTGGTGGTGAGGATCAAAGATTTTAAAAAGCGGTCCCAACATTGTGAATATAAAGTCACATTGAAGTTCAGTTCAAGTTGAGAAACAGAAAATTGTTTGCAGGTTTGCCTCCATTCGGACGGATATACCATCTTGATGCCTCTGGGGAAGATTGGAGACAATGGGCGGGATTTTACAGCCTTGCCCATCCCGAAACCTGTAAAATCCCACCCAAGGTCAATAATGGACCTTCCCAGGTCCACCCCTCGCCTGCTCTGATTCCCGTGGTGGGCGGGGCGGTAAAATTCTGGCCTATACATAGAACATTTGGACTACTATTTCCAGGCCAACAGAATAGAGGAAGAGGGGAAGAGAAAGGCAATCCCTCTGAGTGCATGTGGGATCCAGGCCTACAACTTAATATGCAGCCTCACATTCCCAAGTGTGCCCAGCTCCAAGTCATTCACTGAGATAGTTGAACTGGTGAAAACACACGATCACCTGGAGCCATCGATAATGTTGCAGCGATTTAAGTTCAACTCAATCGGGAGAGCCCCTGGGGAAACTATTGCAACTTGTATCGCCAAATTGAAACAGATCTCGGAGCACTGCGACTTGGGAGCCACTCTCAATGATATGCTGCATGACCATTTAGTCTGCGGAGTAAATAATGAGGTTGTAATGACTTCAATCAGGCCATTGATGTTGGCCTATTGGAATACGAACTCCCTGATTAAGGAGTCAATTGATCGGCCAATCAGGGAGTCTTTTCCTTGTATTTAACCGGGAGTGTCAGTTCCTCTGGCACTCCCGAAGGTAGACTGTTGACTGATAGCACTCTGTGTACTGCTGTTGGAATTGTAAATAAAGGGATTTTAGTGAGGGGATCCTCTGCCTCCGAAGACTTATTAGAGAGGCCATCCAAAGGAAGCTATTAGCAGAGGCAGATATAAACTTTAAGAAGGTGCTGGCGATGGTGCTGGAGATGCAGTGTGCTGGGAAGACCACACAGAAGCTTCAGAGCATGCAAAATGGTGCAGTTAGTGCAGGAAGCTACAGTCAGCAGGCGGTGCCAATAATGAAATTGTAATTTTAAAATGGGAAGCAAATATATCCACAAACAGAGCAAGAAGATTTAAGAGAGTCAGTTGCCTAGGATTGAAGTAGAGTGTTACCAGTGCAGGAGTAATCACTCTTCTGAAGCCTGCAGGTATAAAGAGGCTGAATTGTTTTTTCTGCCACAGGAAAGGTCACTTAAGGCATCGATGTAAAAGTAAGTCAAGTCTACCCAGTAACAAAGTTAATAATCCATCACAAGTGCATAATATGGAAGAGTCCAGTACTAAAGATTTAAATGTTCACTCATTGTTCAACAAGAAAGTAGGCAAGGAAGCCCCCATGACGTTTGGTAACCGGTAGGCTCTTAAAGATGGAAGTTGTTACAGGAGCCTCTGCCACACTGATAGGGGAACACACATTTCGATATTTACAAGAAGGAGTCCAGCCATTGAGTTTAAGGGGTATCACAGCAAAATTAACAACTTACACAGGGGAAGCCATCAAGACAAAGGTAGCTCCAAGTAATAATAGTATTAGGCCAAGTCTTTTGGGTGGTTATTGGCTCAAGATAATGAAGTTAAACTGGATGGAGATCTTCCAAATTGGGGAAGGGGGATTGATTGCCTGAGTTAATGAAGAAGTACGAGGACGTTTTTGCGATGAGTTAGGTAAAATAAAGGGCCTCCTGGCCCCGTTGTCCTCTTGTCTATGACATCTTTGTCAATTACACCCCCAGCCTCCCTCACCTTTACAGTATACATCTAGTCTTTTATTTTCTTTCTCTTCAGCTCTGATGAAGGGTCACCCAGACTTGAAATGCTGGCTCTATTCTCTCTCCACAGATGCTGTCAGACCTGCTGAGATTTCCCAGCATTTTTCTGTTTTTCTTTCAGATTCCAGCGTCCGCAGTAATTTGCTTCTATATTGAGAATAAGATCATTGAGCTGCTGCTGCAGGAGCTGCAGCAAAGAGTTGTCCACCATGGAAGGCTGCAGCATGGGGAGCTTTACAAGAGGTGGCTGAAGTCATCAGTTGCGGTATTTCATGCAAAGCCAAAAGACCTCACCAGGAGTGAGAAAGTAAATGTGAATCATTCTGAACCCCTTCACAATAACCAAGGGCTGAATTTAATACCTGCGCTGTGGTAGTGGGTGGAATTAAATGGGTCGGCAGGGTGCTGGCTGGGGACTCTGCCACCTTCCCATCTCGACTCAATTAACCCAGCAGCAAGTGAGGGGGTGCACCTCCGCTGCCACAAAACATGTGGTGGGTTGAGTGGCAAATCCCGCTCTCGGTGTCTGATCAAGGCACCCAGCGTCAGGAAGGGTGGGCCCCCTGAGAACCATTCCACTCCCCTTGCTGCTGACCCCTTCTTCCCTTCCCCCCCTGCTCCTCCCCCCATGACTTCCCACCAACCCCTCCCACCATCACTCACCTTTGGCCTGGGATCCAGAATATTCAAGATCAAGTGTGTGTGGTACCAGCATCTCAGTGGGTGAAATTTTCCCCCTGGGGCCCTTGATCCCAGGGAAGGTTCACCGCTGGCACTTATCTGAGTGGCACTTTATTTGATAGCCTTGCTCAAATTAGGTAATGCAGGGCTGTCACAATCTCTCTAGCCTCCATTTAATACTACCCCGGGTGTTCCCTATCACACAAGGATATGTGCTTATTAAATTACATAATGTACGCGGCAGCGTCATGCCCACTTAGGCACATTTCTCTGGTTACAGTTTACAGACATTTCACACAAGTACTTGGAAGGCTCTAATGCACAGAAACAGCAAGAATTGTGACTTCAGTACAACTTCTATTCATGTACAGGGTGATGACTGAGCGACTGCTCTAGGGCATCCTTACACTGAGTTGGAAATGAAAGTCTTCTATGCCGTTGCAGGAAAAGGCAGCTTTTAACATAAGGCAGGCAACCACTTTCAGAAGAGGCCCTGCTATAATGCAAAAATCATAGAATCACAGAATAGTTGCAGCAGAGAAAGAGGCCATTTGGCCATCATATCTGTGTTAGCTCCCTGCAAGAACAAAGCACCTAGTGTCACTCTCTTGCCCCTTTCCCATAGCCCTGCAAATTTTTTTCGTAAGGTATTAATCGAATTTCCTTTAGAAGGCCTTGATTGAACCTGCTTACACCATACTCTCAGGCAGTGCGTTTCCAGTGCTAATCACGCACTGAGTTTTTATAAAATCCTAATTTTGCTGTTGCTTCTTTTGCCATTCTCCTTAACCCGTCCTCTGGTCCCCAAACTTTCTGCCAGCAGAAACATTTTCTCCTCATCTTCTCGAACCACACCCCTCATGATTTTGAACTCCTCTACCTAATCTTCTCTTCTCCAAGGAGAACAGTGTCAGCCTCCCCAATGAATCTGTGTGAATGAAGTTCCTCATCACTGCATCCATTCTCGTGAATCTTTTCTACAGTCATACTCTAATGCTCTTGCATCCTCCTATTGTGACATTGCTTGATGAAAGAGCAAAAACATTGCAAGAACGGAACTGGACAGAGGTGGCTGGAGTTGTGATAGCGTAAGTCCACCTGAAGGAAATTCCATTATTCTTTTACTTTCTCCACCTCCTTATGCAATAATGATGTTGGCGAGAGATTTGAGTTTGATGCTATCTGGAGTGGAGGGTATTGCAATAAATGAATTGGTGCTGAAAGAGGCTATGGAAGGATTCCATGCTGTTTCTTTCAGGAAAATTTTAACTTTCAGGAAGGTTAAAAGGGATGAAATTTAGATATTAGGGCGGCATGGTGGCAGAGGGCGGCACAGTGGTTAGCACTGCTGCCTCACAGCACCAGGGACCCGGGTTCAATTCCAGCCTCGGGTGACTCTCAGTGCAGAGTTTGCATGTTCTCCCTGTGTCTGTGTGGTTTCCTCCGGGTGCTCCGGTTTCCTCCCACACTCCAAAGATGTGCAGGTTAGGTGAATTGGCCATGTGAAATTGCCCCTTAGTGTCCCAAGATGCCTAGGTTAGGGGGATTAGCAGGGTAAATATGTGAGGTTATGGGGATAGGGCCTGGGTAGGATGCCCGGTGGGAGAGTCGATGCATGCTTGATGGGCCAAATGGCCTCCTTCTGCACTGTATTGATTGCCCTTTCAGCTGATTGCCCCTTCTGCTGTCTGGAGCCTTTACTTCCTCATCTAGCAACTCATCCTGCCCATCTTCTGCCCACTCCACCTCTTACTTTGTTAGATGAATGGCCCTGTCAAATATAAAGTGTACAGCAGGGAACTGTTATCCAGGCTACCTTACATGGCAATGGGAACATTCAAAACATTGGAACCTCTGCTTCGGTGACCTTCTGAATGGTTGACCCTAGTGTCAGGGGATTAGCAGGGTAAATGTGTGGGGTGATGCGAACAGGGCCTCGGTGGGATTGTGGTAAAAAAATAAGGGCGGCATGGTAGCACAGTGGTTAGCACTGCTGCTTCACAGCTCCAGGGACCTGGGTTCGAATCCCGGCTCGGGTCGCTGTCTGTGTGGAGTTTGCACATTCTCCCTGTGCCTGCGTGGGTTTCCTCCGGGTGCTCCGGTTTCCTCCCACAGTCCAAAGATGTGCGGGCTAGGTTGATTGGCCATTCTAAATTGCCCCTTAGTGTCCTGGGATGCATAGGTTAGAGGGGTTAGTGGGTAAATATGTAGGGATATGTGGATAGGGCCTGGGTGGGATTGTGGTTGGTGCAGACTCGATGGGCCGAATGGCCTCTTTCTGCATTGTAGGGATTCTATGACTGTTTGAATGGTGACACTAGTGAAAGAATTAACTTACTTATATCACTGCTGTGCTTTATTAGGTGGAGTGCACAGGAATATTAACAATGGATAGTCAAGTTCTTTCAACAGGCTATCCTTCAAGATATACCTTTTCTCAAAGATCTCCGAATGGAAGATTGTTTAGTAATGAAGGCCTGTGATCTATCAGGGAATGGCACTCTCCAGTATAATTTTGTGCAGGTGCTCATACATTAGTGGGTTTTGATGGGCTAATATCTCCTTTGATTCATATCCAGGGCACTCCTCTCTGTAGGAATATGTAAATCAAAATGGTTCTGCCAATCAAACCCTGTACTTTAGGCAAGCCAGCAAGTCAGCAGAAACCAAAGGCCCAAGCTTTCCACTTCCAAACATCCATAGGGAAGATGATCAATTGATATGCCAAGCAAATTAGACATCTGTTATCTGGTGATGCACTGTCAACTGGCTCATGCAAGCTTTGTCCCTGGATGCTCCTTGAAATCTTACAGTGTAGGAATTGAGTGTGTTGTTTATATTCACCATGATGACAACATGGAAAAGACTCAGGACAAGGGTTCAAAACCTTTCTCAGATGACCCCGATGACCTCCCTACTAAACCAGAGCCACCAGAGAGGCCTCACTAAAGTTCAGGAATGTCTGTCAGGTAAGTAAGCAGGAAACCTCTGAGTTGGTGCGATCTGCCTTTCATGCTCTCTTATCGGTCTAGTAAAGCTTTCTGCTACTCCTCCCGCACTTCCAGAGAGGGATTCCAAACAGCAGCATACAGATGTCAGTACAGAGGAAAGTTTTGCGTGACACAATCCCATTAATAGCTAGAAAAGCTATTTTTAAAAATCAGCTGTTGAGCCTGAATTTTAGACTCCCCCCTGCTGGGTTTTCAGACAAGGGGAGTGTGAAATTGCAAGGATGGGATTCCCTCTGGGATCCGTCCACCCTGACCCGGATGTGATTTGACAGTGGGGCAAGGAGGGCCTCAGACGGGAAACCCACCCGTGCCCCTATTAAGGCCCTTACTTAATAGCTACGTAAGGGCCTTTTCTTGCCCAGTCTTACTTTTCAGACAGGCATCTACCAGATAACTGAGGGTGGAAAACATAAGAATTCAATGGCCTCGATCTTGGGCAGGAAGGGCAGGGGGCATCTCTATTGGAAACCCCCTTCTGACTGGAGGCTGCCTCCCCTCACAGACTGAGCACCTCCACCTCTGGATCTTCCCCTACCTATCTGCCAATTACCCACTTGTTCGCCTCCCTCGCCCCCCCCCCCCCCCCCGACTTCCCAGATCTCCCTCCCTCCCCCAAACCTATTCCCCAATTACCCACTTGTTCACCCCGCGACCCCGGGACATCTTGAACCCTTCCCTCTGCGGGACACCTGCCAATTGCCTCGCACTGGTCCCAGGCACAGCACTGTCTCTTCTGGCCACTGCATCGCTGTGCCTGGAGGAGCTCTCCAAGGCAGAAGTAGCTCTCCAAGGCAGGACTTCCTTCCAAGTGTGAGCTGAAATCCTGCCTGCTGCCAGTCAATGCTAATTTGAGCATGAAATGGAAGCCTTGAAAACCATGGATGCATCAGTAAATTAGAAAGTACAGTGAGATATCGCTCATGCTTCTCTTGAGGGGGATATACATGACCATCCAAAAACATTGAGCAAAGGGTTAACTGTAATGAAAGAAACTCAGACAGAAGATAAGTGAGAAATACTTCAGAGGAGCTGTAGTTAAGTTGCACTACTCGAAACTATACTGTTCTATAACCTTGTAAGTAGTTAGCGATAATAAAGGTATTTTGAATGTGTAATGACTTTAATCAGGCAATTGAGGTGGACCTGTTAGAATATGAGCTCCCTAATTAAGGGCCAAATTGATGGATCAATCAGGGAGCCTCTTGCTTTGTATTTAACCAGGAGTGTCAATTCCTCTGGCACTCCTAGTATAAACTGCGAACTGAAAGCACCCTGTATGCTGTTGTCAGACTTGTAAATAAAGGGATTTTGGTGAAGGGACATCTGCCTCCGAGGATTTATTACAAAATGAAATACCATTGCCTCCCACGAGATCTCTTCTGGAGTAAGCAGCTAATGAATCCTGATACAAACCTACAAGAACAGAAAAAGCACCAGAGTGATATCAGCGTAAAGTTGGTGGTTTGGATCTGGCTTCCAGACAAATTCACGCCTTCACAAATATGAAATCCGTTGGATAATAGAGAGAGGGATCATCGCTCTTCCTAGAACTGGCAAGTTTCAGAGATTTATCCCACAAACAGCTTTGTCAATGTTCTCTGTTGCAAGGAAGTATTATGCAATAGATTGAAAATTGTGTTCCTGGGATGCCTAAAAGTAAAAGGCCTCTGAATTTGGCAGTGGGACTCAATGCTGATTTCGCTAAATTGGTATGCTTTGTATTCCTTTTACACTTGATAAACAGGTGTAATGCATGACAATTTCTAACCCTCAAGTCTTAAAAGAATTTTCAGAGTGATATGTAGGCCATCAGATAACAAAATTATGGAATGAGATCCTCATAATTAACATTCTCAGAAACAACACAAGGGCTCGGTTATGATGTTGTATCATAACATCATGCACCACGCCTGTGAATTCCACAACTCTGGATGGTTGAAGGTTGGCAAGGTTAAGGCCTCTGGGCTAGGTTCAGCACATGTACTGGTCTGCCCCTTCTTCAACCTTCTCTCTGCAGTCAGCTAGAAGGTCAAGAACAACATGACAGATTCACTGTCTCTGCAAATATGAGCCTCTGCTTGCTGGGCACATCTACTGGGAACTAAATCCCTCTGAAGGATGCAGTCTACTGCAACTATTACAACGCATCATTTCTGGTGGCATCACTGACCTTCCCCACGCTAAATGTTTGCATGAAACACCTCTGAGAGATGTCAGTCTGAGGGGGTGATGTATGAATTTGGCTTGAAGCTGAGGAAATACTGAGTTTTCTGGATTCAAATCCTGAAAGTCGCACAAATAAGACACCTTCCACAGAAATCCACGTTATTCTTCAGGAAAGTCAAAATAAAGCCATAAATGAATAACCTGCTAGCTCTTCACATAAGACAATACCCTGAGACCTACAGAGTTTGTCACCACATTTGTATGATCCATGATACTTTGACCCGATTAAATCTAGGTTGCATTGCCAAATTGACTTTAAGTATCCCTGTCATGTTCTAAAAGAACCTCAAGCCATATGCTGCAATCGTCAAGACAAAGAGGTGTTTATCTGTCAATGAATCAGGCAATGAAGATATACTTACACAGTCACTGGGGACAATAGTTAATTTGTTACTTTGTTCCAGGCTTCATATGAGCATCCGTATAGATTAATGTTGACCTGTGCAGGGGAAACTGGGCTAAAAAAAAATAAGTTATTGCAAAGATGTGGACCAGTGTTGCGGATTTTTATTGCTTTTTCTTATTTGTGAGCATGTTTCATGAAACAAATAAATTCTGATTATAAGTGTCACTCTTTGTATTTGCTTTCTGTTCTCTTGCTAGCGTGTGATTAAATATTGTACAGTACGGGTACAATTATGAATTTTAAAAATGGGGACCACTGACAGGAATGCTCAGCATTGCTGAACTGGAGGAAATGTCAAAGCAGATTCAAAGTTTCTAATAGCTGCCTTGTTCCCACCACGTCCACAATTGTGCTGACTGTAGCAATATATTTCTCCACGGGCGGGATTTTCCGGCCACGCTCGTCCCGAAACCGGAAAATCCCACCCGAGGTCAACGGACCTTTCCATTGCCTGGCCCTCGCCCGTTATGATTCCCGTGGCGGGCGGAATGGGAAAATCCGCCCCCATAGGTTTCATGTGACAAGTTGTACAGTGAACTGATCAAATAGGTTTCAAAAATCAGAGTTTTTTTTTACTAATTTCATTTGGATGAGATTTTGTTTTAACTTATATCATGTAATTGTTATGAAGTTACATTCAGCCTACAAAAAGGTTAACTCCCAGAGAAGCTGTCAGGGACATGAGAACACAAGGCATCTAAGAATTGTGTTTTCCCAAATACTAGCTCCATTTATGACAGTAGGGGTGATTTGACACCTCCGACACATATGTTGGTGCCATTAAAACAAAATCACAGGAGACACTCAGCAGGTCAGGCAGCATTTGTTGAGGGAACAAAAATCAGTCAAACTTTTGGATTTTAAACCCTTGCTCAGAACTGGCCTGGAGGGATGCAACATTAGTACCTATAATTGTATTCATCGGGCAGCCAGTAGGGGGTCATAACTAAACGGGTACTGTAGTTGTCATCCCACCCTAAACAGCAAGAATTCTTGTGCAATTTGGTCAATTTGATTGGCAGCTCAGTGAACCAAGCCCTTGTGCAGCACAGTAGCACAGTGGTTAGCACTGCTGCCTCACAGCGCCAGGGAGCCAGGTTTGACAACCAGCTTGGGTCACTCTCCCCATGTCTGGGCGCTCCGGTTTCCTCCCACAGTTCAAAGGTGTGCAGGTCAGGTGGATTGGCTGTGCTAAATTGCCCCTTAGTGTCAGGAGTACTAGGGTCTGGGTGGGTCGGTGCAGACTCGATGGGCCGAATGGCTTCCTTCTGCACTGTATGATTCTATGATTTTGGCAGAAGAGCTGAGGGAAATTTGGAGGTACTTGTACGTTGCTTTCTGTCTCTGAAAGAGGCAGAATTCAGCTGATTTCAGTACAGAACTTCAGAAAAATCTCATTTTCTAAAGTTGTTGCCAGTCAGCTCAGACATTCTTGACTTGTTAGGTCTGTAGCAGAGGACAACGTTACATATTTTGTTATGTTCCACAAGGAATGACAGCTTGATTCTTGCTGTGAAAACTGCATTCTGTTCATTGACATTATACAAATAAAATAAATCATTTTGTTGGTTTTTAATTGGCCTTGGCCTCATTAATTGTACACATAAATCTGTGCTGACACTCCTGTGCATTACTGAATGAGTGCTGCGTTGTCAAGCGTGCCTTCTTTCAGATGAGATGTTAAATTGAGACCTTGGGCCCTATTTTACCATTTTTGATTCCAAGTGCTGGACAGACTTGAAACTGGGAGTGTTCCAGATCCGACTTTTAGACCCGTTCTCAGGTGCCCCCCCGCATATGCACTCTACCTGCAAAAATATCAGCGAATCTGAATCGCGCTGCACAAGCTTAACCTGCCCGAAACCTTGCATCTCCGATCGGCACATGCGCAGAAAACAAATGATAGAATGCTGCTGTCCTGCCACATCCCTCCCCGGCTGGATAGTGCCTCCCCCCGGCCCCCACAGACATTGCCCCACTCCCACTACATTACAGGCCCCCTTATCTCCCTACCCCCTCCGCCACCCAGACCGATCATGGGGCCCTCCCCCCTCCCCCCCCACTGATCACAGGCAGAGTGGCAGCGGACCTCCTTTCAACGACCCCCCACCACCGATCTCAAACAGAGCCGTCGGACGCTCGGTACTTAACTCCTCACTAACCTTCACTGATGGAGCGCCCGAATCGGACTTCTATGGAGCATGTCTGTTTTGCGCCGATTCCGGATGGGTGAACACGGTGGTAAAGGGGGAAGTGCCGGTAAAGTTGGGCGTGCAGCCAATTAAGTCAATTTAAATGCATGCAAATGCATGCGCGGTCCTGATCACGGCCATTTTAGGGCGTTGGTAAAGGGGAACTGGCACAGAGGCGGGCACAGATTGCGCCTGACTTTACCAAGTTTTCGCGCCAAAAGGCGGGTGCAACACGATGGTAACATCGGGTCCCTTGTCTGCTCCCTCAGGTGGGTGAAAAGTATCCTATGATACTATTTCAATGAAGAGGATGGGAGGTATCAGTGATGCCCTGATCCAATATTTATCCTTCAATCAACTGCCGAAAAGCAGATTGTCTGGTCATTTTCACATTACCCTTTGTGGGAGCTTACTTTGTGCTGCTTGACTGTGAAGTTCTTTGGGATTCCCTGAGGTCGTGAAAGGCAGTATAGGAATGACAGGCTTCCTTTAAGCTCATTAGAACATTTTACAGTACATTCTTCAAAAGATCAATGAAACACGTGTTGTGGCACATTTAATATCACAGCAATCAATTAACCCAAAGGGTCTTATTGTTATGGGTCATGTAGTCAGAGTGACCAGAGACAAGGGCCAGAACTCTCTAACCTCGTCTGCAACTCAGATTCCCTGGTCCCTCTGCCGTGAACGGAGGTTTGGTTGAACGCCAAATTCTCCTTTCCTGTTGGCAGCAATAGCAGGGCATGAAAAACTGGCGAATTTCAGCCAATGTATCTGAGAGAATATCTAGCACAGCCGCAAAAAACTTACTGAGATGTTTGAGCCACATTCACATCTGCTTTATGAGTTGTGACGACAAGAGTGTCAAATTCTTTGGAAATGAAACAGAACCAGTGGTTCCATTCATGCAGATATATGGGAACACCACCACCTGCAAATCCCCCTCCAAGCCACTCACCATCCTGACTTGGAAATATATCGCCGTTCCTTCGCAGTCGCTGGAACTGGAAGTCCCTCCCTAACGGCATTGTGGGGCAACCCACAGCAATTGGACTGCAGCGATTCAACAAGGCAGCTCATCGCCATCTTCTTAAGGGCAAATAGGGATGGGGGGCAATAAATGCTGGTCAGCCAGCGATGCCCATGTCCCACGAATGAGTAAAAAAAATCTGCAAGGATGTGCAGTTGTACAGAACTTATCCTAAATTGATTTAATATTGACTAAAGTCTCTTGTCAATCATAGTCAAAGAGTTCCATTTGACAATTGCCACTGAATACTGGTACTGGCCCCTTCCAGTGCTCTTAATGACCTGCAAGTCAGAACAGAATACTATGTTGATCTGTTATCTGACCAAACAGACCACAGTAATGACCTGTACACACAGATGTTAGAAAGACCAGTGGTGTATGATTCACAGCTCAAAGATTTTTATGAATTAATTCCCTGGAAGAAACTGGGCTTCACATTGCCATTGCCTGGCCAATGAATGGACAACAGGCGAGGATGATATTCATGCCAAATTCTTAAAAGTTGCTCCAGAAGAGGGAATGGAAATGACAAGTGACTTTCACATTATTTTCAGGAACAACTGACTTCTCTTGGAGCTGGGGAAATGCAACTCTGTTTGAGGCATGAAAACCCTTGGTTTCTATCCACAAGAAGATATCCCAGTGACTCTAGGAACACTAAGGAATCTCATTGATGTCAGTGGCTTCTAGTACAATGTTCCATTCTTTTAGGACACTCACATGAGGCATTTTAAAGCTAGTTTTTGTCTGCTTCCTCACCCATGAAACGCCTTGTGACTTTTTATGATGTTAGATTTACATTTTACTATGGATGCTCTATAAATGTAAGTTAGTGATTTTTAAAAAAAACATTGATTTCCATTTTTACTTTCAGCATCAAAAATGTGGAAAACCTGTGGTGAAAGAAGGCTGCAAGATCAGGTAAATTCAAAGAAAATCAGGTTCTATTTTGAACATCAAGAAAACAAATAGACTCATTCCCAATTACGCACAATTATTTATGGGCAGAATCACTACTTCATGGGCCTCAGTGACAGTTTTGAACATTGTGTTGAGTTTTCTTGCTTCTCCTTACAATTTTTGTCATTCCATACAACTCATGATTGGTCAGCCTTTTCATGATAACCTCAAGAGCATACTTTGTTTTTGCTTCAGTCAAACAGTAAGAGAGAATGTTGTTAAAAAATAACAATTTGTATTTACATAATGATATTAGTGATCTCAGGATGCCCCAAAGTATGTCACAGCCAATTCAGTACTTCTTGAAATATAGCCACAGGGATGAGATCTTGTGGCGCAGTGGTAGTGTTCCAGCCTCTAAATGTGGAGGCTCTAAGTGCAAGCTTCTGACACTACTGTGCCTTTAAGAAATGTATTTTAACCATGTTTCTTTGCAGTTCTTTTAAGAGGGCCTGGCCTTTTGTGCTTGTTGCCGTGCTGTCTGTACCGGTATCTTTTATGCTTGCTGTAGCAGGATAATTGCAGCAATGTTTATATTTAATTTGGGCCTAATGCAATGTCCTGGAGTTTATGACCCTTTTGAATTGTCTGGTTTGCAACTGTTGATACTGCTGAAACAGCTTTAAGATTAAGAATACTTTAAGATATTGTTGAAACTGCTTTAAGATTAACTACTTTAAGATTAATAGCCAGAAATGTTAACAAGCAAATGTACAAAAAATGTTTTCACTTCTAAAACATGACACAGGATACTAGCCTCCAGGAGTGCATACATGATGTCTGTTACTTGCATATGTCATAGTCTCAATCCAGATACTTGAGCGCAAGACTTTGGCTGACACTCCAGTGTAGTAATGCAGGAGTCCTGCACTGCCCTTGATGCCAGCTCATTCAAACATGGTGTTCTGTCCTCGCAGGTGGATGTGAAAGACTGCATGATACTATTCGAAGAAAAGCAAAGATGTTCTCCCATGTGAACTGACCAATATTTATCCCTTCACCAACATCATTTTAAAAAATCTGACCATTATCACATTGTTGTTCGTGGGACATTGTGTAAAATTGGCTACAGTGTTTCTTACGTTATAGATGTGACTCCTCCTTGTACCATGAGCTAAGAGAGCATTGGCAATGATGGACTTCTGTTGGATTGGTACAGAATTATACTTGGCAAAATATTGCAGTGGTTTGCTATTGCCTTCTGCAGCCTGGCTGATCAGGAAACTCTTCCACCCTTACCACTTGCCATCAGGCATATTGGAAGGATTTATAGGCTGATAATCAACTGGTTTGACCACGTTATGAATGCATCTTGCATGACTATCAAGTCCTGAAGTAGGACTTGTTGTGATCCAGATTAGAAGCTCCAAGTTGTTTTACAACCTAGACCACAAGTTTTACACTTCGAATTTGGCATGGGTGAGCATAAGATGTTTCACTCCAGGTATGATTCAAGTGATCCACTAGAGAGTTTTTATCGAACAAAGTTTATTTAAGAACACAGTTAATATAGAATTTAAAAATTAGCATACCCTTTACCAATTACAAAAAACAACAACAATGAAATTGTATAAACTTTAACAGCTCAATGTACTGTTCCAACCAAACAAACATTCTTACAAACATACAAACATGTCCTATGTTTAGTAGAGAAAATGAGTATGCCCACGTGATGCTGGATCTTGCAGCTTTCCAACCCCTTCTGTGGTTTACTCCTTTGGATGGTGAGTTGAAAACATTGTGGCCTTCCGACCCTGGAACTTTCAGCACACTTCAAGAGACAGGGGCACTCTTTACCTCTAGTTACTAGCTAGTCAGCCACCAAGAGCTAAATCTCCAATACCAAGGAGAGAGACACAAACACTGTCTTCAGTCTGGATTCCAAACAGCTTCGAACGAGCCAAACTGAGAGTAACTCTTGTATTTCCCTATGAAGGAACCACTTGACCTCGACCTGTCAATCAGTTGCAAACCAGACAATACAAAAGGATCATAAACTCCAGGACATTGCATTAGGCCTAAATTAAATATAAACATTGCTGCAATTATTCTGCTATAGCAACCATAAAAGATACCAATACAGACCATATGGCAACAAGCACAAAATGCCAGGCCCTCTTAAAAGAACTGCAAAGAGACATTATTAAAATACATTTCTTAAAGACACAGCAACATCACAGGCTTGAACCTAGAGCCTCTACATTTAGAGGTAGAAATACTATACTGCCACAAGACCTCATCCCTGTGACTATATTTCAAGAAGTACTGAATTGGCTGTAACATACTTTGGGGCATCCTGAGATCACTAATATCACTATATAAATGCAAGTTGTTCTTTCTTTAGCCGTTTCTAACAAAATAGTTACTGATCTGTAAAGTTGAAACTATTGTATATTTCCAGAACTATAGGTTTTAGTTTGAAAAATGTAAGGGAAAGGTTGCAACCATACAATGACGGCATTAGTGCACTGCAAATCAGACCATGTTGCCTGATACTTCTTGAAGGGATGGGATGGTTTGTCCATTTGCTTATATGTAACTATGCCATGATCTGACTCCACTATCCCAGATTGAGGATTATTATGTGTGCATGGCAAGCCCCTGGCAGCATTCCTACCAGTAAGTAGAAGGTCACCAGTGGTCTCGAGAAAAGCTGGGACTGCTGCATGCGGAGAACTGCTGCAGCACGCAAAGAGGCACGAAAATTTCAAAGTCCCATGGATAAAAGAGGCATGCAGTTTTAAAACTGAAATAAAAGAATATGGCAGAATTGAAGGAATGAATGGCCAGAAGGTGCCTATAACCCTCCCAAAAGGGGCATGAAAAAAGCACAGGGATAACTTGCACTGCTTTAAAGGTGGTCCCTAGGAATGGCAGAAAGAATGATGGAAATTGGATAGTTTGCCAGCCCCTTCACTGCCTCCGCTATAACCTATAAATGGTGGGCAAGGTTGGGGCATCCAGTGGTTATTATGATAGGTGTCAGAGGCGGGAATATCCAGTGTAGGGTGAGGGAGCACGACTCCATGCTGTTTCTGCTAATATTCAATCTGGGATAACAGGAAATTCTGGGCAAATGCATAATTGACTTGTTTATAAAGATCATTTGAGTAGCATTTCTGTGATCATCCTAACCCATGATAAAATGAATGTTACAAAGATAATTTCACTACACTCATGATGTGTGTAACTAATGGTGAATGAGCCTTGACAACATCATGGTTGTAATGTTCCAGAACTTGCTGCACTTGTAGCTAAACTGTTCCAGTACAGCTACGCTTCTGGCATCTACCCCAAAATTGCCCATATATGTCATGTCCACAAAAAGCAAACATGCAATTCAATCAATTACCATCCAATTAGACTACTCTCGATCATCATCGAAGTGATGAAGTTGTCATTGACAGGGCTGTCAATGGGATGTACACAGCAACATACAGCTCACCAATGCTCAATTTGGGTTCTTCCAGGGCCACTCTGCTCCTGACCTCATTACAGCCTTGGTCCAAACAAAAAGAGCGAGGTGAATTTCACAGGTGCTGTGAGAATAACTGCTCTTGACGTCAAGGCAGCATTTCACTGAGTGTGGCATCAAGAGACTGAGGAATATTGAAGTCAATAGGAACCAAAGGGGAAATTCTTCACTGACTGGAGTCATACCTGGCACGAAGGAGGATGGTTGTGGTTAATGAAGTCCAGTCACCTCAGTCCCAGGACATTGCAGAAATCTCTCAGGTTAGTGTCCTGGGATCAACCATCTTCAGCTGCTCCATCAATGACCATCCCTCCATCATGAAGTCAGAAAATGGGGATGCTGACTGATGGTCACACAGTATTCAGTTCCAGTTCTAGTTTATGACATTTAAGTACTGAAGGAAGACCTGGACAACATTTAGGTTTGAACTGATAAATGGCATGTAAAATTCGCACTGCACAAGTGCCAGGTAATGATAATCTCCAACAAAAGAGATTCTAACCATCTTTCCTGGACATTCAATGGCATTATCATCATTGAATCCCCCAACATCAACATCCTGTTCCTGAACTGAAACTGAACTGGACCAGCCGTGTAAATACTGTGGCTACAACAGTAGGTCAGAGACTGGGATTTTGTGGCAATAACTCTTCTACCAAAGTCTGGCCATCATCTACAAGGTACAAATTAGGAGTTTGATGGAATATTCACCACTTGCCTGGATGAGCAAAACTCCTGTAACACTCAAGAAGCTCAATGCCATCTAAGACAAAGCATCCTGCTTGATTGGCACCTCATCCACCACCTTAAACATTCACTCTCTACACCACTCTTGCACAGTGGCAGCAGGTGTAGGCATCTATAAGATTCATGGCAGCAGGTCACCAAGCCTCCTTGGACAGCACCTTCCAGACCCACACCCCTATCACTTAGAAAACCAAAGGCAGAAGTCGCATGACAACACCACCACTTGCAAGTTCCTCTCCAAGCGACACAGCATCCTGACTGGGAACTATATTCTTAAACTCCAATGGCAAGTTGGCACTAAAGAAACCAAATCTTGACTTCTTCCAGAAAGAGCTTTATTCCCAATGACATAAAACTCCCCCTCCCATTACACCTGCTTACCCTTCATACTTTTTTGAGTACATCAAGGGATGGGACACCCATGTCCCATGAATGAATTTTTAAAAATCAAATGATATATCGAAAATAATTAACAAATCAACCCATTGAAGAGGCCAATTCAATCAATTAATAGTACTGAGGGGTAGTGTAACTAATGAAAAGATTAAAGGAAACTTGTCAAAATTAAAATGTCACCTCGGGGGTCAGTGATGTACCCCAGACCTTGTGGTAGCCACCGGTCATGGAAAGTCTCAGGCATGCTGGTGGACACCATGCGTTCTCTCTCAAGGACACCTGGTGGCAAACATGGCTGCAGAAGGGGGCCAGACAGTCGGGCCAAATGACCCCCTCAATTGCCCACTGCCTGGACTTGTTGATGGCCAGTTTGGCCAGGCCCAGAAGCTTGCTTATAAGGAGGTCCTCCTCCCTTCTTGTGCCCCCTCTGCATGGGGCCGAAGTGCAACAAAAATTAAGAAAAGCCCTTTAAAAATATTAAAGTGGGGCTGTAGCCTAATGTATCTAACATAGACATGGTCCGTGGACTCCGCAAGGCCGCATAAGAATAGGCCGTCCTTCCCCTTTAAATCTAATAACACATGAGGCTGACAGAGCATGTGCTTATGTATGCTTCCATATCTAGTTTTTCCTGGAACAGGTCACAGGAGCTGTAGCTTGTGGGGCACCACTCCACAACAAGCATGCCTGATTAGGAGCCTCTTCTGCTCTTACCAGAGACATATTGGGCAGTTTTACAAGTTGATAATCAACCTGTTTTGGCCACATTAGACAGACATCTTCCTTGGCCATCAGGTTCTGAAATGGGATGTGAACCAGGGACTTCTGGTTCAGAGGCAGGGGCATTACCCAGTGTACCACGAGGTTTCCCCTGGATACCCTTTATACTCTTTTGTGCATACAACTTAAATAAATTAAGCAGTCAAATGGTTTGGGAAGGATCTCCAACCTCCCCCCTCCAACAGTAACCCCACCCCCCTGCAGTCCCGACTCCCCCAGCAGGCTGACCCACCCCCCCAAGCCCACCTTGATCACTGGCCTCCCTCCTTCCTGGACCGATCCGACTACAGAGTGGCAGCGGGACCCCCCCACTCCCACCGATCACCCATTCGGCCCCGCCCCATCAGGCCCTGCCTCTTGGCCCCACCCCCAATAGGCCCCACACCTTGGCACTGCCCCATGCCCGATGGTCAGTGCCAAATTGCCCCCTGGGCATTGGCGCTTTGCCTCTTGGGCAGTGTCGGGGCACAGGCTGGCACTACCAGGGTGCCCATGCCCGGGGGCATCACCGCCCCATTGCCCCCCTTTACACCAGCTGGATTGGGTCGCTAGTTCCCCGAAAGTGGGGAGCTAGTGTGGTCCAGAAATCAGCAGAGCAGACGCCACTGAAAGTCCGGCCCTGGGAGAGGCAAGCGGGGCACGAACGCTTGCGCAAACCCCGCGAACTGGCCACCACAGAATTCTCCTGGCCTGCTGCACTAAACAATTAGTGTAGCAGGATGGGAGAATTGCAGCCGCAATATTTCATAAAGTTAATTCTGTTCCTATCTGAACTCTGTGCCAAAATACCATAGTAAGAAGTCTCACAACTCCAGGTTAAAATCCAACAGTTTTATTTGGCAGCACTAGCTTTCGTAGCCCCAAGCTCCTTCTTCAGGTGAGTGAGGACTCGTGTTCACAAACAGGGCATATAAAGACACAAACTCAATTTACAAGATAATGGTTGGAATGCAAGTCTTTACAGGTAATCAAGTCTTAAAGATACAGACAATGTGAGCGGAGAGAGGGTTAAGCACAGGTTAAAGAGATGTGTATTGTCTCCAGCCAGGACAGTTAGTGAGATTTTGCAAGCCCAGGCAAGTCGTGGGGGTTACAGATAGTGTGACATGAACCCAAGATCGCGGTTGAGGCCGTCCTCATGTGTGTGGAACTTGGCTATCAGTTTCTGCTCAGCGAATTTGGAATTTGGCGACAAGGGGATTTTCATAGTAACTTCATTGCAGTGTTAATATAAGCCTACTTGTGACAATAAATAAACAAATAAACCTACTTACAGCACTTGTTCTGCAGCAGTCAAGGAAGCTTCTCACCACCACCTTCTCAAAGGCAATTAGTGATGGGCAATGGATGCAAGCTTGCCAACAATACTCATACCCCATGAAAGAGCAAAAGAACATGGGTTTAGTGGGGTACTTGTAAAATTAATCACAAAAGTAACTTCTGGCACTGTATTATTTAGCAACTGATGATTCTAGGTTACTCAAAGCTGACAGAGATGAAAATCAGTTACATAAATTTGGTTTTTTTTCTTTTTCCAAACTAATTATATTTCTAAAATGTATCTAGTATTTAGTAAACAAGCAAACAAAACAGTTTATATCAGAAAGGAAATCCAAATGTGAAATTGTCAGCAAACCTGTAATTGAAATGTTTGTGACGAATGCTGTTCCCAATTGCATCAATACCTCTTTAAGTAGTGGGCTTGGCCACAATTTGTCATAGAGTATCAATGTTTTATTAACAGATAGAAAATAACAAGTAAGCTCAGAATCATTTTCCAGGAACTACAAGTATTTGCTACTTAGCAAATGTTATTAGTATTTGGTATTTGGCCAGCAAGCATGGCACAGTGCATGGTGGATAGCACTTCTGCCTCACAGTGCCAGGGACCCGGGTTCAATTCCAGCCTTGGGTGGCTGTCTGTGTGGAATTTGCACGTTCTCCCTGTGTCTGTGTGGGTTTCCTCCAGGTGCTCGGGTTTCCTCCCACAGTCTGAAAGACATGGTGGTTAGGTGCATTGGCCATGCTAAATTGCCCCTTAGTGTCAGGGGGATTGGCAGAGTAAATATGTGGGGTTACGGGGATAGGGCCTGGGTGGGATTGTGGTTGGTGCAGGCTCAATGGGCCAAACGGCCTCCTTCTGCACTGTAAGGGATTCTATGATTTGATCAGCAAGTTTGCTGACTGCAAATTCGCTGCTGTGTTTTCTGCGTTGCAACAAAAAGTACTTGTTGGGTTGTAAAGTGCTTTGAGGAGTCCAGTGGTTGTGAAAAGCTCTATAGAAATGCATGTCTGCTTATCCACCGCTTTGAACATGAGATTGAGCTGCATTGTCCAGGCTTGCTTGAGTCTTTGCTATTTTCCTACAACGTTCGCGTTGTGGACCGTGAGAATTCGGGGTGGGGGTAGAGCACCTTCCAATGCTGTGGTGCCCTTGCTTATGTTTTTGCGTAATATTAAAACCTGTACCGGCTACTGCGATGTCCACCAAAACAGTGAAAGTTGCTTTAAACAATCACTACTATCACTGGCGCAAAATGTCTTACCACCTTACACAGTAGACTTGGCAACATTTTATTATTAAGAGGATCAATGTTTTATATATAAAATAAAAAGTAAATTTATAGTAATTTTCCAAGAGTTACAGACATTTGGAAAATCACACCAGGGGAGAGAGAGAAAATGCAAAGGAACTCCTGAATCATCACCTCAAGTCACATGACAAATTGCATGACTCAGACACGATTGGGACAGGGCCTGGCTTTTCATCCTATATAATGATGAAGCATTAGAGAGTTGTATATCCAATTTCCAGATAACACTGAGTTGGGAGGCACAGTAAGTTATGTTGTTGAGAGCAGCAGGTTACAAAGGCATTGCACATTCTAAGTGAGTGAGAAAATCAATAGCAGAGCGACATCAATTAGGGGAGGTTTGAGGCTCTGGATCCAAGAAGGACAAATCTGAATAATCTTATTGGTGAGAAATCATAGAAATCATAGAAATCATAGAAACCCTACAGTGCAGAAGGAGGCCATTCGGCCCATCGAGTCTGCACCGACCACAATCCCACCCAGGCCCTACCCCCACATATTTACCCACTAATCCCGCTAACCTACGCATCTCAGGACTCTAAGGGACAATTTTTAACCTGGCCAATCAACCTAACCCTAACCTAACCCTAACCTAACCTAAATGTTGAACTGTGAAGGAGCAAAGGATTTGACTGTTCATATATACAAATCACTAAAAACACAATTGTACAAAAAGGTTAATGGAGTCCATAGAATCCCTACAGTGCAGAAGAAGGCCATTCAGCCCATCGAGTCTACATTGACTCTCTGAAAGAGATATTTATCTAGCCCCACTCCCCGATCTTAGCCCCGTAACCTCGGCATTTATCATGGCCACTAACACTAAGGCGCAATTTAGCATGGCCAATCCATCTAACTTGCACATCTTTGGACTGTGGGAGGAAACCGGAGCATCCAGAGGAAACCCACACAGACATGGGGAGAACATGCAAACTCCACACAAACACAGAGCCTTTATTTGACAGGGATAAGCGAGGAAGTGATGCTTCAATATGTGGAGCCGTGATCAGACTCTATCCACAGTACTGTGTTCAGTTTTAGGAATTACACTTCAGGATATACATACTGGGGGAATTTTCCTGACCCGCCCGCCATGGGAATCATAGCGAGCAGGGGTTGGACCATGCAAATGTCCATTGACCTTGGGCGGATTTTCCGGTTTTGGGGCGAGTATGGCCAGAAAATCCCACCCATTAACTTTGAAAACAGCATGATGTAGATTCACCAGCATGATATTAAAGCTTAAAGGTTAAATTATGAGGACAGTTTGCGTAAATTTAGTTTATATTCCCTTGAGTTTAGAAAGTTGCATGATGATCTAATAGAGATTTTTAAAAAAATGATTAAGGGATTCACCCAGGAGATCCAGAAAAATGGGAGATTGTCTTAAAATTAGAGCTGTCTTAAAATTTAGAAGGGAAATCAGGAAGCTGGCCCAGAACTTCCGGTCTCTGGGTCATCCGAGATTGGACATATCTCAGAAGATATGCTATGAGACCCATCGGAGGTCCCAACATACTCACTCCATGAGAATTGCCTGGGATATTTATACTTGATGGGCAATTCCACTGCTTCCCAGGATCCGAAAAAGTCTCCAAACCTGAGTTAATTGGTGACCTTGGACAATTCTATGGGACTAATCTGGATAGTTTTTTGATTTGATTTGATTTATTATTGTCACATGTATTAGTATACAGTGAAAAGTATTGTTTCTTGCGCGCTATAAAGACAAAGCATACCATTCATAGAGAAGGTAACAAGAGAGTGCAGAATGTGGTGTTACAGTCATAGCTAGGGTGTAGAGAAAGATCAACTTAATGCAAGGTAAGTGCATTCAAAAGTCTGACAGCAGCAGGGAAGAAGCTGTTCTTGAGCCGGTTGATACGTGACCTCAGACTTTTGTATCTTCTTCCCGACAGAATAAGGTGGAAGAGAGAATGTCTGGGGTGCATGGGGTCCTTGATTATGCTGGCTGCTTTTCCAAGGCAATGGAAATTCTAGACAGAATCAATGGATGGGAGGCTGGTTTGCGTGATGGATTGGGCTACATTCATGACCTTTTGTAATTTCTTGCAGTCTTGGGCAGAGCAGGAGTCATGTGATACAACCAGAAATAATGCTTTCTATGGTGCATCTGTAAAAGTTGGTGAGAGCCGTAGCTGACATGCCAAATTTCCTTAGTCTTCTGGGAATGTGGAAGTGTTGGTACCCTGGAGATTAGACAGGAAAATTTTTGTTTAACTGTTGGTTAAATACACAACTAACATACCTAACACCCCCCCCCCCTCCCCCCACTCGCTCAACTCCGACTATGCCCAAGATTCTCCCAACTCTCCTCAACCCAACCCAACAAGCCCCACTGCCACACTCCCATCGAACCTGACCCATTCTCACCACATGACTCCCACCCTGTGACCCCCAATCCTCCTGACCCTCCCTATCAACCTGAGCTGATTAGCCCCTACCACTCAAATCCCGCCCCCCCCGACCTGACTAGGCCTGACCTGACAACCCTTTCAAGCCTGACTATACTCGACCCACCTACCCACTCAGCCATGTACCAATCTACCTAACTCACACACCTATCACCCTACCAACCTGCCACTTGACCACCTGACATCCTGCCACCCTAACGTCCACACTTGCCACTCTGCCCACCTACCACTTTAAATAATTGCACTCTACCCACCTGCCATCCTACCCACTTGCCATCTTATTCACCTGCCACCCTACCCACCTTGTGTCCTGCAACCTTAATTACCTGTCACCCGACACTATGCTATCCTATCCACCGAACACGCTATCTACCTGCACCCAACCCATCTACCATCCAGGCTATTTGCCACCCAATCACCTTGCGTCCTGCAATGCTATCTGCGTGTCACCCTACCCACCTGCCATTCTACCCAGATGCCAACCTACTACCCTTTCCATCTACCACCCTACCCATCCCACCTGCCTGCCATCTTACCACCATATCCGGCAGCTCCCCTTCCACTCTACCCAGTAGCTACCCCTCCACCTGCCACCCTACCCAGATGCAACCCTACCACTCTTTCCACCTAGCAAAGAACAAAGAACAAAGAACAAAGAACAGTACAGCACAGGAATCAGGCCCTTCGGCCCTCCAAGCCTGTGCCGCTCCTTGGTCCAACTAGACCAATCGTTTGTATCCCTCCATTCCCAGGCTGCTCATGTGACTATCCAGGTAAGTCTTAAATGATGTCAGCGTGCCTGCCTCCACCACCCTACTTGGCAGCGCATTCCAGGCCCCCACCACCCTCTGTGTAAAAAACGTCCCTCTGATGTCTGAGTTATACTTCGCCCCTCTCAGCTTGAGCCCGTGACCCCTCGTGATCGTCACCTCCGACCTGGGAAAAAGCTTCCCACTGTTCACCCTATCTATACCCTTCATAATCTTGTATACCTCTATTAGATCTCCCCTCATTCTCCGTCTTTCCAAGGAGAACAACCCCAGTCTACCCAATCTCTCCTCATAGCTAAGACCCTCCATACCAGGCAACATCCTGGTAAACCTTCTCTGCACTCTCTCCAATGCCTCCACGTCCTTCTGGTAGTGCGGCGACCAGAACTGGACGCAGTACTCCAAATGTGGCCTAACCAGCGTTCTATACAGCTGCATCATCAGACTCCAGCTTTTATACTCTATACCCCGTCCTATAAAGGCAAGCATACCATATGCCTTCTTCACCACCTTCTCCACCTGTGTTGCCACCTTCAAGGATTTGTGGACTTGCACACCGAGGTCCCTCTGTGTTTCTATACTCCTGATTAGAGGTTTAGATAGGGTGGATAGTGATAGCCTTTTTCCTCTGATGGAGAAATCCAGCACGAGGGGGCATGGCTTTAAATTGAGGGGGGGTAGTTATAGAACCGATGTCAGGGGTAGGTTCTTTACCCAGAGGGTGGTGAGGGATTGGAATGCCCTGCCAGCATCAGTAGTAAATGCGCCTAGTTTGGGGGCGTTTAAGAGATCCGTAGATAGGTTCATGGACGAAAAGAAATTGGTTTAGGTTGGAGGGTCACAGTTTTTTTTTTAACTGGTCGGTGCAACATCGTGGGCCGAAGGGCCTGTTCTGCGCTGTAATGTTCTATGTTCTATGTTCTATGATGACTCTGCCATTTATTGTATAACTCCTCCCTACATTATTTCTTCCAAAATGCATCACTTCGCATTTATCCGGATTAAACTCCATCTGCCACCTCTCCGTCCAATTTTCCAGCCTATCTATATCCTACTGTATTGCCCGACAATGCTCTTCGCTGTCCGCAATTCCAGCCATCTTCGTGTCATCCGCAAACTTGCTGATAACACCAGTTACACCTTCTTCCAAATCATTTATATATATCACAAATAGCAGAGGTCCCAGTACAGAGCCCTGCGGAACACCACTGGTCACAGACCTCCAGCCGGAAAAAGACCCTTCGACCACTACCCTCTGTCTCCTATGGCCAAGCCAGTTCTCCACCCATCTAGCCACTTCTCCTTGTATCCCATGAGCCTTAACCTTCTTAACCAACCTGCCATGTGGGACTTTGTCAAATGCCTTACTGAAATCCATATAGACGACATCCACGGCCCTTCCTTCATCGACCGTTTTTGTCACTTCCTCAAAAAACTCCACCAAATTTGTAAGGCACGACCTCCCTCTTACAAAACCATGCTGTCTGTCACTAATGAGATTGTTTCGTTCTAAATGCACATACATCCTGTCTCTAAGAATCCTCTCCAACAACTTCCCTACCACGGACGTCAAGCTCACTGGCCTATAATTTCCTGGGTTATCCCTGGTACCCTTCTTAAACAACGGGACCACATTCGCTATCCTCCAATCCTCAGGGACCTCACCCGTGTCCAAAGAAGCACCCTATCTCCCCATCTGCCAGCACCCTAACCTTCTGCTCCCCTTCCACCCTACCCACCCACCACACTACCCACTTACCACCCAAACAACTACCACCCTACCCCTCATCCAGCGTATCCCGTTACACACATATCTTCTCTCCGTAGCTTTTCAAAGAATCTTGTGGACATTGGAATTCTTATGAGAATACAGCAGCTAGTGCTAAAAATGATGTGGCTTGCTTCTGCATCACCTCCACCCCCACCCCCCACCCATCCCTGCCTGTCCCACAAAGAAGCAACTCCATTTCAGGTATGCTCCATGTTACTGGAAAAGCCAGGATAGGATGTCCCGGTCAGAAATGTGGAGTTCCAGCACTGTGCAGGAAAGTAGGATTGTAATCCGACAGTGATTGCTGCTCCTTGGAAGATTCAGGCCATTTTTTTCCATGGAGAAGGGATGGTGAAAATCTACAACTAGTTCCTGCAAAAGGACATGGATGTTGAAACCACTGAATTTTTAAAGATGGAGATCAAATTAAAAAATACATATTATGATTATATTATTTTCAATATATTATATTATAGGCAGCACCTTCCAAACCCACAACCACTACCATCTAGAAGGTCAAGATCTGGAGATGCCTGGAAACACTACCACCAGGAGGTTCCCCTCCTGATCCTGATCAGTCTGATTGGAAATATATCACTGTTCCTTCACTGTCACTGGGTCAAAATCCTGGAATTCCCTTCCTAACAGCACTGTGGGTGCACCTACATCTCAGGGACTGTAGTGGTTCCAAAAAGTAGCTCACCACCACCTTCTGAATGGCAGTGAGGGATGAAGAATAGATGCTGGCCTAGCTAGTGATGCCCACATCCCGTAAATGAATACAAATAATTATTATATTAAAGTTTTTTTTTGCTGGGTGTGGGTCTCAAGGGAATAGACGCAGGAAGATACAGTTGAGATACCATTGTCTAAGTCAATGTTTCAGTTTATTTACTTGTGTTACATGTAGGCTTACTGCAATGAAGTTACTGTAAAAATCCCCTCGTCGATGGCAGCTATTCGGGTACACTGAGGGAGAATTTAGCATGGCCAACACACCTAACCAACACGTCTTTCAGACTGTGGGAGGAAATCGGAGCACCCAGAGGAAACCCAGGCCGACATAGGGAGAATGTGCAGACTCTGCATAGACAGTGACCCAAAGCTGGGAATCGAACCCAGGTCCCTGGCACTGTGAGGCAGTAGTGCTAAGCACTGTGCCACCGTGCTATGGTTACAGAAGCTGTGCTGTCTATAGGTTACTCTTGTTCCTGTGAACAACTGATCTTTGCTTCAAGGGACTAACAAAATCACTGTTCCTTTAAGAGAGAGTGTTATTACTTCTATTCACTGCAAAGGTAAATTACGACGGCCCATTATCCTGGAAAAATAAGTGAATAATTTCTATCCATACATTTTTTTTAAAAAGAAAAAGCACCCAAGCTCCAGGCGGGTGCACCTGATACCCTGGTGGAAGAGGGCGCGCCTGCGCGTCCACTAGCAGAGGGTGCGGCTCTGTGAGAGCGATCTTAGTCCTCCCGCATCCCCACAGCCCAAGTGCTGAACCGTCACAGACAGGCAGCCAAGGCGCTGCCACACATGCTGAGACTTTCCATTGTGTGTGTGTAAAGTGAATGAGCGAGAGCTGAAATTTGAAAATGAACCAGCTAGAGAAATTGCAACCCTGAAACAGGTGGAAAGCACTGCACGATGGGCTTTGTAGTTTTCTCCCCCCACAGTTGCATTAGGGAAAAAAAATCGCTGCGTATTATATATTTGCAGAGAAGTTTAAGTCATCAATCTGGGGCATTTCCTCCCCCTTCTCTCTCTCTCTGGGGAACTTTATTTGATCTTACATTGGAACAAGACAGTAATTCCGCCTGAAGTTGCTCTTTATACTGTACTGGGGCTTGAGGATTGCTGTGGTGCTGCCGACAGTCTCCCCATAGCAGCGTGTGGGTCGTTGTGGTGTCAATCACCTCGCGTCAAGGCGCTTCCGCTAGCACATTAGGTTGCTTCGGCGTATAACATCGGATCTTACTGTTTCATGGTGAAGAACTGGCGTGCAGCACAATGGTGTATGGATCATAGCCCCTTTGCATTTTATTTTTTTTCTTTTGCAAGAATTTTTTTTTCCAACCAGAAAATTTAAATAAAAACCTATCAGTTAGTGGATCTGCAAGGGATTTTTTTATTATTTTTTTATATATATTATAACAGAAAAGAAAACACCCGGTCGAAATGTCAACGGGTAAAGAAATCGGGGGAGCGCAACATGCTCAATATGTGGGACCCTATCGACTGGAAAAAACGCTTGGAAAGGGACAGACAGGTTGGCGCAGATTTTAATGACATCTACACTAGTGGATATCAATAGCTGTTTCACTTATTGGTAGCAAGCTAATGGAATATCTTGTAATCCATCCTCTGCTGTAATGAAGTCTTGCATAGTTTGAATGTTTCTTTGTAACATGCTAAAGGCATTTAATTTGGGATTTGCTGCGATTTTTAGATGTATGTATATAATGTAACAGTTTTATCCTCTGCTTAGGAGTGTGGGTGAACGTTGTGAGTGGTACCAGCAGCCTTGCGTGTAGTTTTGTAAGAACTGGAGTCCGGGGATATCCCTTTCTGTGATTTCTCTTTTGAACAATGTTGATTAAGTGTAATCAGATTGGGGTTTTAAAAATAGAATTGTGATGTAACATGTTATTTCAGCTAAGATCTTGATTTTTTTGCCACGGGAGCTCAGTGCAATTATTGCTGTTATATTTTCTGGGGGGTGGGGCGGTGCGGTTTCTTTCTTAAAAGGAAGTGGGGAGCATGTTTTAATGTGCTATGTTTGAATGTGTTATTTGCAAGATGTTTTGCTGAAGGAGTTGATGCGTTGTAGCATATGATGCGAGCGCTGAGCTTGCCCATCTGTTGTCTGAGTACAATAGGCATTACCTTACCAGCTGCTGCCCTAGTCATTTGCAGTTTTGGGGCATGTCCGGTGTCTCTTGTATTGTAAATCATACTGTCCAAATGCAGTAAGCCTCGTTTTTTTTCTCTCTCTTTTGGAAGCCAGTGCATCGCGTTATGTAGTCTGTAAAGCAGAGCATTTAATCTTCTCCAGGCGGTGGTGAACTGATACTTCTGCGGTGTTGTTCACCGATTACCGGCCAGACGCTAATCACAACGCAACCAAAGCAAGCAACATAATGATGCATTCAGGGCTGGGTGATGGCTTTCAGCGCGCTTTGACCACTACTTCGGGGGGGGGGGGGGGGGGCTCCCATTGTATTGATTTTGTGCAGACAAGTGCACCCATTCCCTAGCATTTTTGTTTCAGCAGCCCGCTTTGAAATAAAGTAACCCGGGTGGCTGCACCTATAGAAAGGTGTGTGTGTGTGAGGGGCGGGGGGGGGGGGGAGAGGAGAGAGTGGGTTACCAAGGACGCTGTTTATTTTTTTATAAAGAGGAAAATACGAGGCTCAATAAATATATAGGCGCTTATTTTAACATCTCAACACCATTTGGACAGTAAGGGACAGTGTTTCAATCTGCCTTGTTTGTGCAAAGCGGGATTGAATGAATAATGAAGCTGGGTAATTTTTCTTTACCGGAATCATGTCCCGTTAGCAATAACCAGAAAGAAAGGGGCGGGACCGGGAAGACTTGTGTGTCAATGCCTTTTTATTGACCTGGGATAGAGACAATGAAGCGGCAGTGGTTAGATTTAAACCATCCTTTTTTGACCCACGTGTGGCTGCGGATCTGACTGTCTTTCCCCACTTCCTAGAGGCACGGCTTTCATCCTTTCAGGAACTGTCCAGCAGTCTCTGTCATCCTCAAGCCAGGCTGTTTGCTGGCTGGAGGTGTCTCTGGGTCCTGCCGGCTGTGCATTTCCTTCATTCAACACCCGCCACACGCCTGTACCGCCTCTCATCTCACAGTGGGATTTCTAATCGCTATTTATCCATTTGTATTTTCAATTCAAAACGAGTGGACAATTTAAATCGTCCTTCTTTGTTCCCCGTCAGACCGGTGGGGGTGGGGGGGAGTAACATTTGCAGAAAAGTCATTTTTTAAAAATAATGCCTTACCAGATGGGCGATTTTCATTATCCGTAGGAAGCTGATTATGTTCCCTGTTGCTGTTCTCCAAAAGGAGGTTAGACAGGATGATTTTGTAGTGATTGAAATCAGTGGTGTGCATGGCGTATTCTCTTTCCTACGGGTCGATACTTGCATTATAATTAAAATGCTTCGTGTCCGGTCCCTCTTTGATCGTGACAGATAGACCGAATCCAAATAGTCTCCCATGAAGCCCAATACCATGCTTATTTATGGAAAAATATATATATAGAGATGCTTCTAAAGTATTGTCTCCCAATTCACGTCTCCAATCAGGGCAGCATTTTATTTTGTATTGAGAAGTGATGAAATGTACAATTGAAATTTGCCTTCTCAAGGTATTTGATGCACTAATGTTAATTTCTCCGGAAAGATAAGTGACCAACATTACTCACGCAGTTTTGTTACTTTTTGGGGCGATATCCTTGCTTAAAATGTGGCCCAGGGTTATATTAACTGGCGGAGGGTGGTTTATAAATGGCTAACTGGTGGTGGAGGTTATTTTTTTTTGCACAGCGGTGATCACGTATGTAACCCCTGGGGCACGCATTTAAGCACTTCTAACCATAAAGTTGCAGTTTGTTTTATTACACCCTTTGGCTACAGTTGCTTATTGGTGATTCGACTCCTTTTGTAGACTGCAATAGAATGCCTGCAACAAAATGAAGTAATACATTGTAATTAAAAATCCTTTACAGCCTATTGTATGACAGGGGATATTTTATGGCGTTTCGCTAACTCCCAGTTGGTACCCACGCCCCGCGATCAAAGCAATTCTTTTGTGGGATGAGATGGGGAGTACACGGAGATTACAATCTCCGTACTAATATCACATTAGTACAGTAAGAGATATACATTATGTCTAGGAGGTAAAATAATGGACTGTGGTCACGGAGAGACTCCAAACTAATTTCTGTAGTACTGTTTTTTTAAACTGGGCGGCATGGTGGCACAGTGGTTAGCACTGTTGCCTCACAGCGCCAGAGACCCGGGTTCGATTCCCGACTTGGGTCACTGTCTGTGTGGAGTCTGCACGTTCTCCCCGTGTCTGAGTGGGTTTCCTCCGGGTGCTCCGGTTTCCTCCCACAGTCCAAAAGACGTGCATTGGCCATGCTAAATTCTCCCTCAGTGTACCTTAACTGGCGCTGGAGTGTGGTGACTAGGGGATTTCCACAGTAACTTCATTGCAGTGTTAATGTAAGCCTACTTTTGACACTAATAAATGAGCAGTACTTAAGTTACTTCATTTTATGATTTATCTCTGCATATTGGCTGTAAATCTAGATTGACCACAAGGGCCTTGAGCTAAATTAATTTTGGTGTTGTTGTGCGGGAAAGGGCATACATGGCACAAAGAAAGTCAAGGATTAAGCATAAAATGGAAATAGATTGGTCATCTCTAAAGAGGCCGCAAGGTTGACTGGCGTGGGAAATGGAAACTGTCACGTTAGTACAGTAAGAGACATTGGTTAGCCAGTTGGTAGCTTACTGTACATCTGGCCATGTGACTGGATCTGACATCATTGGCTAGCCAAAAGTTTAATTCTCCAGCACTCACAGCACCCCAGTTCAATTTTCTTAGTAGTATTTAGTGTCTTCAAAAATGTTTGCATGCAGTATGATATTTTTGAACTAGTTTTGTTTGGATTCTGCTTTGTGAATCATAAGGCTTGCCAGCAGCTAACTGGAGTATTTTCAATTTGGTAACCCAGTATTTGTGTCAAATTCTTCCAGAGTAGGTATGACAGAGATTACATACTTTTACTCTGTTTAACAATGTGTGATGTGATAATTTCAGAAGATTACTCTCTCCTGTACCAATTTGACACTTGGGATTGAAACTGTCACATTAGGCAGAGATTTGTACTGTGGGCAGCTGAACTTGGTTGAAGCTGTTCAAATCACTTCAAGTCAGACCACTGCAGTTAGAGGAGGAAATTTTAAACCCATTAGACTGATATGGATTCAAATACCGCTCTCAGAAGTGAAAGGTAAGCGTTCCAGTCCACCAAATCACCCAAATTGTTTGGAAATTGGCTGAATGGCAGGAGACAAAGGAATGATAATGACAGGTAGACTAATTGTGATTAGTGATGTCCTGCATGGATCTGTGTTGGGGCCTCAACTCTTCACCTGATGAAGGAGCAGTGCTCTGAAAGCTCGTGATTCCAAATAAACCTGTTGGACTTTAAGCTGGTGTTGTGAGACTTCTTACCATATTTGTTAATGGCAAGTCATGGAATAGGAAGCCAAATATCTTTGCTGATGGCATCAAGTTATATGACATTGTTCCTTGAAGGGTTGAGTGGCTTACTCCTGCACCTAGTTTCTATGTAAGCAGTGCAGATGGGAACATAAAATAGATTAAATGGATGGGCAAAACTGGCAAACAAATTTTAGTGTAGACAAGCATGAGGTTATCTACTTTGGACCTGAAAAGGATAGAACAGAGTACTTTTGAAATTTTGAAAAGCTAGAAACTGTGGAGGTAAGAAAGAAACATGTGGTGTCCAGTCATACAAATCATTAAATTGTCATAAGCAAAACAAAATCAAAATGGCTAATGGAATACTGGTCTTCATCAAGAGAAGACTAAGCTACAAAGAGGCAGAAGTTATGCAACAGATATACAAATCCCCGATTGGACCATATGTGGGTTACTTTGTGCAGTTCTGAGCACTACACCTTGAGAAGAATGTAATGACTTTGGAGCGAGTTCAGCATAGACTTTACCAGAATGGTAACCAGAATGATACCTTAACCCCAAGGGGAGAGATGGTACAAACTTGCGAGGGTTGAATTGCCCTGAAATTTAGAAGGCTTGCATTGATTTGAACTAAATTTTCATGCTATTAAGGGGAACATATTGGGAAATGGAGAGAAATTATTTCCACTGTTTGGGAGTCTAGGAGCAGGGGACATAGTCTTAATAATTCGTGGCAAACATCTCATTGGTGAATTTAGGAAACATTTCTATGCGTAAGGGGGTGGTGGAAGTTTGGAACACTCCTTTGCAAATGCAGTTAATGCTAGGTCTATTGTTAGTTTTAAATATGGGGTTGATTTTGTTTTGTTATCCAAAGGTGTTAAGGGATATAGTGCAAATGTGGATATATGATCTTAGGTCGCAGATGAGCCACGATCTCAGAAATGGCAGGACAGACGCTAAGGGCTAAATAATCCATTTCCGTTCCAGTGTTGCTCAATTGAGCCTAAATATTATAAGCAGATTCATCTGTTTGTAACCATGTAGAGAGTTGGTTGTAGTGTGGGTTGGGGGATGCTTGGGACCTTTTCCTGTGCTACAGGAGCTCTGAAGTAAGACATGGAAAGGCACTTGCTCTCCTTGTTTTCTTCCCATTCAGTTGATTCATCTTCAAAGGAGTGAGGGCCCCATCCAACCACCCACTGTTGAAACCAGTGTACTGCTAGAAAATGGCTGAGGTAGCTTGCACAAGATCCACTTGGAATTTCAGATTTCTGACAGGTATAATGTCTGTCTGTGGGAAGGGATATGTAATGAGGATTGGGACGCATGACTTTGCTGATGGCATGAATTCTGCTGACCTATATATATCCTGCTGAGTTGGAGTTAAATTTGGAGCTTTATTGGGTCTGGTATGTTTGCCTTGAATTGGGACCTCTTTGGATCTTAAATGTTCTCTGATAATGTGATGCAGAACAAAACTCAGTAAGTAAAGTCGTGTCTTGGGTGTGAAAGCACGAATGGGATTAGATTCTTTGAACCTTGAGCGCAATTAGCCCCATTTTAGCTCTGTAGGGCTGCTGCTGATGTCTCCATTACACTGTTATATTCAAAATATTGAATCATTCTAACTTGATTGAACTAATCTCACTTCTTGGGCAGTAATGGACTGTTGCTGATTGTCACTTGTAAACTAATGCAAACAAAATCACACAACTGTATTAAATTTTTATTCTTTACTAAAGGGAATGACTTCAGAATGAGGAGTGGCCACAGGAAGCTTATGTTAAATGTAATATTAAAATCAAGATGTCTTGGAGAAAGTCTGTTTGTGTTTTGGAGGCAATCAAGTATCCACTTATTTCAAAGGATATTAAATCCTTAAGGGATTACCTTAATTAGATCGAACTAGTGTAAAGAGTTATTTTTAACAGTTTTCATTGAAACTAATGTATTATGGCATCTGGAAAGGGTTCTTTCAGTTTATCTTGCTTTCTTTCTGTAGACCAGCTTTATAGTCAAGCATGCTTTTTTATATATCTCCTGTTTTCCTCCTCTCACTTTATTGGAATTTGGAATGCCACTGACAAGTTTTTGTCACCATGTGGTTTGGAAGCTTGAAGCTCATTCTCCCAAGGTAGTTGAAGGATATCTCAAGGCTGAGGTGGGAGGTGCAGGCGGAAGTGATAGCTGTATACAGAATTTGAAGGGAGTTGGCGAGGGGTGGCACCTGGGGTTGGGGGGAAGTAGGGTCAGGCCAAGGTATGGAGGCCACGGCATGGTGTTTGAGATGAGCCATGTAGATATTGTAAAGACCCCTGGAAGGAATAAGGAGACTTGTATGAGGATGAGAGAGAGTGGGGAGGTATGGAGTTTGCTGCCAAACGATAGAACAGGAGCATGTGTCATTTGGTGAATGATAATTTATCAACATTCTGTACTGAGCACTCAGACATGCCGTGGGTAATGGACAACTTCTGTTCAGTACCTATTCAGGTAAAAACAGAAATTATCATCAAGTTATAACTTATTAAAACTTAACAGATGCACAATTTTTATTGCCAAATCATTTTTCATTACATCAAAATGACCTTGACACTAATGTACTCCTCGACCAGTTTAGAGTATGTTATTTTGGAAACATTAATCATATGATGGATAAGGATGTGACTAATCAAGAAAGTTGTGAATATGTCTGGGCACTAAGAATGTTGTTGCTAATTTAGTGTTACCAAATGGTGTAAACAGAAATAACAAAGCCTTTTTAAAGCTACAGTCAAACAGCAATTCTAAGCTTTAAATGGAATTATCAATATTAAAGGGGTACTGATCCCTTTTTTGAACAAACTTGTTGAAATATGATTGGTGAATTACAGGAAGTAGTTGATGCCAAAACATTGAATGTATTCAAGAAGCGGCTAGATATAGCACTTGGGGCGAACAGGATCAAAGGTTATGGGGAGAAAGCAAGATTAGGCTATTGAGTTGGACGATCAGCCATGATCGTGATGAATGGCGGAGCAGGCTCGAAGGGCTGAATGGCCTCCTCCTCTCTTCTATGTTTCTATGTGAGTAACTGCTCATTATTTCAATGAACTGGTTACTACAGTTAAACACTGCATTCAAACAGCAAAATATCAATGCCTCTTCAATATAGTTCTTTGCAATATAAAAAATATAGTCACCGCAGAGCAAATTTTCTGAGCAAAATTGTTTTCCCTTCATTTATTGAGCATCGACAGGATTGGACACTACAAAATATGTGTTGCTTTGATAGCTTGCAGCCTTCGTTTCATTCTGGCCCTTCCCAAATGCCATTGGTAAATTCCTTAGTAAAGAACCACCATCTAATTTATGAAGATATCTTTAAGTACATGACTATGGTCGGTAAGACAGTAAAGTTCTAATATTCAGTGTCTTCCACTCATCAATGCTTCTTGCATTGTGACTAAATGGAGGATACCACCATTCTTCAAAGCTTTATTTCCGAACATTGACCGTAATGAATAACTCCTGCATTCAGTCCTTCTTGTGTGAGGTTTTGGCATCAAGAAGCATGCAGGAACCTCAATGAGAAATCCTCTTATTATGCGCTGCATTTTTCTGCCTGCACATCAGAATATATCACAAAAAAATTGAAATTATTTGTCAGATAGCTTTATCAAAAGTGGTTTTGTTTTTTGAGAACCATGTCGGATTTTGGTTTAACTGTGCAGGTAATTTATTTATTCATGGGATGTTGCGGGGGGTGGGGGGGGGGGGGGGGTGTCACTGCCAGGGCTAACATTTACTTTGAATTCTTAAATATCTTCAAGAAGGCGCTGGTGAGTTGCTGCCTTGAACAGTTGGAATCCCTGTGGTGAAGATACTCCCACAATGCAATTAGGTAGGGGATTTCAGCGTTTTAACTTAGTGCTGTTCCTTCATCTTTGCCGATTTCAAGTCAGAATTGTGTATGACTTGGACGGGAAATTGGGAGTGATGGTTTTCCCATGCTCCTACTGCCTTTTTCTTTCTAAGTAGTAAAGAGTTTGTGAGTTGCTATCAGAAGGCCCTTGGCGAGTTGCTGCAGTGCCTCTTGTGGATGGTATACAGCAGCCAAGGTGTGACGGTGATGGAGGGAGTGGATGTTTAAGATGTTGAATGTAGTGTCAATCAAGTGGACTGCCTTGTCCTGGACAGTATTGAACAACTTGGTTATTGTTTGGAGCTGCACTCATTCAAGCAAGTGACAAGTGTTCCATCAGTCTACTTTGACTGCTTAGATTTCCACATTTGGAAATAGTTGTTTTCTTCAGGCAAGGTTTTATACTAGTGCTGAAGTGTCTAGTGTGATCACACAGAGCCTGATACAGTTAACACTCTTGAAGATAACTTGAACTTGAGTATTTACTGTGTGCTTTTAAAAGCTGCTCAGCACCATTGCTCTTCTATTCATGATGATAACTGGAAGTGAGAAAACATGATTGACTTTTTGTAGGATTAAATTGTGCATAAAGATGAGTGAAGTTAAGGAGATCAGTAATCTTTCCATTCCAGTTTGCCTAAAGATATCCTGAGAAAAGAAACAAAAAATGGTTGCCTGTGGTTGTTTTAAATTGTTGGAAATAGACAATTTTCTTTGAAGAAACTTAATATAGCATCAACATTTTAGCTACATGTTCACTCCGCCCTCACTGACAGTTCAGTTGTAGTTCTACATTTCAGATGTGTGTCCCTTATGTAGTCTTAGTGCAGAATTTCTTGGGGGCGGCACAGTGGCTAGCCTCATAGCGCCAGGGACCCACGTTCGATTCCTGGCTTGAGTCACTGTCTGTGTGGAGTTTGCACATTCTCCCCGTGTCTGCGTGGGTTTCCTCCGGGTGCTCCGGTTTCCTCCCACAGTCCAAAGATATGCGGGTTAGGTGGATTGGCCACGCTAAATTGACCGTAGTGTCAGGGGGACTAGCTAGGGTAAATGTATGGGGTAAGGGGATAGGGCCTGGGTGGGATTGTGGTTGATGCAGACTCGAATGGCCCTCTTCTGCAATGTAGAATTCTATGAATTCCAGTTTGACATTGCTCATATTAATATTTATAAAGAAGTTTGAACTATTTGGTGTTGGTCAGAGTCAGGGGTACTAACATGATGTGTTTACGTAACATGGTAGGATGATCTAATGTACATTTAAGATTTATTTTTACTATACTTACTGTATTGACTTGAACATATTTAGCTCCTGAACTGTGCATGCTCAGTTTGCTAATGGATGGACTAGGCAGAGCATTCCCCTATGTAGAGTGTAAATCTTATCTGTAAGCATATACACATAAATTGAGAGCACATGCACATGCACCTGCATTTCCATGTACTATGGAAAGTATAGCCTAAGGCTTTCATAAAGTGAGAGGCAATTTTCATTGGTGTAAGTTTTTAAGTAATTGGTGCATTTAAGATAATTGATGTAACATCTCAGCTATCTGTATCATACTAACAGTAAGGGATTGTATTTTTATGTATACGTGTACTTGTAAGTGAACAAGATGCAGGCAAAGCATTGATATTTTGAAAAAAGTACATGACAAAACCATTTTTGATATATTGTGGGGCTTTTATCCTGTTTTTATGCTGGTGTTGCATGTTTGTACAGATAAGATAACCCAGGATGATTGACTAATATTTAGTCGATTACTAGTGAATTATGGACAAAAATATTCCATTTCAATATCTGAATATAAATGATGAATTTGAAACATGTTATTTTGTGGTTTAACTCCCTATCAGCCCCTCTGTCTATCACTGGTATAACACCTAGTCAAATCTAAAGACTGCCCTTAAGAAGGATGTTCAGGTAGTATTAGCAGACTGGCAGTGACTGTGGAATTTGGTTACTTCAGTGCATTTTGACTCCACCATAATAGCAATAAAACACTGAGCATCTCCTCTCCTACGTCTAACTTTGGGGAAACCAAAACAGGAGCATTCTTCACGTGATATGTTTGTTATGGCCAATGGCAGCTCAGTCGTCATTTTTCTTTAAGATAAAAGCAAAATAGTGCTGTAATCTGAAACAAAAACAGAAAATGCTGGAAAATCTCAACAGGTCTGATAGCATCTGTGGAGAGAAAACAGAACCAATGTTTTGAGTCAGGATGACCCTCCTGACTTCACACTCCTGACTTGTGCCTTGCAGATTGTAGGCTTTGGGGAATCAGTAGGTGAGTTTCTTACCATAGGATTCCTAGCTTCTGACCTGTTCTTGCCGTCACAGTATTTATATGACTAGTCCAGTTCAGTTTCTGGTTAGTGGTAACCCCCAGGATGTTGAGAGTAGGGGATACAGCGATGATAATGTCATTGAATGTCAAGGGGCGATGGTTAGATTCTTTCTTGTTGCAGATGGTTATTGCCTGGTAATTGTGTGGTGTGAATGTTACTTGCCGCTTGTCAGCCCAAACCTGGGTGTTGTCCAGGTCTTGCTGCATTTTGACATGGATGGCTTCTATGTGAATACTGCAATTTTGATGTACTGCAAATGCAACAGTTTTCAATTGCTATTGGTCCATTATTCTAAAATCCCCCCAAAAAGGACTAATTCTAAATGGAAAATGTATACCAAATTTACTTTTGTTTCATAATAAAACTCCTCATCACAGGTACTGTAGTTGGAATTATTGGCATATTTAGACTGATAAGTATTCAATCTCATAGAACTAAAATGGTCAAGTTCATTCAGTATGGAGATGATAAATATCCATTAATAAACGTAAAAATTTACCAGAGTTTATTGACTGTGACGTGGGGTTGATTTGATGTGGTTTATATGGACTGTTGGTTTTATAGTTCCTATTAGGCTGATGAATGCAGCTGTGGTCGCATGATTGTTACTATAATATAGTTGCTTTCTGTCAACTTGATTTGGATTTGGTCAACTATTGTATGGAAATTATTATTTTCTTTTGTAGTTTTGTTAATGTGGTCAAACTCTGCAGATTAAAATGTTATGAGTAATAAGGAGGTCAAGTTCACAGTGAATTGTCAACCTTGTGTACCGCTATAAATTCGCAAAGGCCAAAATGCACCGACTCCACACAAATTCTAGTTGATTGGATTACGATCACACCAGACAGACCTTGGTCCATGAGAAAATACTTTTTTATACCACATTCCCACCAACCTCCATACTCCTAATGCACACACCAGAGCTTCAAGATAGCTCGTATTAAAAACGTCGCTATATATTGGAAACTTAAAGCAAACTTGAGAGCGAAACATTTGCCTTCAAGTTGCTAATTCCTTTAACCATTCTTCTGAAAAAATGATTCGTCCCCCTTTAAACCAAACAATGATTCAATTTACATTTAGTCCCCATAAAGGTAAAGTCCAATCTGAATCATTGGGTAGGCTGATTCATGGCACATTATCTTATTTAGTATCAGGGTACAGTTGGCATAAAGTGTTATTGTCAGTCTATATGCTGCTGGCCTGCTTAACAGCTATTTGACACATTTGCTCTCTTCCCCTACAGCAGGTGAGAGCACAATGTGTATTCTCGTGTTAACACAATAAGAAGTCTAACAACACCAGGTTAAAGTCAATATTCTCGTGTTGACAGGTTTGCCAGTGAGTCAAGGCACCACTTTCAAATTCAGAAACTTATTCCTGATTTACATGCAAATGATTTTGTGTTTTGTTTGATTGCCACAAGATTTCAGTGAAAGGTAATGGTGGGCGTCACAAGCATGATTGTGAAAACTGTTCAGAAGTAGGGCCATTTATATTTTGCTTTTTATCTACTCACATGAATATTCAAATTTAAATGGTTAGCTGTTCTCCTTTTTCAATCTGTCTGACTTTTATTTAAGAATTATTAGGAATCATCTTAAAACTAATGCGAATCTTCTGGCTTCCAAAAACTAGAATCTTGAATATATTTCTTGCCTTGATTTAACTAATATTTTAATGGGATATTTATTCAGTTTCAGTCTGTGTTCACTGCCATAAATTTGAAATTGTGCATTTTCTTTATGCTAGTTGGATGATTTTAGTCGCTATCTATGTTTCCTTCAAAAGTCAAAAACTGCTGTTAATTTTGAAAGCCTTCTTCAAATTCAAATCAAATGAATTGATGTCCAGTAACCACATTTGGAAGAGTAGGTTTGAATTGGATTTGGTTTGGCTGGCATACCCTTGCCATCAAATAGCCTATCATTCATAGTGAAGACTGATACATGGATAATAAAGTTAAAATGTATTTATTAGTCACAAGTAAGGCTTACATTAACACTGCAATGAAGTTACTGTGAAATTTCTCTAGTCGCCACAGTCCGGCCGGCGCCTGTTCGGATCAACACACCTAACCAGCACGTCTTTCAGAATGTGGGAGGAAACTGGAGCACCCAGAGGAAACCCACGAAGACACAGTGAGAACATGCAAACTCCACACAGTGACCCAAGCTGGGAATCAAACCCAGGTCCCTGACCCTGTGAAGCAGCAGTGCTGCCACTGTGCTACCATGCCGCCTACAGAATGGCCAGTTGGGTGAGGTACTGGAAGGTACTGGAAAGTTCCAGCAAGAATCTGGGATGATTGGGGAAGGCGCAAAATTGCACCAGTAAAGTTGTGTCCAGGATAATTACAATCCCAAAACTCAACATGTCCCAACTAAGCAAATATGACCCTACATGGGATGAAGGGAAAGGGGGCTCACTGGCAGGAAGGCAAAAAAAGGAAACACCACTTTAAAGGATGATTAGAAGGGCAAAGAGTGATACGGAAAAAGGCATATGACTGAACCAGTTGAGTGACAGGACAGTCAGAGAAGAGGTGAAAACCATGTGGGTCCAAATCTGCTTGAAACTGATGAACGCAAGAAAAATTCTGAATGATGTCTTCCTCCAAATATTGACAAAGAAAGACCTGAGCAATATGCTCACCAGAAACATAGATATTCCAAGTATAATCAATTACTTCAATATTAATGAGATAGAAGTCCTAGAAAGGCGAAATGAGCTTAAGGCAGATATATCTCCAGTGATAAGACATTTTTCTCAGATTCCTAAGAGACACTGGTGTAGATTTGTGAGGCACTGATGATCATTATGAGGGAATCAGTACACACCAGGGAGGTATCAACAGATTGGAAACAGGCTGATGTACCCATATTTTAAAAAAAAGTGACAAAATGGACAGAGGCAACCACAGAGCCATTAGATGCCTTGCCTGTAAAATAATAGAATCGATGAATCTTGATCATCCTACACATCACTAACCTGGTTAATAGCAGTCAGCATTGATTGAAAGAAGAAAAATGCTTTCTAAGCTATTTTAAATTTTTTGAAGAAGTGCTACTACTTCGACAGAGAAACCTTATGCAATGGTGTACCCCATACCTCTTGGCAGTGGGAGTTCAGGATCAAGCTTGCTGATGAATAAGCTAGTGGCAGCAGGTTAGGCAATGACCATTTGTTAAAGGAGTGGTGCTGGGAGGAGTGAGTGGGTGGGAAGTTTTGGGAGGAGTGCCTCAGGTTTAATGCTGAGACCACCTCAGAACTCGATGCAAAGCCATTAAATTTGTAGATGATACCAAAGTACATGAATGGTGGAATTGCATGATGCAGCTCAGAATTTGCAGAATGGACTGCAGAAAATGTGCAATTAGGCAGGACAATAATATTTCTAAGTTAATACAGACAAGGCCTGGATCTTTGCAATGATGGAGCCTCAGTGTCATTGTGAAAATAGAAGAAGAGGCTGAAAATCAAAAGTTCTACCCCTGAACTTAGCGCCTTTTGTGGTGGGGAAGGGGGAAGATTTGTGCATTTGCGATTCTTTGGAGTCTGTAGGGTGACCCTTAGGATTGGTAAAAGGAGGCATGAATTTGTGTAAAAATGTGCATAAATTCATGAACTATGAATCTCATTGGAACTCACAAAAGTGCCAAAGGTAATTGTCAAAAGTGCTGGCATTTAAAAATCCTACCCTTTAAACCTTTGAAGCAGAAGTATTTTAAAAAATATAATTGCTTGTTATTTAATCACTTCTATTGACATAACTCTGAGAGCTACCATTACCTGGTTAGTGTCCATGACTGATTTTACAGCCTTCAATTATCACAGTTGTGTGCTTTCCGATTCACAGTTTGACAACTCCAAGTGGTTATAGACTCTTTGAAATGGGACTATGAATTCCAATGTTTGTATTTATAAGGGATGAACACAAAAATAGAAGAAGGAGTAAGCCACCAGGCCCTTCAAGCCTGCCCTGCTATTCAGTATGATCATGGCTGATCTATGTGGCCTCAACTTCTTTTCTGTGGCATTTCCCCATCGCCATCTATCCTTGATCCATTCAAATATTTATCTACCTCCACTTTAAATACTTCTAATGATCCAACCTCCACCACCTTTTGGAGCAGAGAACTCCAGAGAGTCACCAGCCTCTTTGAGAAGAAATTTCTATGCACCTTAGTTTTAAATGACTGACTCTTTATCTGGTAGCTATGTCCCCTTGTTCAAGACTTTCCCACTAGTAAAAACATATCCCCATCTACCCTGTCAAGCCCACTTAGGATCTTAGGATTAGGATGTAATTGGAGGATTGTAAATGTAGTGAACGGTTGTTTTTTTAAAAATAAAGTCTGCAATAGACACTTAGAACTTTATCTCAGCATGGGTCCTGGAATCTGCCCATGGTGCATACTGAGCGATTTGGCATGGTAGGTGTAAGGGCAAAGGGTGATGGGCTGGGGTTGTCATGGATTGGCACTATGTTGACATAGGGTCTATAAGGGCCATAGGGGTGGGTAAAGGGGTGTAATTGACATGGAGGATATGAGGGGCTGAAGGTCATTTGCTGGCACTTAGGGTATGAGGAGCCATGGGAGAGGGTAGAGGGGATGAGATGGTTTGGGCTGGCATAGATTGGCATGGGGAGTGACTGGAGGGTTTGGGGGGGGGGTGTTTGTGAGGCTTGTTTTTTGTTTTATTGCTTTCTAAAAAAAATCTTTGACACAGTGCTGGAGCACAGAGGCAGAATTTCCACCCAACCTTCCTCCGGATTCGTTCAGGGGGCAGTGGGTCCGACTCCCAGAGAACGCTGCCTGCCTGGAATGAAAACCCCAATTTTAGGGGCACTTTTTCTGGTCGGGTTTGTGAACCCGTGAAATGTCCTGACTCTGCACTTTCGACCTGGGGACCAAAATCCAGGCCAAAATTTCAACTTGCACAGGTGAAAGGAAAAATACATGAGCGATATTGAAATGAGCAAGGATAAAGCTCTGAGGCTTGGGCTTAATACATATTTAATGTGGCTCAGTTGCTCACACTCTTGTCTCTGAGTCACCAGGCTGTGGGTTTCAGTCCCACTCCAGGAGGATTCAAGGAGGACAGTCCAGGGATGAGTGGGTGTGCTACATTGTCAAAAGTGCTGGATGTGTGTGCAAGTTTCTGTAAAATTGGTTGAAAAAAGCTTTGGGAGGAGGGTTATGCGTAGAATAGGATCTCTGAATTCATGAATTAAGAAGTGTGAATGAACTTACTTGTCTGAAATATATGCAGAAAGCTTTTTGTTTTCCGCTTGCTTGCGTGCTTTTGGGATGTTCGAGAAAGAGAAGATTCAGAATACAAAAACCCAGTCTAACTGCTCTTCATCATGTTTACACTTTTTTTCCCCTACTGAACACCATTAATAGTGGTCCAGAACAGTGCTAAATATATGCAAGTCCTTATTTTGTTCAATGTGTCCGATCAATGCAGCAAAAACCACAGTCAATAAAAGGCTGAACTGCATATTTATCAAATTTGGCTGATTGGTAGGATTTTCGCTTATGAGTTAGAAGTTGAGTTCAGTTCCACTTGAGCTCAATCTAGGCTGACATCAGTGCAGTGTTGAGGAATTGAAAATGCTGCTGTTTGCGGGAGATGTTAAATCAAGGACCCTGCCCCTCTCAAGTGCACGCAGAAAATTGAAGACGATTGGGGAAGTTCTCTCAGTGTCCTAGCCAATATTTATCCCTCAGCTAACACCAGTGAAACAGATTGTCTGGTCATTTATAACATTGCTATTTATGGCACCTTGACGTGTGAAAATTGTCAGTCACGTTTCCCGACATTACAGCAGTGATTACACTTCAGACGTACTTAATTGGCTGTGAATTACTTTAGGATGTTCTGAATTGCTGAAAGGTGCCTTATAAATGCTAGTTCCTATCGACAACAGTGGAATATTTCAGGAGATATTGATCAAACCATATAACGTTCTAGTCCGACCACACTTTAAATTGTGCCTTCAATTTACATAGAACTAGAGGGCACAGGTTCAGATGAGTAAACGCTGGACTTTAAAACTGATAAGAGTTCCTTCATACACAGTTAATCAATATGTGGCATATGTGTTCAGATTGAGTAATGGAGATAAAGTCTATGGAATTATTTAAGAAACTATTGAATGCCACAATGATGGGAGGAGGGTTATGAGTAGAATAGGATCACTGGATTTATGAATTAAGAAGTGTGAATGAACTTACTTGCCTGAAATATATTCAGAAAGCTTTTTGTTTTCCGCTTGCTTGCGTGCTTTTGGGATGTTCGAGAAAGAGAAGATTCAGAATACAAAAACCTAATCCAACTGCCCTTAATCGTGACCACACTTTTTTTTCCCGACTGAACACCATTAATAGCTTTGTGTGACATTTGAGCTGGTGCATCAAAGGCAGTCTTTTCCCTGCTGTGTAAAGTGTGCAGGCTTTCCTTTGTTAAACATCCATTTTGTGTCTCCAAGTGCAACAGTCAATATTCCTAACAGAGCGCAGAAGTTCCTTAGGCCTCTTGGGCTTCCACTAGTCTGTCTTTGAAGTCAGATCTTAGGAAAAGCAAGAACAAGTCTTGAATGACCTTTTTTCCTTCCTGCGCTATGAGGGAATATCTCGGAACTGCTGAGTATTCTCATATTCTGATATTAGGGACTTAGCTGATGAAGAATCATTGACATTGGTCAATGTCAAATCAACTTCTGCACTGCCCCAGGACACTGGAGTTTTATTTTGTGTAGACATCAATTTCTTTTTGTCTATTTTGCCACTCTGGTAAGAAATTTCATGAGTCCAGATTGTCACGTTAAAAGATTGCTAGTTTTAGATTTATTGTTCAAAATAACTTAAAATAAATCTTAAATAATTAATACAGTTCATTAAATTGATTAACATTGCAATGTAGCACAAATTTCATCTTTTTACATACTTGTTTTAAAATATTCATGTTGAGCTTCATGACAGATCATTTTTTGAGATTTTACTCTCCATTTTGCCAATCCAATAAGCATATGTGTTATTTAAACTCAATTGATACTATCGGCATTAGAATCCATTTAGGTCATTTATGGCCCTATACTCTTAAGCTAGCTACTTCCCACTGATACTGTGGCACAGTGGTTAACACTGGTGCCTCACAGCACCAGGGACCGGCCTCGGGTGACTGTCTGTGTGGAGTTTGCATGTTCTCCTTGTGTCTGTGGGAGTTTCCTCCGGTGTTCCAGTTTCCTCCCACAGCCCAAAAATGTGCAGGTTAGATGGAGTGGCCATGCTAAATTGCCCCTTAGTGTCCCAAGATGTGTAGGTTAGGAGGATTAGTGGGGTAAATGTGTGGGGTTACAGGGATAGGGCAGGGACTGGGCTTGGGTAAGATGTCGGAGAATCGGTACAGATGCAATGGGCTGGATGGCCTACTTCTGCACTGGTAGGGATTCTATGGATTCTCTGCATTGCCAGATATCTGGAGTAGCATTGAGTAAAATAACTATTATGTGTGGATGGGGGCCTAACAATTTGAGATTCTAGTCTCAAATAAATGATCTTGCATTCAATAGAGCAAAGCACAGTGTCGCTTTTATATATGGTAAGTTGATGAGTGAAAGATGGATTTGGTGGCTGAAAAGTATCATGAAATCTGACAACCTGATACAGGTATGTGGCTAGTGATTGGAACATTGGGGGTGACTCTCCCAAAAGTGCTGAATTGCTGGGAAAATTGGTCTAGATCCCGACTGTTCCCAATGCAGAGGTCACAATCGTGAATCTCATTAAAAACCCAGGGGATGGGGCCTATTCGCGCCGGAGTCTGACAACCTCGGAACTCTACGCATGCGCAGTGATCCCGATCTGTCAGTCTCCCTGTTTGCTGGCCAGCTCAATCGCTGGCTAGCCCGAGACTCCCGCAGTGCTGCCCCTCCAGCATCCTCCCCCCACCATGGCCCAGTCGCGGCCCCCACAACAAGTCCTGGGCCAGCCCTGAACCCCCCCCCCCTCTGCCGGAGCGACCTGATGTCTACCCTACCCGCCCCCAACTGTGGCAATCCCCCACCCACCCTCACCCCAGCAGACCCCCCCCTGCTGACCCTCCCCCACTGATCCTCCCCTCTGGGTCAGACCCCCCCCGGGAGGCAGACCCCCCTGGCAGACCATCACCCACCCCCCCAGCCCACCTCAATCGCTGGCCTCCCTTCAGCCCAGACCGATCCCAATGCACAGTGGCAGCAGGAACCCCCCCGACCAATTGCCCCTAGGCTCCACCCACAATAGACCCCACCCCCTTGGCACTGCCTGATGCCCAATGGGCAGTGCCAAGGTGCCCCCTGGGCATGGGCAGTGCCAGCGGGAGCAGGTTGGCACTGCCAGGGTGCCCATGCCCAGGGGGCACCAGGCCCCGAACCCCTGGGGTCCCCGATTGTCCCCTCTTCACTCTGGTGGGGTCTCCCGCTAGTTCCCCGAATGTGGGGAGCTGCTCCAAACCACACCGGATTGAAGTACTCCTGGCGGGGTGGGAGATGCTATCGGGCCTGGCAAGTTCTGTGCTGGGCCTGATAATCACATTTAAAATACATTTAAAATATATGTAAAACATATTCAAATGACTTACGTCACTTCCCGCCGGTTTTCTGCGCATTCCCGGCGGTGCCATTTTCTTCCAGTTGGGAGATGCGCGCGGGTCGGAAACACTTGTGGGGAACCTGCAAAATGGCCGACACGCGCATCTCCCGACCCGACCCGCCAGAAAAATTGCGGCTCGCAATGGGGGAATCGGGCCCATTATTCTCAGCTGTTTTGGAGGCTGAAGGAAGCAACAGAGCAAAACATATACCCAATGCAGCAACTTGTATGTTTGAAAACCTTTGAGGAGAATTAGTTTTGTATTACAAAACATCTTGAGCAATGGTATTTACTTTGCAACTTGAAAGGAAAAGAACTTTGGAGTAATTATGAAAACAAGTTTCTTTGTTTCCTCTCCGTGGTGGCCAGTCATGTAAATTATGCATATCATATCGGTTATGGTATATTAGAAACAGCAAGTTTTCGCCCTTTTGGTTTTAGTTTTTCTCAGCTTTATTCTGGATTTCTTTCCTGGCTGGTGGTAACTATTGGAGCGTTGCAATGGCACCTTTTTGGTCAAATAAAATCACTTTAAATATCTAAAAATTACATCAAGTTCTGTTTTCTAGTTCTGATTCACTTCTATATTTATCCAGTAATGAATTGCAACAGCTAATTAATGTAAGGTATGAATGATTGGTAGTTGGATTTATGTAATGAATTAGTGCACTGCTGCGTTGTGATCACGGTGAGCTCTTTCTCTCACCTGTGAGCTTTTGATCTCTGCTAGGAATATGGGTGAGATGCAGGTGGAATTCCCAGTCGTGTATAAGAAGAACAGGGGGGAGTGGGGGTATACCTGGGTAGGAGCCACTTTCTCACAGCATCCAGGGGCTTTTACGAGGACAGGGTGGGGAGGGGGGACAGGAATGGGTTACATGTCCAAACCATTGGTTACGTTAAATAGAAGGCTACATGAATAAAAGGAGAGGAAGAATAGGTTTAGGGAACCTAGAAAATCTTACATCCGTAAGAAATGAGTGAAGACTTGGGGAACCACAGTGCTCAATGATCATTTGAAAAACTCAAAGTGCAAATCTAACAACATTAAAAAATCAACTGGCTAATTGCCTAAGAAACATTACGGACAGGACTTTAGGCTTTGGCTCGCCCCGAAACCATAAAATCCCGCCCAAGGTCAACGGACCTTTCCCTCGCCGCTCTGATTCCTGTGGTGGACAGGACAGTAAAATTCTGGCCATTATGGGTGGGATTTTCCAGCCTTGTTCGCCCTGAAACTGGAAAATCCTGTCCGAGGTCAACAGACCTTTCCATGGTCCGCCCCCTCGCCTGCTTTGCTTCCTGTGGTGGGTGAGACCCTATATGTCTGATTAAAAGCACAATTGTCCACAGTATTGTTTTATTTCCTGTAATTGCAGCGTCGGAAATAATCTTTCTTCCTTTTCTTGTATCCTCAAGGTTTCATACCCAACAGAAATTGTGACTGTAATTGTGAAATTGTAATCTATTTAGTAAGCTAAAATTAAGACCAGTTGATCCCATTGTGATAATAAATGTGAAGATTTAAAATGATTGTATTGTACGTGGAAGAAAGAACAGTTTAACTCGAGTGAATGGATCAGTGCAACTGTTATCCCTGTGGCAGTATGTTGGCATTGGTACTTTTGAGCCTCCGTAATGTGATCTCAGCTGAAGCCCATGCATTTCACCTGTGCCACTATAATGGTGTTGACGGTTTTCATTACCTAATGTTGTATTACTTTATACAGTAACACTTGTAAAATGGTTTTCCACTTTTGTGCTGTACTTTATTTTAGACCATAAGACCACAAGGCACGGGAGCAGAATTAGGCCACTCGGCCCATCGAGTCTTCTCTGCCATTCAATCATGGCTGATATTTTTCTCATCCCCATTCTCCTGCCTTTTCCCCATAATCCCTGACCCCCTTATTAATCAAGAACCTATCTTTCTCTGTCTTAAAGACACTCAATCTTTGGAGGTGAGCAGCTAATAGTATACACTGTATGCACAATTAAAAGCTGGTATTATTGTACTGTCAGGAAATTATGGCAATATGAAAAAAATCAAGGAAATCCAGTAGTTTATTTTAGTTTATTTTATTAGTGGCACAAGTAAGCTTACATTTACATGAAGTTACTGTGAAAGTAATCTAGTTGTCACACTCCAGCGCTTGTTCAAGTACACTGAGGGAGAATTTAGCATGGCCAGTGCACCTAACCAGCACATCCTTTTGGACTGTAGAAGGAAACCGGAGCACCCGGAGGAAATCCACACAGACACGGGGAAAACGTGCAGACTCTGCACAGACAATGACCCAAGCCGGGAATCAAACCCAGGTCCCTGGTGCTGTGAGGCAGCAGTGCTAATCAGTAATTGGGAATGTTGGGTGTATATACTTTTTAAAAACTATTTTAAAATGGAAGCTGTGTACTTTTAGAGACAGTTTGGGTAGATTGATGGAACCAGTGCTTTTGAGATGTTGATAAGCCTCACAACCCTGTGAGCAAATGTTTGCCTAAGGGTAGTTGGTAATAATGGAGAATAGAATGTCAAGGGGCTTGAGTAAGATGTTAGTTCAAAGGAGGAGGTGAGGTGTGAATTTTATAATTGCATTATAAAAGGTGGATTCATGAAATGAATGTAATTATGTGGGACTTCTATGGTAGTTAGTTCAGATAAGGGAAGGTCAAAAGGGAAAATGGTGTATCAGGAGCAGTTTCAACCCATGCAAGTTAGCTGTTTTGCGAACTTTGCCCACAGCAGGAAAATATATGAAAACTCCCACCAAGCTGTGCCTGTTTGAACAGCTAACTATTCTGCCATATGTCTGAAGCAGCCCTGGGAAATATATAAGTGCCTGATGTGGTAACTATTACTGGATTTTGCTGATGGTTTTTAAAACCCTATACGATGTTGCTTAGGGAGGATTAGCTCTGAAATAAAGGGATTTGGGTAAATTTAGGGATACTATGTATAGCCATTGAGTTAGTTAAGTGTGTGTCTAATTGACTTTCCTGTGATGTATATTATTATTTAATAAACATTTATTTTGTTCAAAATCTTCACAGAGACGGCTGGGACATCGTTCTCTAATTTTCACATCTTTCTTCACTCACATTGTACCAAATTATAAAATACAATTGAGAACAGGTGTTTCAAGTTTCCCTTCTGGGATTTGGAATGCCCTGGTGTTTAACATCAGCTACGCTCTTAACAGTACCACTGCACTTCAGTACATATTTGGAAAATAAAAGTGGGTTGGTGACAATGTCGGCCTAAACGGTACCACGTGGGCCTAGTCCTATGATAAATAAAATGGCCACCACCACGCAAAAAATTTAAAGGTGCCATACACTGGAAAAAAACGGGCCATGCAGGACAACAAAATTTTAAAGGGAACAATGATGAGTTGGTCACAATTGTAAAGCGGCATGTTTTAGGACATTTTTAGATTTAATGTAGCACATAGGGCTTCGTAATAGACATGTCGTATTGAAATATTTTAACAAATCCGCTAACTGTTTTGATACTGTCTATTAAAATATAATATAATATACACCAATTGTTGTCAGTGCAGGCTCGATGGGCCAAATGGTCTCCGTCTACACTACAGGCATCCTATGATTATATGACCTCGGACCAGTTGGGCCAAAGGGCCTGTTTCCATGCTGTAAACCTTTATAACACATTCCTGGAACAAATCCTGAAACCTGGCTAGCTAAAGTGATATCTTTGTTTTGAAGTTGTATGATTTTTTCAAGATCGCAGCTTCACCTAGATATTTTTTTTCGAAAAGTTGATTCTTGTACGGTTTGTGAAGAACCTTTTCCCACAAATGCTTGTCAATCTACTGGACAAGTGGGTTAAAGGGCAACAACCTTCAGCATATGTCCTGACACCAAAACTGTACTTAGTGAAAACTGCCAGGGCACAGTTTCAGTGAGGTGGGAAGGATGGCATGCATTTATTTTCTTGTTGAGCAATCTTTATAAACCTTGCCATGCATCTCTAATTGAATGAGATATTGGGCTGGAATGTCAAACTTGCTAAATCAGCTGATGCCAGAGGGAAACTCAGACGAAAATAATGTTTTTGTACTTTGGAAGTATACCGTAACACATTGCTAGTCCACTTTTCTTAACAGATGAAAGCAGTCATTCCCACATAGAGTATTCGGTTATCTTTGATGATCGCTATGCACTGATCAATGCAACATGGCAATATTAATACTGTACAATGCATTGTGAAATATTACCGGAGGCAGCTTAATTGAAGTTGCAATTCAGTGGTTACATGGAAGGAGTGTCGATGGACTTAAAAGTAAAAAGCTCACTGTGCATTGCATAAGCAGCATATTTACAGGAAGATGCATATTTCTGTATTAGTTCCAGATCAAATGTAGCAAATGTAACATTTTTTAAAGTGTGGTTAATGAATGTGTATTAAAGATGTCATCACGATTTTCCTTCACAATCGAAAATGACAATTTCTTGTGTGCATAGAGTAATTTGTTGTGCATTCGAATGTAGCTATGGAGCCCGATTTCAGACCTGAATGGCTTTCCACAGTATGGGCCAGGATGAATTTTCAGATTTTTATTGGGACTACCCAGTCTTTCTAGCTTGCCCTGGTTTCCTTTGTTGCCTGTTGTTCAAAGGAAACAACGCCACAATTTGAGATTGCTCCCTGGATAGTTCTTTTTTGTGCATTTTTCTCAATGGAATGACGACCATGTTGTCCGAGGCGTTTGATGGAAATGTTGATGCGATACACGTCCAATTCAGAACAGATGGCAATCTCATCACATATTTAACGTGTCAAAGGCCTTCATCAACCTGAGACAATTGAAATCCTCATTTAAGGTATCAGAGATGCCACGTTTCCTGAGGTTTGCCTTCAAGGAATGCTTGAACCTTAATCCTAGCCTACCTCACTGATGGCATTCAAGTTTAAGTTGTGACTGCCTTTGAAATGTTATCATCAGTCGTATGTAGTACATGCCTGCTCCATCTGAGCTGGGCTCTGATTGCTGCATTTCCAGACACTTTTGAAGTACCTCAGTGTTGGGCACATTGTTCTCTTATTTGATGCCCTTGACGTTCCGAGTGCATTTCATGTGGAACCTGTCCAACTGCTTAATATGTCTGGACTAGGTAGATCTGTCTCACATGCATTTAGGAGGGCAGGTATCAGCACAACTTTGAACACAGCAAGTTTTGTTATAAGTTTGATATCTCATTTCCTCCACAGTCTCAGGCGTAAACGGGCAAATGCTGAGCTTGCCTTGGCAATTCTACTTGCCACCTCAATGTAGATATTTCTGGAGATTGTGCTTCTGAGGTAGGTGAAGTTACCTACACCTTTTAGGGCTGTGTCATTGATAATTATAGAAGGTGGGATATAGTCAGAATTTGGTGACGGTTGACGAAGGATCTCTATCTTTCCAAAACTAATAGTTAGCTCCTAGTCATCAGCTGCTTTTGAAGAACAGTCCATGATCTTTTGAAGGTCCTGCTCACAGTGTGACACCAGGGCACAGTCATCAGAAAACAGCAATTTCCAGTATCATCATCTCTGACACCTTAAATGAGGATTTCAATTGTCTCAGGTTGATGAAGGCCTTTGACACATTAAATATGTGATGAGATTGCCATCTGTTCTGAGTTGGATGTGTATCGCATCAACATTTCCATTAAACGCCTCAGACAACATGGCAGCAAAGAAAATGCTGAAGAGCACAGGGGCCATGTGACACCTCTGTTTCACATCACTTGTTATATCAATGGTGTCAGTAAGTCAGTGACTCTGGCTGTCATTCCATTGTGAAACGACTGTATCAGATTTAGAACTCTATCAGGACATCCAAGTTTGTCTACGACCTTCCACATATTTAATGTCTCAAAGGCCTTTGCACGTCAATAAAGAAAGTAGAGTGCCACCTGTTGTTTGCAGTATTTCTCTTGTATTTGCAGAAGAGTGAAGATCATGTCACAAATGCCTCTGCCTTTCCTGAACTAACTTTGACTTTCTAGCAGTACTCATTCTGCTATGTGGTTTACGAGTCTGTAGAGCAGAACTTCTGCTGGAACCTTACCAGCTATCAGAAGGAGGATGATTCCTTTGTAGTTGTAACAGAGAACTTTGCCATTTGCCTTTGTATAAGTGAACAATTGTGACATCCTTGAACACCTGAGGAGTGGCTTATTGATCCCACATTCTATAATTTAATTATATAAATTTGATGGATAGCTGGGATCCCCAGAGGTGTAAATTCCTCTTGGGATCCAGTCCAAGCCTGGAGCTTTCCTTGAGGGTTGGGATCTGATGGCTTTGTCAACTCCACAACAAGGGGTTTGCAGTCCAGGTTTTCACATTTGAATCAGGCTGGATACTGAGAGTGACCACTGCACAGTCGTTGTGGAGATGAGTATGTCTTCACATTGAGGATATCCTCCATCGTGTTGTGTTGCACTTCCACCATGCTGAATGGAATGGATTTCAAACAGCAAAAGCAACTCAAGACTGAAAAACTATGAGGCACTGTGGACCATCAGCAGCAGCAGAATTGTACTTGACCATGACCTGTAACCTCATGGCTCGGCATATTCCCCACTCTACCATTACCACCAAGCCAGGGGATCAGTCCCGGTTCAATGCAGAGTGCAGGAGTGCATGCCAGGAGCAATACCTGGCATACCTAAAAATGAGCCTTGGGGAAAACTGGAGTTAATGGGAATAAGGGGAAAACTCTCCACTGGTTGGTGTCATGCCAAGCACAAAGGAAGATAGTTGTGATTGTTGGAGGTCAGTCATTTCAGTTCCAGGACATTATTGCAGGAGTTCCTCAGGGTAGTGTCTGAGGCCCAAACATTTTCAATTTTTTCATCAATGACATTCCTTCCAACCTCAGGTCAGAAGTGGGGATATTCGCTGATGATTGCATAATCTTTAGCACCATTTGCGACTCCTCAGATACTGAAGCAGTCCATGTCCAAATGCAGCAAGAACTGGGCAATATTCGGGCTTGGGCCGAACAGTGGCATGTAACATCTGCGCTACACAAGTGCCAGGCAATGACAATCTCCAACAGGAGAGAATGTAACTATTGCTCCTTGATATTCAATGGCATTAGCATTGTTGAATCCTGCACTATCAACATCTTCAGAAGTTAACATTGATATACTCAGAAACAGAACTGGATTAGCCATATAAACACTGTGGCAACAGGAGCAGGTCACAGGCGAGGAATCATGTGGTAAGTAACTCACTTCTTGACTCCCCAAAGCCTGTCCACCCTCCAAAAGGCACAAGTCAGGAGTGTAATGCAACACTCTCCACTTGTCTGGATGAGTGCAGTTCCAACAACACTCATGAAGCTTGACACCATCCAGGACAAAGCATCCCACTTGATTGGTATCCCATCCACAAACGTTCACTCCCTCCACACTGATGCACAGTGTCAGCAGTGTGTACCATCTACAAGATCCACAGCAGGAACTCAACAAGGCTCCTTAGGCCGCACTTTCCAAACCCACAACCAATACCATATAAGAGGACAAGATCACCACCTGGAGATTCCTTTCTAAGCCACTCACTATCCTGACTTGAACTAAATCACCATTCCTTCACTGTCTGTGGACCAAAATCCTCCAACTCCTGCTCCCCAACATGAACACGGTAAGAAGTCTCACAACACCAGGTTAAAGTCCAACAGGTTTATTTGGTAGCAAATACCATAAGCTTTCGGAGCACCTCCCCTTCGTCCACTCCATCTGACGAAGGAGCAGTGCTCCGAAAGCTTATGGTATTTGCTACCAAATAAACCTGTTGGACTTTAACCTGGTGTTTTGAGACTTCTTACCGTGTTCACCCCAGTCCAACGCCGGCATCTCCACACCCCAACATGAATGCAGTGGTCCAAAGAGGCAGCTCACCACCACCTTCTCAAGGGTAATTATGGATAGGCAATAAATGCTGACCCAGCCAGAAATGCCCAAGTCCCATGAATTCATAAAAAATGACCTTCTAAGAAATAAAAAACTGTTTTCAAATGGCTTAAAATTTTTATCTTGTTGAATAGCATTGTTGATGCTTTTGTTCCTTCCTTTCTGAAGCTTTGAAGTAAATGTCTTGATACTTAGATATAAAAGTGATAAAAGATATATTTTAAAAATGATTCTTGAATTTGCATAGACTTAAATGCTAAATTGAACATGCAATGTTTATAATGCTGGTTTGCGATAGATTGCAGTTTAAGTGGTTTAAACAATACAACGCCCAGTGACAGATTACCAGAGTCTTATCATCATCATGACATGCCAGCTATAAAATGGAAGAAATGAAAGATAATGAAAAGGAAGCACAGTTCCACTTTATTCCATTTAAAAAACAAAACTGTTTTCAAATATTTTCTAATATCCTACAGATGATATTTGTAATAGAATAGGGAAGGGAGTTATTTGTTCTCTAGTGTAGTCAACTGTTTTAAGAGTAGATTATTTTAATGTCCAGCAAGAACTTTAAAATAAAGCTGAACCTGCACATCTTATGATTTGAAAAATGGACATTTTCCTTCAACCAAGAATGTTGGGTACACTCTTCTGGCCTCTCCTACATCTTTGATTTTAATTGCTCCATCATTGGTGGCTGCCTTCAGTTGTCTCGGCACCAAGTTCTGAAATACCCTTCCAATACCTCGCTGCCTCTCAACCTCACTGTCCCGCTTTAAGACACTCCTCAAAACTGAGCTCTTTGACCAAGTTGTTGTTTTCAGGCCTAATATCTCCTTTCGTGTCATATTTTGTCTTATAATGCTCTTGTGAAGTACCTTGGGATGCTCTATTATGTCAAAGGCACTATATAAATATAAATTATTGTTGTACATGACATCAACCTTGGGTGTTTGATCCTTGCACTTTCTTTGTAACGGTGTTGTTTACCTCTTCTTAAAAAGGACTGGGTTGTGATGTTACACAGAGAAAAATGTAGTTTTGGATTCCTTGTCTTTGGATAGGGGAAAAATGGTCTATTTTTCAGCGAACGAGATAAAAACATCACATTGTCAAAATGTAACCACTTTATTGATTTTTTTTGGCAGTCAGGTGAGGTTATAGAATTTGTGCACTTGATGTACAGGTATTTTGAACCATGGTTTTATTCTTTTAAGTGGAAGCTTATTGAATGAAGGAAAAAAAGCAGTATTGAGCTTTACAGCTGAAATGATGCATTTGGATTGGCAGTTTGAAATGAAAGCCAAAGAATGTCCAATTTATCATCGTTTTCATGGCAGACCACATGCTGATCAACACATTATCTGAATGACATTTGATTGCCCAGAACTGTAGGAAAAATGTCGCTTCCAATGAAGGAAGTCATTTGATTATCAGTTGTGACTAACTGGACATATCATAAACTGAAATGAAACTCTTTTGTGTATTTATAATGTGATATTATGACATTTATTGTAGTTACATTCAGCAGTGGGTTCATGGTTTTCTCATATGTTGGAATCTACTTTTCTGTAATTCCTTTGGTTCTATGGTCCTCTTTATATAGCACATCGCTCATATTTTATTGTGATATGTTCATTTTAGGACATTCCAGCATATTATCACTTTTTAACATTATACATTTCATTAAAATTTTATCGTTGCAGGAGTCCAATGTTGTACTTCATTTTCCTTTGCCCATGTTCTAAAGCCAAGTAAAAAGATTGAGATCAGAATGGAATTGGGCAACATGCAGCAAATTTAATTTAACACTGATAAATCTGTACTTACACTCTGCATTCTTCAATCTATTGCTTTTTACAATGACCGAAATTAAATGAACACAGGGAAATTTAGGAAGGGACTTGCTTCCGATGTCTAGACAATACGACGATGCAATTAAAAATGTGAGCAGAATGTCAAAATGTATGGCTAGAACATGTGCAAAGATTTACAGCACACTGGCCAAACAGGATTCGAGTCTGTTCAGATTTCATTTTCATAACTCAAAGGATGCTTTCATAAGAGGGGATGCAGGAAAAAAAGCAATACGCCAGATCCCAATAATGAAGAGTGCGCTACAAGGGAAACATAGGAAGGATTGTCGAGGCAAGTACTTCTTGTTTGCTGTACTGGGGAAACTATTTTGTAGAGAAAATAATAGTTTTCAGGGGAGTAGATTTGTTTTTCGGAAAATATATAATTTTCATACCAGCTTGAAAAACTGCAAGTCTGATTGTAAATAAAAAAAGAAAACTTGCTCAAAACATTCAGTAGCTCGCCCCACCAATAACCAGTTGGTAATGTTCTGCATGGATATGGGCAGCACAGTGGCAAAATGGTCAGCACTGCTATCTCGTCAGGAACCCGGGTTCAATTCTGGCCTCGGGTAACTGTCTGTGTGGCGTTTGCATGTTCTCCCCGTGTCGGTGTGGGTTTCCTCCGGGTGCTCCGGTTTCCTCCCACAGTCCAAAGATGTATAGCTTAGATGGATTAGCCATGGGAAATGTGTGGGGTTACCGGATAGGAAGGGGGAGAGGACCTGGGTACTTTGTCAAAGAGTTGGTGCAGACTGGATGGGCCGAATGGCATCTTCTGCACTGCAGGAAGGATTCTATATGGTGTGGCCAAATAGTCTCCTTTTGTGCTGTAACCATTTTATGATTGTATGGTAAGTCTGATTTCACTGGTGCAGGTAAATCCCATTTTTATGAAATCGGTCGGGGCTGAGTTCATTCCGCAAAAAAGGATTTTCCTTAAAACTGGCATTGTGTAGTTCACCCTTAGAATTATAGTAAAATGCATAGATATTAATAATATTGGAAAATAAAACATATAGACTTGTGTTTTTCCTTCATTACCAAACATGTAGCCTACTGTATATGATTGCGTAATCACAGTAATAGATTCATAATAATAAATATGTTGATTATTGAACAGGGAGGTGTGTGTTCAAGTGATTTTATGGGTTTGAAGGGAGTAGCCAGCACCACAGCATGTGTGATTGTCGGTCAGTTTACAACCCAATCACTTTCATTCCATAAGACTGGCATTTCTGGTAAAATTATTCTGTGTAAAAATGGGATTTACCTGTGGAAACGTTTTAACTGAGAATTTTCCAGTTTGAGGCAGATCCGTGGAATGTGGTGGACCACCAAGACCTTTTAAGACTGGCTTCAGCAAAGCTCTAAAGCTATGGGATCCCAGCTCATTGCACTCCCGATTGGGTAACTGTATTCCCAGCAAAATGTCCTGGGAGTCCCATAGCTCTAACTCTGTTTCCTGTGGAGTTGCTGTAGATAGTCTCTGCATGTGTTATCACCGGATCAGCTGGTAGGGACTGGAGCCTGACCTGAGAGTCTGTATTTCTTTTTTGAAGAATGCTACTTCCCATACCACATGTCTCTCAACTGTTATTTTCCTCTTTATGATAGAAAGTAATTTTGAACAAAAAGTACTTCCCACTCAAAGTTCTTTTGCTGATGGAAGATTCTTTCTCCGATAAACTGTGGTCAGAAATGTTTGTTTTGTCAGAATTCCCACTGAGACTAACCAGAGGGCTGAATTACCTTGCGCTAGTCAAAGAGGCAGTGTGTGCCCATCTTTATCACCAAGCCCTGAACAATGGACCAAGCTGTCAAAGCACTGATTTGCCAGCATGGAACATGGGTACTTGGCATCTTTTGGGGTGTTTCATACTAATGCAGGGCATCCAACATTGGATACATGATGGAAGCTCTAAAATGCAGGAAAAAAAAGACTTGAACTGGCCCCAGAGAAATGTTTTGGGTAACTTTGGGTGCCATTTCTAACTTGCAGTTTTATTTGTGCTCTGTTATTTCCATGTTTTAAATTATTTGTGGGACATGGGCATTGCTGGCTTGCCAGCATTTATTGCCCATCCCTAGTTGCTTGAGGGCAGTTGAGAGTCAACCAAATTGCTGTGGCTCTGGAGTCACATGTAGGCCAGACCAGGTAAGGACAGCAGATTTCCTTCCTAAAGGACATTAGTGAACCAGATGGGTTTTTCTGACAATCAACAATGGTTTTATGGTCATCAGTGGATCCTTAATTCCAGATAAATGTTTTTATTGCATTCAAATTCCACCATCTGCTGTGGCAGGATTCAAACCCAGGTCCCAGAACGTTAGCTGAGTTTCTGGATTAATAGTCTAGCGAAAATACCACCAGGCCATTGCCATAGTCATTTTATTTTAAATGCTTTTAGCCACAAAGATTGGGCTTTCTGGTGTTGAGTTGGTTGATTTTGCGGATGGTTGCTGCTTTACTGCAATATTGGAACAGTTTGGCTGACTATATTGTTGTTTTGAAATTTCAATGAACAGGATTGGCTGTAATAAATCACTAAAGTGTCATGTACAATAATAAAGTCAAACTCTGAATAGTGGCTAGTCACTAGACTTTTAATCATGTAGATAAAGTAAACTACTAATTACTACTTACAAGTAATTATTTGTGTCAGCTTGGCACAGCAGAAGATTGTGGGTTTAAGCCCCACACCAGGTCTTAAGTATATTAATTAACTCCCTAGAGTATTAATGAAGCTGTCCTTCTCTGGATAAGTCGTTAAGCCGAGTCCAATTTGTGCTGCTCAGATAGGTTAAGTTCCGATAATAGTACTCAAAAAAATACAGAGTTCTTCTGGTGTTGTAACCAATGATCTTCCTTCAATTAATGACACCAAAGACAGAATAATTGGCCATTTATATTGTTGATGCTGTGGAATGATGCTGTGTGCAATTTCTTACGTTTGCCCATGTGTCTAAAGTTGTTGTACTTCAAATTAATTGTATCTGAAGTGCCATGTGGAAATAAAATGGAAGTAATACATTTGGAACAGATCTCTAGGGCAAAAGCTCAGGAATAAATGTTTAGAATAATCTACAACCAAGATGGTAGAGCACTGGGTGATTAAAAATAATGTGTCACAGGAGAGAGAGAATACCACAAATGATCTTCACTGGGACGAATGATTTTTGCTCATTCCTGACTTTTGTTACGTTCACTTATACTGCAATGCCAATGTATTGAAACCAATGTTAGATCAATCTTTAGCAAATTGCTTCTCAGGCAGCAGTGAGCAACTGATGTACATTGTCCTGATATCATCCCACTTGAGTCTCTGAACAATTCTTAGACCTCCTCTCTTATTGCCAACATGCAGTCTAGTCACTTTTTAATGAGCATACAAAAAGGTTAATTTAATTGGCTTGAAGCTAAATTTATGACAAACTTGTTTTACATTAGGTTACTGCCCATTCATAAAGAAAGGATGTTCTTTGTAGTTCTTGTGGAGAACCTTGAGGGAGAAGAGGTCACAGCATGTGAACATTTGAGCTGTCTATGTATTTCAAACCAGTGTGAAGCTGTTTCTTTTCCTTTTCACTGCTAAGATGTATTGTCATTATAAGTGAGGTTATTTTAATTGTCCTTGCATCCATTATGTGTCCGCATACTAAGCCTACATCTTGTGTGTAACTTATTTTGTCAAAACAATGTTTTACATTTGCTGTAGTTAGAATTTTGGAGAAAGTGTTAGGTTGAAAATATTTTACTATGAAAATAACTTTAGTAGTTTCTATACAGAGGTGCTCAGATAGGTGTAAAATGGCACAGTGGAAGCACAGCACTTGTCAGAATCCAGCTTTTTCAACAGTTAAATGTAAGAATAAAAGGAGCAGGAAGATAATGAAAACCAGCGGTGAGATTAATGCCTGGCTCCACAGTGCCAGCAAAAAATGGAATCTTGCAAGAGTCCATGCAATAGTTTATTTGGACATAGTACATTATGGCATGGTTTAATACACTCGTAAAACTTATATTATGATTGGTTTTATCAGTGCATTGTTAATATTTCTATAGACCAATATGTCTATCTTCAAGCATGTAACTACACCTTTGGGTTTAGAGGAATCAAAGACGGTGGGATGGCTGTGCAGAGAAACATTTTGTTCTCTCTCCTCGGAGTTCATTGCCATTTTTATTCTCCCTAAGTCTCTCCCATATAAACGCACCAATGTATTTTCATGGCCACTCCCTCGACCTTGTGCAGGCTTTGCTGGACCCATTGTATCAGTTATAGATAAGGCCACCTTTGATCACTTTCTTGTATCACTTCCTTCACTTACATGCCCTACCCTCCCATCCTCACCCCCTTCAGTATTTGCTCATGGAATAATTATCTCCCAATTCAGTTACAAACGCACTTCCAGAATTCCAACTATCTACCCGTTGGTCCTCAGTTCAACGCAACATTTCTGCAGCTATTGATTTGCTCAACCACCTCCTCACCTCCATCTTTCTCATCTCCTTTATTTCCCTAGGTGCCCTTATCTTCGCTGCCTTAAGTCCAAGGCACACTGACTTGAAAGGATATGGCGGACCATTGGTTCAAGCTATTCGCTACCAGATCTGGTTGGATCACTTGGAAACACTGTTTGGTCCTGCTCATGTCTATAAAAATTGCTCACTGTTCCAGAATATTCCTGGAATGCAAAGATAACACCAAACTTCTTTTTTCAAATCATCTTGTCAGCTCTCTCTGTGCGCCCCTCTACTCTGACCTCTAAGTAAAAGTGCAAGGAGCTTATGGAGCTCTTTATCAGTAAGATTGAGACCATCTATAACTTCGTCCCTGTCTTGATTCATCTGCTATTGGAACCCTCATCAATGCCTTTATTATCTCTCAACATGACTATTCAAATGCTCTCCTGACTGATCTCTCACATTCTACCCTCCATAAACTTGAGGTCACCCAAAGGTCTGCCGCCCATGCCACCGCTTGCTTCTGTTCCCCTATTGTTCTCATTTGCATAATTTGGCAAAATGAAAGAAAATCTTGATTTTAAAATCTCATTCTTGTTTGCAAACTCCTTCATGGCTTTGCCGCTCCCGATCTCTGTATTTTCTCCAAACTCGCACCCTGCAAGATATCTGCAGTCCTCTAAAGAATCATGTGCATCCCTGATTTTAATTGCTGCATTGTTGGTGGCCAAGCCTTCTATTGTCTAGGCCCTAATCCTACCTACAGCTCTCCACTTCTCCATCTCCCTTTCCTCCTTTACCATGCTTGCTCATTTGACTTAATATCTCCTTGTGTGGCTCGGTATCATTCTTTGTTTCCCAATGCTTCTGTAAAGCACCTTCAGATGGTTTATGATAAAGACATGATATATAAATTATTGTTTTTGGCACCTAGTCGCCTCGAATTCTTAAGGTGACAATGGATGAGAAATTGCTCGGTGGTAATTGACATATCATGCCATTAATATTTTACTTACACCTGAATACAACAGTCTGGTGTGTTTAGTGGGTAAGTACTGCAACTTCGCACCCTTACGTGGATATGAATGAGTCTGTTGGTGAGTTAGTGTTATAGTGCAGCCTGTGGTGGTCAGATCAGTTTCTGGATATCAGCACTTAACTGTGCCCATGTGCAGTCTGGAAGTTGCTGTTTAATTTACTCTGTTATGACTGTAACACTGTTAGCCCCACTGTTAATTTCAATACAAAATCCTGGCCACATTTTAAAGGATTATGTTTGAATAGAAATTTAGCTTCAGTGTTAAAATTTTGTTTGAGGAGCTATAAATCTCTCAAAATTGGCTTTCTCTTCCCACAAGCTGGTCACTGCTCAGCCCTGTTGAGACTTGTAGTTACATTTGTCAAAGTTAATTAGTTATTATCTATTACATGATCTTGGCAAATTCCACTGTACGTTATCACTGGATGTTTGCACAACTAGTTTCATATCATTGAAAATGTCTTTCAGTAGTTGATTGGCTGCAAGCGTATTCAGTTCCTGCTAAAATATCCAGTGATTATTCCCGCACTTGTACGCCTGCACAAGAAATATTGAGCTAGATGTCTGATTTCAACCAACAATTTGAACATTGGCAGAATGATTTTATGTCCCCCCCTCATCCCATCTATTTTGCTTTTGTATTTACAAAAGCTTTGAGTTCCTTTCTACAGAAGAAACTACTATAGGGTCTCCAAATAACACAAAAATGGAATTGTTCTAAATACTGATAAATCTTACTCCATACATGGTATTGCCTTTTAGCTCAGAGTTTACAATACTGTATATATGTGTATAATGTTTTCAAGATATGTTAGAATTCTATTACCAGAGAGTAGAGGGCATTCCATTAATCGCCTAATAGGAGGAGAGAATCTGGAAGTGATTTGCTCTCCTTTTTCTCCCCCAGTCATACAACTTTATTTAGGCTTCAGCTTCTGAGGCCTGAAGATATTTTTTTCTCCTCATCCCTTGTGGAACTTCAGAGTCCCCCTCTTACTGGCACCGCTGCATTTCCCTGTCTGGCAATGTTGGACTTCTTCTGTGATGGAAAAGCCACGTGGAGCATTTTTAATGAGCCCCGGGTACAGGAGAACTGGTGAGAGGTGGGCTGAGATCGTGGCAACAAATGGAATGCTTTGGCTGCCTATCTTGAACAGAGAGACTGCTCTGGAGGAAAAACCCAACCACTGGCTTCTCGATTACATTTAGCCTTTTTTTTACAGATGGATCATTGATTATTTTCTTGACCTATCAGGAATTTTGCATGCTAAGCATACAATATAGTTTTCCCATTTGTGATAGAACCATAGAACCATAGAAAATTACAGCTCAGAAACAGGCCTTTTGGCCCTTCTTGTCTGTGCCGAACCATTTTATGCCTTGTCCCACTGACCTGCACTTGGACCATATCCCTCCACACCCCTCTCATCCATGAACCCGTCCAAGTTTTTCTTAAATGTTAAAAGTGACCCCGCATTTACCACTTTATCCGGCAGCTCATTCCACACACCCACCACTCTCTGCGTGAAGAAGCCCCCCCTAATATTCCCTTTAAACTTTTCTCCTTTCACCCTTAACCCATGCCCTCTGGTTTTTTTCTCCCCTAGCCTCAGCGGAAAAAGCCTGCTTGCATTCACTCTATCTATACCCATCAAAATCTTATACACCTCTATCAAATCTCCCCTCAATCTTCTACGCTCCAGGGAATAAAGTCCCAACCTATTCAATCTCTCTCTGTAACTCAGCTTCTCAAGTCCCGGCAACATCCTTGTGAACCTTCTCTGCACTCTTTCAATCTTATTTACATCCTTCCTCTAACTAGGTGACCAAAACTGTACACAATACTCCAAACACGGCCTCACCAATGCCTTATACAACCTTACCATAACACTCCAACTTTTTTCTCGATACTCCGATTTATAAAGGCCAATGTACCAAAGGCACTCTTTACGACCCTATCCACCTGTGACATCACTTTTAGGGAATTCTGTACCTGTATTCCCAGATCCCTCTGTTCAACTGCACTCTTCAGAGTCCTACCATTTACCCTGTACGTTCTTCTTTGGTTTGTCCTTCCAAAGTGCAATATCTCACACTTGTCTGCGTTAAATTCCATTTGCCATTTTTCAGCCCATTTTTCTAGTTGGTCCAAATCCCTCTGCAAGCTTTGAAAACCTTCCTCACTGTCCACTACACCTCCAATCTTTGTATCATCAGCAAACTTGCTGATCCAATTTACCATATTATCATCCAGATCATTGATATAGATGACAAACAACAATGGACCCAACACCGATCCCTGCGGCACACCACTAGTCACAGGCCTCCACTCAGAGAAGCAATCCTCCACAACCACTCTCTGGCTTCTTCCATTGAGCCAGTGTCTTATCCAATTTACTGCCTCCCCATGTATACCTAGCGACTGAACCTTCCTAACTAACCTCCCATGAGGGACCTTGTCAAAAGCCTTGCTGAAATCCAGGTAGGCAACATCCACCGCCTTCCCTTCATCCACTTTCCTGGTAACCTCCTCGAAAAACTCTAATAGATTGGTCAAACATGACCTACCATGCACAAAGCCATGTTGACTCTCCCTAATAAGTCCCTGTCTATCCAAATATTTGTAGATCCTATCCCTTATCACACCTTCCAATAACTTGCCCACCACCGACGTCAAACTTACTGGCCGATAATTTCCCGGATTTCTTTTGGAACCTTTTTTAAACAACGGAACAACATGAGCCACCCTCCAATCATCCGGCACCTCCCCCGTGAATACTGACATTTTAAATATGTCTGCCAGGGCCCCTGCAAGTTCAACACTAGCTTCCCTCAAGGTCCGTGGGAATACCCTGTCCGGTCCTGGGGATTTATCCACTCTGATTTGCCTCAAGACAGCGAGCACCTCCTCCCCTTTAATTTGTAAAGGTTCCATGGCCTCCCTACCAGTTTGCCCTATTTCCGTAGACTCCATGCCCGTTTCCTCAGTAAATACGGATGCAAAAAAACCATTTAGTATCTCCCCCATCTCTTTTGGTTCCATACACAGTCTACCACTCTGGTCTTCAAGAGGACCAATTTTATCCCTCACTATCCTTTTGCTCCTAACATACCTATAGAAGCTCTTTGGATTTTCCTTCACTCTGTCTGCCAAAGCAACCTCATGTCTTCTTTTAGCCCTCCTGATTTCCCTCTTAAGTAGCTTCTTGCACTTTTTATACTCCTCGAGCATCTGATGTGATCTACTTGAGTGTGCCATGTACCTTCCAGACATGCCAAGTCTTTAAACACAGGCACATGTTTGATTTAGGCTAATCCATGGTTAATCAATGCTTAGTAACATTTAGCTTCCAACTTGTTCTGCCATCTTCATCTATAGCACACAGAACCCATGATTATGTATGACTCTTCCGGTGTGGCACATTTGTCTGCTGAATGTCCATTATAAAGTCTTAATTCTTTCTGACACTTTTTGAAGATAAAAGATCATCTGGATTTCCTCAAGATTTTGTACAATATTTCAGAGGGTACATTTTAACTGACGAGCAGCATCTACATTGCCACTGACCCTCATTGTCACAAACTATTTTGGAATGCTTTATCTCCAATTCCAGTTGAGAGTTTGTCTCGTTATTTTCCTCCCCATCTCCTGCCTCCAGTGACAGTTCTTTCATGCATCGGTGGTTTAGTTAACCAAAATCATATTCCATTATTATTCAGCAGTTTAATGTAGTAATCCATCAGCTCCCAACTCTTTCTGATAGCTTGAATTGAATATACATCATTCATTTATTTTGAGATACATGCCCACCCACCCATTGCTGTATCACATATCAGCATGTTCTGCACATCTTGTTTATCATGTATGATAGGGGAATGAATGTTGTGGCTATTAAGTCTGCTCTTTTACCTGCAACACCTATACATGGCATGTAAGTCACCCAATTTTGCTGAAACAATTTTAATTTCGGCTTTGGATTTTAATTTGGGAATCTTAGCCTTCCAGCAGCGGCAATAAAAGGATGAAAAGAAGTTTAAGCAAGGCCATTTAGCCCACTGTGTCTGTGCTGTTTCTTTACCAGAGTATGTAAATCTCTTTGTTCCCCGTAACTACTTCAGATACTCATCCAACTTTTCTTAGAAACTAGATTCACTGCCCTACCACTCCTTGTGGCACAGCATTTCTTATCCAACAAACCTCTTTGCATGGATATTTCTCTTAACGCCACCCTTAATGATTTTAAATTGATATCCCTAGCCCTGTCACCCCACTCATTTAACCTAACCTTTCTATCAACTAATTTTTCTACTAATCTGTCAAATTTCATCCTTTATCATATTCCTGATTTTTAAAAATAACATCTACTGAGGTACCTTGCCGAATACCTTCTGGAAACAGCAGCTTGGATTATATAGTGCATTTTTAGCTTGGTTAAAAAAGGTCATAAAGCACTTCGCAGGGTCTTTATGAAACAAAACATGACCGTGAGCCACAAAAGATCTTAGGGCAGATGGATGTTAAGTATTAAGGAACATCTTGAAGGAGGAAATTTCAGAGCTTGGAGGGCAAGGCAGTTGAAAGCATGGCCAACAATGTTGGTGTGATTTAAAATGGGGGTATCTGTACCTTTTGAGGATTGTGAAGCAGAAGGGATTAGAGGTAAGGTGAAAGGCCATGGAGGAATTTGAAAACGAGGATAAAAATTTTAAAATTGAAGCACACTATGAAATGCTAACTAATTTTATCTCAAATTATGGATTCCAGAAAGTTCGCTTCACAATTATCCAGTTTACCCTGTTCACCATTCTTGAAGAAGGATTGATAATGATCACAAAAGCCTTTCTTAATCTCCCTTCCTGTCTTGAGTACTTTCCAATTGGCTCTGGTGCACGTGCTCTAAGACCTGGGAGTCATCCTCTTTGAGTTATGCTAATTGTTTCAGAATCAATTATTTTTCTTCAGTTATTTTTGACAATTCCATTATCTTCCTCTAGCAAATCTACATATTCACATTCACCACCAGAAAGCTGATGAAAAATATTTATTTAGAACCACCGCCACATGCTTACATCCTCTCTTAGTTATTTCACATTTTATATACTTAGAAAACCCCATTTTTTAACATTATCTGCTACTTTTTTTATATTCCTTTATAGCCCCTCTAATCCCTTTTTCACCTCCATACAACACTTCTGACTTTCTCATGTCTGTGCTTATTATTGTTGGTCCTAAATTTACTGCGAATCTCTTAGGATTCGGTTTAGTGCTTTTTAATCAACATAAGTCTACAATCTTTTCACCATATTAAGAATATAATCTTGTACTCTATGCATCTCACACTTGAAGATTACCCGCTACTAATCTGTAGGCCTGCTTGTTAGTTAGGTTAGTTTGTACGATATTGTTTTTTAGTTCAGTGAAGCTTGCTCCTGACTCCTCATTGTTATGCTCTACCCTTATATTGATCCAAACTATTGTTAATATTTTGCATTTGTTCTCCTCCCACAGAATTATTTACCCCATTTCATTTTCCCCCAACTAAATCTGGCTTTTCTGGAACCATGCCAATTTAGGAAGCAGTGTTCAATGTATTTTGGAAAATATTCTTCATTTTCACCTACATTATTTTTATGGCCTCCTAAAGAAAGACTAGTATTAGCAATATTATTGCCAGCTCTTCATCATTCTGAAATTTTTGCAAGTCTCCACCTCCAGCTTAGCTCTACCGCTTGGGGTGTAATGCACAAGAAGTATTGTACTGTTTCTTCATTCTATCCACAGGGATCCTGTCTTATGCAACCCTTTGGACATCCTTTTATTCTAGTGCAGTAATAAAACATTCCACTATTCCTGCCACGCCAATCCTTTTTTTTTCCTTCTTTAATCTTTCTTGAATCGTATAACCAGAAATGTTAAATTCCCAATTTAAGCCACGACTCCGTTATAGTTGGTTCACCAGGATGGTTCACCAGGATGTTGCCTGGTCTCGAGGATGTTGACCATGAGAAGAGGTTGAATAAACTAGGATTGTTTTCACTGGAAAGATGGAGGCTGAGGGGAGACCTGATAGAGGTCTACAAAATTATGGGAGGCAGAGACAGCGGGGATAGTCAGAGGTTTTTTCCCAGAATGAAAGTGTCAATTACAAAGGGGCACAGGTTCAAGGTGAGAGGGGGAAAGTTTAAAGGAGATGTGTGGGGGAAGCTTTTCATGCAGAGAGTGGTGGGTACCTGGAACGTGCTGCCAGAGGAGATTGTGGAAGCAGGCACATTAGCAACATTTGAGAGGCATCTGGGTGGGGACATGAATAGGGAGGGAATAGAGAGGTATGGAACATGTAAGGGCAGAGGTTTTTTTTAGTTTAGCTAGGGCATCATGATAGGCACAGGCTTGGAGGGCTGAAGGGCCTGTTCCTATGCTGTACTTTTCTTTGTTCGTTTTAGCTATTGTAGAACTGTATACTTATTATTGCTTTTAATGGTCCAGTTTTATTTTAAATGTGTTGTATATGCATATATTATATACACACAATCAAAATGCTTTGCTTTTATTTCAGGTTTCCTCATTTAATTTTTCGGTACGCCTTGTCCTTCTAACAATTTTTAAAAACATCTCTCAATACTTCCTTGTCTGTTTCTTCTTCTTTTTCCTTAGACAATATTCTCTTATTTAAGATAATCAATATGCTTCCATTTGGAAATATTTATTAGTCTTACTTTCCCTCGCTCACCTCAAAACCACATTTGCCCCATCTCAACAGCGGGAGAAGATGGTGGATTATGTGGAAAAAGAAGGGCGGTTGGATTAGTTGTAGAATTCTATAGCATAGAACTGACGAGTGTGATAATACTGCGCCTTTTAAGAAATGTATTTTTAACATGTTTCTTGTAAGGGGTAGGTTTATAATTCAGCTCTGTTTACATGGTGCCAATTTGTCTGCACCAGGCAGCTCACTGCTGAGAATGCAGGCTAATAATGGATCTTAGCTAATGGGGTGTTTGTTTTAATCTAAGTTAATGCATTTTTGATTATTTTTGGATTTTCCCCTGGGGTTTCAAAGCAGGATTTTGATTAGGTTGATTGACGAGAAACAGAACCACGTGCTAATGGGAGGGGATACAGGCAAATGCAAGCAGTTTCTGCCTGGTCCTGATTGAAGCAAGAGGTATCTCTCTTTCTCTCTCTCTCTCAAGTTAAACTAATTAATTTTCTTTGGTTAAACTGTATTGTTAAAGTAACGCTTGTTTTGATAAAAGCTTCCTAGTGTGTCAATAGAATCACACCTGGAATGAAACACTTTATCCTCACACTACTGCCAAAAATAAAAATATAGTTGGGGCCGAGTCTAACTTCATAATATTTCCTGAGGTTTCAGATCTGGTTTCCTAACACAAGGATATAATGGGCCAAATGGCCTCCTGTGTAAAGTTTATACTGTTGGAATTCCTGTGCAGCCCTTTCAACAAGTTTCTCTAGATTCAGCTTCTGAATCAGGCGATATTTTAGCACTTGTCAACCAGCTTATCGTGTTGCAATATATTCAACAACTTTTATTGCTGCAATATATTCAGTAGATTCCAGCAATTGGATGGTTTCTTTATTTCCTGTTCCCAAAAGTCATAATTTGAATTGTATACTTAACCAATGTGTGAGTTAACAAGTGATTTCTGACTAGTCTAATCTGTGCAACACTGAAAATATCAAAAATGGAGGTGCTGATGGACTGGGAGCTAACACAGTTTAACGAACACAAGTATTGGGGGAAGAGACCTTGGCGTGAGATAGGATAGAGACAACAGAGATTTAGATGAATTTAAGTTTAAGCTATGTAGAGAGGAAGACTGGCCAGGAAGGACTGGAATAATCTGGAATTTAAAAAAACACGGATGAGGATTTCAGCCTGGAGCTGGGATGGAGGTGGAGTAGGTGTTATTTCATAAAGGATATGGGTTTGGAAATTCAGCTCTCAGTCATCTATGATGTATGTTGCAAACCAACTGATTCAACCTTGGACAGCGACCAAGAGGAAATTCGTGAGAATGAACAAAATTTAGTTGAGGACGAAGACAGTGGCTTATTTCTTCCTGCGGTTCAGTTGGAGAAAATTTCTGCTTCCCTCCCTCTATGTCACAAAACTGGCTAAAGTTTTATGTGAATGGGAATTACAAATGCCGATTCTAACTCTATGGACTTGCAGTCAATCACAGAAGTGGATTTCTGTATCAGGAGTGGAAACCATAACAGACATTTGTTACTCTTTCAGCTTTCTCTCAGTGGTAGCATGATTATAGAAACCCTACAGTGCAGAAGGAGGCCATTTGGCCCATTGAGTCTGCACCGACAACCACCCCAGCCATGCCCTACCTGCGTCACCCCACATATTTACCCCGCTAATCCCTCTAACCTGCGCATCCTGGGACACTAAGGGGCAATTTAGCATAGCCCATGCAACTAACCCGCACAGCTTTGGAGTGTGGGAGGAAACCGGAGCACCCGGAGGGAACCCACGCAGACACGGGGAGAACGTGCAAACTCCACACAGACAGTGACCCAAGCCGGGAATCAAACCCAGGTTCCTGTGAGGCAGCAGTGCTAACCACTGTGCCACCCCGATGATTGCTGTGTGTCACTAAGTTGTAGGTTCAAATCCTACTCTGGTGCCCTGAGGGAGAGTTTATGGGAGGAGCAAGTTTCCACTGACAGGACTGTCAGTAATCAGGGAGCTTTAAGATAAGAGACAAAAAATAAAAAGGGGAAATGAGAAATTATTTCACACTGAGTTGTGATTGAATAGAAATGATGGTGGAAGCAGATACAGTCGGGAATTTAAAAAGAAAATTGAATAAACACTTGGAAAGGAGAATTTTGTAGGTCGATGAAGAAAGAACGGGTGAGTCAGACTAATTAGATAGATCTTTCAAAGATCCGGCACATACACAGTGGACTGAGTGGCCCCCAATGGTGCTGTATGATTGAAAGTTGCACTCTTAGGAGGTGCAATATATTAGTTGAGAAATTAAACTGAGATTTTGCCTGCTGATCCTCGGGTGAACTATTTCAAAGGGGAGTAATAGAGTTCACTGCAGTGTCTCGGCCAATATTGAACTGTCAGCAAAAATCATGGAATGAGTCTGATCATTGTCACATTGATGTTTATGGGATATTGCTGTTGGCAAATTGGCTGCCATGTTTCTTCATCCCAACAGTGACTGCACATTTCGGAAGTATTTTGATTGCTTGTGAAGCTCTCTGGGACGTCCTGGGCTCCAGGTGGCTGGACGGAGTAGATAGGGAGAAACTGGTTCCCACTCATGAAAGGCCCCAGAAGAGGAAGGCAAGACTTTAGTGATTTGCAAAAGAAGCAAATGTGATGTGAGGGAAAAATAAACCTTTTCACACATCAAGTGGTTCAGGTCCGGAATGCGGTGCTTGGAAGTGTGCTGGAGACAGGTTCAATCGAGGCATTCATGAGGGCATTGGATGATTACTTCAGTAGAAACTGTGTGCAGGAGTATGGGAGAAAAGGCAGGGGAACGGCACAAAGTCATGATGCTCGTTTGGAGAGCTGGTGCAGACACGACGGGCTGAATGGCTGCCTTCAGCACCATTCACAATTTTGTGATTCTGTGATGAAAGGCATTATATAAATTTACGTCCATAGAAACCCTACAGTGCAGTTACGTTCTGAAAAGTAAAGTTTTAAAGTTTATTTATTAGTCACAAGTAGGCTTACATTAACACTGCAATGAAGTTACTGTGAAAATCCCCTAGCCGCCACACTCCGGCGCTTGTTTGGGTACACCGAGGGAGAATTTAGCATAGCCAATGCACCTAACCTGCACATCTTTAGACTGTGAGAGGAAACCGCAGCACCCAGAGGAAACCCGTGCAGACATGGGGAGAACGTGCAAACTCCACACAGACAGTGACCCAAGCCAAGAATCGAACCTGGGTCCCTGGCGCTGTGAGGCAGCAGTGCTAACCACTGTGTCTACTTTTCACTAATCTTAAAATGCTGAGGCACAATTAACCCAACCCAAACCCACTAACTTAGTACAGAGGTGAACATAGGCTGAGTGCGATATTGACCTAAATGCCTGCAGAAGGTTAAAAGCAGCTATGCAATAAGCATTATCATGCTCTTACTTTCACTGAGATACCATTTAGCTGTTTCGGTGTCCAAGGGTAATAGTGCTTTTATCTTCAGTTATTCATCAAGATAATGTTAGTTGAGTACATTTCAATTCTAACTGTCTGGATGCAATCCTTCTTCAAGAAATTAACAGAAGTAGCAACCAAAACCAGTAGAAAGGCCTTTTTCAGTATGTTCATAATGATTGGACCAATTCATTGTTGTCCTAAAATGGGAAAGAGAAAAGCTATAGTTTACAATGATGCTGGGTAACTTCACTCAGTTTTTGACAAGGTTTGGGTGAAGTTTGGGCCTTTTCAAACACCATTTCTCTTTGCTGCTATACTTTCAGTGGCTGTCCAAGCTAGCCATGTCTCTGGGATCTGAGGGTGTGGGATAATTATCAAATTTGGCCCACAGCTGACACTAAGGGCTAGATTTTGGCTACCACAGTGGGTAACCAAATTGGGAAATTTCCTGACTCGCCTTACCTTACTTGGTTCAAATGTATCCTGAGAAACATGATTATTGCTCTGGGGGAGGTAGGTGTGGGATACAGCAGGCCCACTGAGTCCAGAAACAGAGCATGGGAGACCATGGGCAGAGGCAAACTGGTTAGAATGTCTGCCTCGTTTCTCTGGGACTTTTTCCCAGTTTTATGTGTTGTTAGGCTCTCGCCCCTCACCCCTCCTCACCCTCTCCCCATAACCCCTCATAGCCTCCATGCCAAATCATGCCACCCACCCACTTGGTCCTCATGTCTGCTATACCATCTCTGTAGCCACTCGCCTGGTATCCACAATGGGCAGACCTCTGAAGCCATGTCGAGATGGAAAGAAAACTTCTAATAATCTAAGATGGTTCTCACTGCTACACACCTGATAGTGATACAACTCCTGTTCGTTGAACCTTTTGAATGTCCTTCGGTGGTTAATCTCTTATTAGGAAAATAAAAAGGACCAGATTTCCATGGAGTTGGACGGAATAAGGGTTCAGGGTGTGACCTCACACAGGAGGGAAGCCCAAATTTAGCAGAGCCACTTGAACCGAGTACTGAGTACAGACTGACTCCATTTGGATGTCGGAAGGATCTTTAATCTGCAATGTGGGAGTCATGAGTTGATGGAGTAGACACAATTGATCTTTAAGGGCAGCGGAGGTTGGCATTGCTGTCATGATCTGAAGTTTTTAAATATTTATATTTAAAAAAACAGCTGGAAACAGTTGCAGCTGTCATTGAGATTTTAATAAACTCTGCTGTACTGCTTTGATCGACAGGTGTAAGTTAGGAAAAAGTAGCATCTGGTCATGCAGTTTCATGAGAGCTCATTGTTTGGGGGTTATCATTATGCCATTGAGAATGCTTGGCTGAGTTTCAAAAGCTACAATGATCTCAGAAGGAGTTTCTGACTTCACAGTTCTACTTACAGTATTAAAGGATTAACTTTCCTTGATGTGGGTTTTAAATAGGTGTTTGTTTTTATAAGTACTTAACCACTTGAGATTTAAAAGCTCTGAATGGGTTCTTTGGGAGTATCTTTTGCTATCAATTTTTTTGATTTTTAGAAGTTGAGGTTTTCATCTCCACATGGCTTCTGGGGTCTTCCCATTGTGGATACTGGGTAGTTTCCTATGGAGATGGCATGGAGATCTGAAGTATCATGGAGGCTGGATGGGGACATGAATTGGCACTGAGTTGGCTTGGAGGATATGAGGGTCAATGGGGAGAGAGTGAGGGCTAGAGGGTCTAACAGCACGCAAACAACTGGGACAAAGTCACAGCGAACCAAGGGCCTACTAATCAATCTACTTTGGTACCCGCCCAGCCCTGTGGCCACCTATATTCTGTTTCTGGGCTTGGCAGGCCTATCCATATCCACTGCTCCGCCCCCAAACCCCTGGAGCAAAAATTATGTGGTTTTGGATACTTTTTACCAAGGCAGGTCTGGCGAGTCGAGAAATTTCCGTTCTCTATCTAATGGCCTCGATAGCCAAAATCCAACCGTAGGTTGCCTGTGCACCAAGGCACCCAGTCAGAAGTTCTGAACTGTATCTGGGGGGGGTCAAGCCTGATTTGAATGTTAAGAAAGGGTTGTTTGCAGCATACATGGGCTCACTGCAATTCAGTGGTTCGATGGAGTGGAGAGCTGAACTGGTTGGTAGGAGGTCAGACTACTGGGTATGGAGAGCGAGGGGAATGAATCATGGGGAAGGTGGCACAGGTGATTGAGAGTGGCATCTTTGTGCAGTCAAAAGAGTAGGACTGCACTTTGAGGTCCTATAAAAAAAGTATGAATGTATAAAATAAATTAACTCACTCTTTTGAAGTCTTCAGTGATCATATCAACATGAATTATATTATTGGTGCTGAAGTATCCAAGGAAAGACATGCAGGCATTGGAGGCTGTCCAGAGAAGATTCACTAGGTTGATCCCGGGAATGGAGGAATTTTCTTATGAGGGGAGGTTGAGTAGGTTGAGTCTGTACTCATTGGAGTTTTGAAGAATAAGAGGTGACCTTATTGAGACATATAGGATTCTCAGGGGGCTGAACAGGGTAGATGCTGAGAGATTGTTTCCCCTTGTGGGAGAGCCAAGAGGGCATGATCTCAGAGTAAGAGATTGCCCATTTAAGACAGACATGAGGAGGAATTTCTTCTCTCAGAGGGTAGTGAATCTGTGGAATTCTTTACCACAGAGAACTATAAAAACTGCATCATTAAGTATGTTCCAGGCTGAGATAGACAGATTTTTAATCAGTAAGGGAATCAAGGCTTATGGGAGAAGTGGAGTTGAGGATTATCATATCAGATCTGTCATGATCTCATTGAATGGCGGAGCAGACTCGATGGGCTGAATGGTCTACTACTTGTCCTAAGTTTTATGGTTTTATAACTATCTCAGCATCCAAAGATCTCTAAAGTTTATTTATTAGTCACAGGTAAGACTTACATTAACACTGCAATGATGTTACTGTGAAATTCCCCTAGTCGCCACACTCCAGCACCTTTTCGGGTCAATGCACTTAACCAACACATCTTTCAGACTGTGTGAGGAAACCCACACAGACACAGGGAGAATGTGCAAACTCCGCACAGACAGTGACCCAAGCCAGGAATCGAACCTGAGTCCCTGGCACTGTGAGGCAGCAGTGCTAACCACTGTGCCACCACATTTGTGTGTTTGGGAAGGAATAAACTTTGGCTTTGTGGGTTGTATTCGGATTTGTTTTGCATTTCAGTAAACCTGGGTTTGATTCATCATATTGTTTCTGATGTCTCACATTCTTATAAAACCATTGTATTCCCATAACAATCTTTGGGATTTAGTATTATCATATCAGTAATGCGCAAAGCCTGACAGCTTTGACCAAGAACGGCTTGTGGCTGCCAAGTTGGTGTTGGCAGAAAATTTTGTTTTAAAGCAATTTTTGTCATTTTCTTGATGTATTGAACATGGGGCTTTTATTTTCTGTGCCATAAAACACTGGGTCCCAGAAAACAGAATGGTGTTGCAATAAAATTACAGTTGTGAGTTATGTCAGTCAATATTTAATTTCCTTGTACAGCAGCCTTGATCAGGGCAGGCAATAAATAGCCATTCAGAAGATGAAAGCATGATTCAATGAGCAATTTTTATCTTGAAATGGAAATGTACATCTTTGTGGTAAATCAGTGGAATAGATCTCAATCATGAATAATCTGAATGAGCTCTGACCTGCAGCCATATTAATCTGAGGGCATATGCTGTGGATACACAAGCTCCTTCCAAAAAGAATGGCATGGAACTGCTAGATAATCTTCAATCTGCACATGTCATTGGAATGCATTTCTTCGGTAGAGGACTGAAAGTTCCAATGAAGGGGTTTTGGAGGTCGTACTAATTTTTTTTCAAAACAGGCAACAAATGTGATTTTTTTTATCTCCCCAAAAAGCATTAATTTAGTAAATTTTGTGAATCTTTATGTCTGCATGTTAGATAAAGAATGCAAAAGGCATTTAAGTAGTATAGTAGGTGGAGTTACAAGTGCTGGCTTGCCCATATAATTTACATACTCCTGCATGTGTTTCATGCAAACATAAGCTTGATCTGGAGCAGACTTGCGTCTTGTACTTCTGTGTTTGGGCCAATTTTTTATCTGCCCACATTCTCTCCCCGCACTCCGCCCTTCTTTTTGATGGTATGCATGCCTGTTCTGGCATGCTGTATGGGCAACAGGATTTCCAAGTGGCTATCCTTCATGTTTTGGCCTAGATAGTGAGTATTAGCAGAACATTTTTGAAGATGAAACCTAACGTTGCCTTCACTTGATATTCAAGAACAATGTCACTGTGTGGATGTTAGGAGCGTGAACTATTGATTATTTTCGTCTTGCCATTTCCACTCTGGAACCTTGAGGCCAGTTGTTTCATGCTGGTCATGATTTAGTTCGCTGCCAGAATTGAATATAACTTAATTGACAAAAGCACAAGATATCAGCACAGTCCACCAAATCTTTCAAAGCGCAGTGCTAATTTGTGTATTTGAAATAAGGAGATTAAATTGGTTGAAATTTGGATGCAAAATTGGCACAAATTCAAAACAAACATGGATAATATGGGTGACTCTTTGATTTTCTTTAAAATCTTACATCCTGAGGTGTGGTGTGTTTGGTCACAAAATATTTGTATGTTCGGATTTAAGCCTAAACTGCTTAAAATGTAAAAGTTAGAATTTCTCAGGCATCTCCACTGGATGTGAGCCTGCTCCACCTTGAAGTTTATGTTGTTTCCCTAGCTGCCGTCTCTATGAAGGCAGGACAGTTCTGCCAAATGCACAATGGTGAGGGTCATTATTTTAATTATCTCGCTTTACAGTCTGATTTCCATATGTAAATTGTGCTGAGTTGTCTTAATCTTGAATAAAATTGAGTAATTCTTTTCTTTTGTGCCTCAGCACTCTCTTTAGTTTGTGCCCTGGTTAAGTGTTCACAAAATAGCGATTTAGCTGTGTGTTGATCAAAAGTATATGGTTAATATAGATGTGCACCAAAAGGATTAAGTCATGGCCAACAGTGAAATACAATTATTAGATCTGACAGTGAATGGATAGCTTGTGAAAATAATTTGACAATTTTCTAGTGCAAGGTTTCCTGATTCCTGATGGTATCATATTCCATCTCATCGCTTTCTAAACTTCCACCTCAGCAGTTGGAAAGCAAGAAGGTCAAAGAAGAGGCAAGCATTGGAACTTGAGTGGTTTTGATTGGACGCCAGCACTCCCAATGTGTATAGTAAGAGTTAAACAACTTGAGCAAAAATGGCAATGTTTGATTTACTTATTTCCTGGTGTTCAGTCTCAATGCATCATTGAGAGGTTGTACTGGAGACAGCTTATGTAGGTGCACAACAATGGTTCAGTGATTGTCCCTCCAATTTTAAGGTGTACAAAATAGGAAAAGGAGTAGGCAGTCCTAATTGCTTGCTGTATCTGTGTGCTAACTTTGAGTCTTGTGCAAGCTTGCCCAAGTCCTCAGAACCACCAGCACTTCATAGTTTCTCAATTTAAAAAATTCTGCTTCTTTATTTTTGCGAGCAAGTTCCCACCCTTGATCACCATACAACCATATCTCAGTAATGTTTCAGGGCAGCACTGTGGCACAGTGGTTAGCACTGTCGCCTCACAGTGCATGGACCTGGATTTGATTCCCGGTTTGGGTCACTGTCTGTGCAGAGTCTGAACGTTCTCCCCATGTCTGCGTGGGTTTCCTCTGGGTGCTCCGGTTTCCTCCCACAGTCTGAAAGATGTGCTGGTTTGGTGCATTGGCCGTGGTAAACTCTCCTTCAGTGTACCCGAACAGGTGCCGGAGTGTGGCAAAAAGGGGATTTTCACAATAACTTTATTGCAGTGTTAATGTAAGCCTACTTACTAATAAATAAACTTAAAACTCAGTAATGGCGATTAGATTAAACCCACCACTTTTATTTGTCTGTTTTTGTTTAAATCTACTTTGAATTTATTGCTTTTTTGTTCTATTTGTTTACATTCTAGCTAAGCGAAGATCTCTTTGGGGAACTGTCCTGATTGGCATGTAACTCACTCAAATTGACACTAAACCTGCGTAGGATTGATCAAACAGTCTCTATTTGTGAATATTAGCTTATTTTATTTATTACTGATGCTATACTTTCCACAATGTTAATCAAATTCCATTAATCCTTGTATTGTGTTACTTTATAAATGAATTGAAGGGGGGTTTGAAGCTGAACCCAAGTGGTTTACAATGCTGATGAGCTCAGTCATTTTGTTGCACCTTATGCCATATTCCAACTTGGTGCTAGCCATTTCTAATCTATACAATTGGTTGTCTGCTTAGGATGTAAATTCAAAAATATAACCTACTTGCAGAAAGCCCTTGGGGGCACTGCCATCACGTAACGAGCATGACAATGGGACAGTCTTGGTAATATAAGATGCTGATGTAATAATGTTATTTGACAGCAAGAGAAGACAAAATGAGGGCTATATTGTAGAATCCCTACAGTGCAGAAAGAGGCCATTTGACCCATCGAATCTGCACCGATCACAATCCCTCCCAGGTCCTATCCTCATAACCCCACTCATTTATCCTGCTAACCCCCTGACACTAAGGGGCAATTTAGCATAGCCAATCAACCTAACCCACACATCTTTGGACTGGGGGAGGCAGCGGGAGCACCCAGAGGAAACCCACGCAGACACAGGGAGAATGTGCAGACTCCACACGGACAGTGACCCAAACCGGAAATCGAACCCAGGCCCCTGGCGCTGTGAGGCAGCAGTGCACAGTGATTAGCACACACATGCATACATATCTGTGTGTGTGTGTGTGTGTGTGTGTGTGTGTGTGTGTGTGTGTGTGTGTGTGTGTGTGTGTGTGTGTGTGTTCAAAGACATTTGTTGGTCATACAGTAAAATTAAATATTTAAACTGTCTTGTATGTTGAACAAAACAAACTAACCTTCAGGAACTGGTCAGGAGATGAAACTGCTCTAGCTGTGTCATTGAAAACATCAAAATTGTGTAACGGTTTCCTTGGGCAACAAGGACAGTGACACAATGGAGGACAAATTGCGTAAGGTCATGGATAAAAATAATCATATGTTGTTGTCACTTGAGTGGGGAAAGAAACAAATGGTTTGTGATGGGGTGGAAAGCACGAGAGATTAAATGACAGAAGGCAGAAAGGTGGTGAAGAGCTGAAGGGCGTGCTAATGGGGCAAGTAAAGAAACAAAATATGTGTACAGAGGAGGTGTGAATGGCAGAACAATTAACAGTTGTTATTCGAAAACAAAAATGAGAACAAAAGAGTAAAACTGAAACCTGCAAAGAAAAAAAATCAAAATGGACACAGAGGTTGCTGTCTGAAAGTGTTAAACTCATGAGTCCGGAAGGTTGTAATCAAGTGGTTAGCCTTGTGCTGAATCATCCTGAAATGCACTGAATTACATAAGCAATTGTTTATGCATTATTTTTACTTTGGGTTAATGTTTGTGGTTATAAACAGTAATGTTCAGGGTGTGGGGGAGGGTGAAATTGTTTTTAAAATGTCGATGAAAGCTGATGACACTTTTGATGTCACTGCAGTTTTAGTCCACTTTTTAATAGTATCCTTCCCCCACTCCAGTCTTCCACCTGTGACCATCCACCTCTTACCCCCCTCCCTTTCACACCCTTTCACATACTAGGAAAAAAATTCTAAGTGCCAAACGAGCAAGAAATCAGGAGAGTCTCAGACCTGTTTTTTGGGTGAGTTTGAAAATGCAATCCTATGACGCTCTGTCACTTTTTTGGACAGAAATGCAATTCTCACCAGTAGGGGGAGGGGGGAGCCTAAGTTCGCTGGTGAATCCGATTGCAGACAGCTCAGGGCGTCATTGCACAGGCACCTTGGATCTACCAGTGAACTGGGAGACCTCCTCCCCCCCCCCCCCCCCCACTCCCCCTCGGTCATCACCCCATCATCGTCGGCAGTGTAACCCCCTCCCCCCCCCAATGGCAACACGGGTCGCTAGCACTGGGACCCTGCCAATGAGTCCTCCATCACAACCTCCTACGCGGCCCCCTGTCCCCCCCTGCCAGTCTCTCACCTTCCCTTGCGTTCCTCCCCTCCCCCCATCCCCTCAGTCGATCAGTGATGGTAACTCTGCGTGTGGCGCAAAAACATGTTTCGTTCCGCATGTAATCTTACCGGCTCGCCCCGCGATCGATCGGCTCGGCAAGCTGGTAAGATCATGCCCTACATATTCAATACTTTTATCAGGTTGAAAATTCAAAAGCTGGTTACATTCAAGAATTGAAAGTTTATATTTTTCACCATTTCAAATATAATTTTTTTCACATTTCCAAGTGGTTTATTTTGCTTGTTGAAAAACTGATCCTGTGCAAAAATCAATTAAACTTCAGGATATTGCCGGAAAAAGTATTTTTGTCGAAGCTTTTTGCTTTGCACGCATCAGGACAATTTGAAGAACACCAGTGTTGGGGAAACAACAACTTTATACTGTAACATTTACTAAATAATCCTCAGTTGGCTAAAAGTTACGCTGACAACCAATTTAAGGTGGTCAGCCGGGCTCGTTTGTGGTGCATTTACGTATACTGTAAGCTACATATATTAATACACAGGGCCCTGTTCTTTGTGGACAGAAAGCTATTCATTGGTTTATTACTCAGATCAATTCCTCGATGAATCAGAGGCAAGTTGCCTGGTTTAAAATTTGAAACAATGCTTGGCAGTTATCTGCCAGTCACCATAACTGGTGCATTCTCCATGGCACCACCTTAACCAGTCAGCAATCTTCTCACACACTATAAACTTGTTTTCCCTGACATTTGTATTCTTCCGACTGTTCTGACTGAGTGCAAGATGAAAAGCTTTGACAGAAAGCTTAGGGGTGGCATGGTGGTGCAGTGGTTAGCACTGCTGCCTCACAGCGCCAAGGACCCGGGTTTGATTCCTGGCCTTGGGTGACTGTCTGCATGGAGTTTGCACATTCTCCCCGTATCTGCGTCGACTTCCTTCCTTGTGGTTGGTGCAGACTCGATGAGTTGAATGGCCTCCTTCTGCACTGTGTATGTCTTTTTCATGCAGTACAGTATTCAAGTTCTGTACTACCAAATGATCATTTACAAACTTAACAGTATTTATTCTTACAGGAAATATGGAGAGTCCAAAATTTGAGCCAAAAGCAGATTTAAAATCTGAAAGCTGCATTTGGCAAAGAAAACTAATTCCTTTTCAGTTGCTTAAGCAGAAGCATGATTATCTGTCCACGAGATTGCTGGCAACTCTCTGAAGGACACTTGCAGTAAAAATACACATCACCCTAGACGATGGGGATCTAAAGTACTGCCACAAGCTTGCGTGCCCTTAAAGGTCTAGATATAAAATTCTTAATTTTAAAACATACCTGCCATGACATATGGAGAATATTGCCAAATAAAAGCCAGTTATCCCTGACATATTAAAAGGCCAAATCCGTTTGTTAACCTGTTTCATGGTGGATGTATGTGTGTTATCTGTTAACTAGTTATGATGTATGTTCCAGTTCGTTAGTTACTTGACTGTACATGGGAACACCCAGTACTTATATCACTGGAATATATCAATTTCTTACATATTTTTAACAATACATCGGAATTATTTGTTTAACAAATTTATTACATTTTTGTGATGCTACTTCACATTCTGGAGGGTAGATGATGCTAACAGATTTATATTTGCCCGTCCTACATGCTTAGTACAACAATACAATCCTTGATCCGCAAGTATGTCTTTGCTAAATTTGCGGCATGGTGGCACAGTGGTTAGCACTGTAACCTCACAGCGCCAGAGGCCCGGGTTCAATTCCGGCCTTGGGTGACTGTGTGGAGTTTGGACGTTCTCCCCCAGTCAGAGTGAGTTTTCTTCGGGTGCTCCGGTTTCCTCCCACAGTCCAAAGATGTGCGGGTAAGTTTGATTGGCCATGCTAAGTTGCCCCTTAGTGTCAGGGGGACCAGCAGGGTAAATATGTGGGGTTACGGGGATAGGCCTGGGTAGGATTGTTGTCAGTGCAGGCTCAATGGGCCAAATGGCCGCCTTCTGCAGTATAGAGATTCTGTGATTCTATGATAAATTAGATTGGTGCTTGTTACAAGTTACACAAAACAGAGGTACATTCCTGACCTTGTATGTGAAGTAGCTAGTGAAAGCTCCATTGATGTCTTGCTGTGCATATACTTATTGTGGTATTGTGCCATACAGTCCAGATCTTTGCTTTGATTCACAATCTCTGCTAAGTTAGCTCATCTCAGCTGGCAACAGCTGCAAGGCTACTGAAGTTAAACTCTGCACTCTTGGAATAGACTGTTAAAAAATCATCTCAGGTTGCTATTTGAAGAAACATGTGCATATCTGGGCAGGATAATCCTTGGCCCCAGCTATCAAATTCCCTGCAGGAAATCACTGTCCAGGGCTAGACCCATGCACGACCACTGTACCTGAAGTTAAATGGAAAGCTGCTCACATCTATGGAACTGAGAGTTAACGTAAATTAGTAACTTCAAAGAATGAGGAGAGAAACCTGGGAGGGGAAAAATGAAATGCGATCCGTAAACTTCTCAGGACCATGGTAATACAATGTCAAATAAATTGAATTTGTATATTATCATTAAACATCAGAGTAATGTTGGAAGTTATTTCCCCCAGAACTTCCTGGTTTGCTATCTTTCCTCTATGAATTGTAATGCCCTTTTGGTTAGCTGCAGAAGTAATTAGAACTGAATTGCAAAACATCAGAAGTCTTCAGAGGAATGTACTAGAAGTTACAGCTGCTTTGGACCTTTTGAAATGGTGCATCATCGGGATGCATATGTACATGATTAAAAGTCCTCAGTGGAAGATTTGCTTCCCAATTTTTCAGCCTGTGACATTTACCCTCGCAGGAAAATATTTTTACTATTTATATGCCTTTGGAAGACTTTTAGATTCCCTTTTATGTTAACTGTTAGTTTCTTCTCACACATTTCTTTGCTTCTTTTATTTTCTTTTTCAATTTCCTTCTGAACCTTCTATATTCAGCCTCGTTCTCGGTTGTATTATCCACCTGACATCTGTCATCAACACACTTTTTCTGCATCATCTAACTCTTTTGTCATCTCGGGAGCTCTGGCTTTTTTCTGCGTTCCCCCTTCTTGAGAATATACCCTCATTGTACTCAAACTATCTCTTCTTTAGAGATAGCCCATTGTTCAGTTACAGGTTTGAGTGCAAATCTTTGACTCCAATTTATTTGGGCCAGATCAATTCTTAACTATTGAAGTTGACTTTCCACCAGTTGATTGTTCTTATTCGAGATTGTTCCTGTCCTTTCTATCGCCAGTCTAAACTTCATGATATAATGATCACTGTTCCTTAAATGCCCTCCTACTGATACTTGATCAACTTGGCCCACCCCGTTCCCAAGAACCAGATCGAGCAGTGTCTCATTTCTCATTGGACTTAAAACACTGCTGCAGCAAATTCTCCTGAACACTCTCTAAGAACTCTTTCCCCTCTCTGCCCTTTACACTGCTACTATCCCAGTCCATATTTGAATAACTAAAGTGCTCTTTTATGACTGCTCCATAATTCTTGCACCTCTCTGATTCCCATGCAAATTTGTTCCGCTACAGCTTTCCCACTAGTTGGTGGCCCATAGACTACATTGAGCAATGTAATTGCACCTTCTTTGTACCTTAGCTACAGCCAAATAGATTCTGTCCTTGGCTCCCCTGGGACATCATCTCTCTCCAGCACTGCAATGTTCTCCTTAACTAAAACTGCCACCCTCCTCCTCTTTTCCGTTCTTTCCTGAACGCCTTATATCCAGGAATATTTAATACCCAGTCCTGTCCTTCTTTGAACTAGGTTCCTCTTGGAGCCACAACATATTTCCACATGGCTAACTGCATCTGCAACTCATCAATCTTATTTTCCATTCACTCGCATACATACACTGTAACACTAATTTAGACTTGTTATTACTTCCCCTCTTACACCGAACCTACCTAGTGCTTACTATTTCTTACTCTAGTACTCTCTGTCTTTTCCAATATTAGGTGTCTGAGTATTCCTTGCACCTCGGTATTCCTCGACAATATTATTAAATTTGACGCGATAATTTCATTTAGTTCGAGATTACCTGTAACCAGTGTCTCCAGAAGCTACAGAGTGGATTTACCCCATGCCTTATTTCCTATTCTTGAAACGTATTTCTGTCAAATGGGCTTGGGATGATTTTGATAACTAGATCACTAGTTGGACCACGAAAACTACAGGACTCATAAGTAGCTGTATTAACTGTTTTGCTTCATGCTGCAGCATCCTTAATGTACACATGTGATATATTTCAGAGAATTGACAGAAGCTTTCAATATTAAAGTCATAGCACACACAGATTGATCAAGCAGAAACTAGGGATGAGGAATTTTATTGTTGCGAAAATACTTGAGATATTAGGATAATTCCATTGAAGCAGAGAAGGCAAAACAAATTTCAAAATTGATGGATTGAGTGCACAGAGTTATTTCCTCAGCTTACGCAGTCAATAACTCAATCAGTTTCAAAGGGTTATTGAGACTGAGGAGAGACATTCAGAGATTTTAAGAGGATTGTTGGAGCATGGAATGCTTTGACTCAGCATGGGTAAGGCAGACACCGTTGCAGTTTTAAAAAATATTTATCAAATTTTCCCTCAAAGTGAAGGAAGACATGAAAAGCAGAGAACCAGGATGAATTTAGGATTGCTCTGGAATAGAGCTTGCGCTGAAAAGACTGGACAAATGGCCCCTGCACTCCTTTACTGGAAACTGGAAGGGAAGAAGCTGTTCTTGATGTCACATATCAACCGATTCATGAACAGCTTCTTCCCTGCTGCTGCCAGACTTTTGAATGGACCTACCTTGCATTAAGTTGATCTTTCTCTGCACCCTAGCTATGACTGTAACACTACATTCTGCACTCTCTCGTTTCCTTCCGTATGTCCGGTATGCTTTGTCTGTATAAAGTGCAAGAAACAATACATTTCACTGTCTACTAATACATGTGACAACAATAAATCAAATCAAATCAAATCCTTGATAGTTCTATGAAGACCATGGTGGTGAAAATGATATTCAGCAGTAGGACAAAATTGACATGAACAAATCAGTAGCCTGTTTTACATACTACGCCCATTTGAAAGCTGGGGGGCAAGTGTGGAATACTTGTGCATCTTCCCTTCTCCAATCCATCAACATTTCCTCCAGCCGCAAAAACGAGGTGCATTTGACAACTCAACTGTTAACTAGAATTGGGTTTGTTCAGTAGTTGATTTTTCACCCACTATATTTGAGCAGATTTAGCAGACAGTTCATCAGTGTATTCCTTTTGGCAGAACCTCTTCTATTTGTTATTTGGGTCAGTGATTAACATTTTGTTGTAGATTTGCCCCCTCTTCTTAATTCCTTGCCAGATGTACATTACATTTATAAGATGCTTCTTGAGCACTAACGACTGATTTGAGTAATGATTTATTGACTTCTCGGTACTGACCAGAATTAAAGCAGACAGTGAAGGCTTTTTAATCCCCAGACATTAGCCTGGCCTTCAGTAATCAATCTCAGAAAGACAGCTTTAGGTCTGCTGCAATTAACAAACCTATTTCATGGTGAATGACTGGAAAAGAACACAATTGGAAGGCGGAAGTGATATTTTCTGCCATTGAACCTTTGCAAACTAATGTATTCTTCCTTGGTAAAGCATTTTTTCACACTGAACTGATCTCAATACAGTCACTTGCATCCATAATGATCCTTTGTCCTTCTATTTGTTTCACCCTCCTGTCATTAATATGTAATCTGTCTTTCTATAGCATAAATACATGAAAAATATTTCCATCCTTGATAATACTGAAAATATTGGACTATATTCTCCTTGTCTCATGTTCAAGAAAATTATTTTACTGAACTGCTGTATGTAGGAAAAAACCGTTAGCGTTGGGGTATATTTTACATGCCACCACCAGGTGTGTTTTTGGTGTGGGGGTGGGGCCACTTTAAATAAGCTCACCCCACACATTGATTTGATTTGATTTATTATTGTCACATGTATTAACATACAGTGAAAAGTATTGTTTCTTGCATGTTATACAGACAAAGCGTACCGTTCATAGAGAAGGAAACGAGAGAGTGCAGAATGTAGTGTTACAGTCATAGCTCAGGTGCAGAGAAAGATCAACTTAATGCAAGGTAAGTGCATTCAAAAGTCTGACAGCAGCAGGGAAGAAGCTGTTCTTGAGTCGGTTGGTACATGACCTCAGACTTTGTATCTTTTTCCCGATGGAAAAAGGTGGAAGAGAGAATATCCGGGGTGCGTAGGGTCCTTAATTATGCTGGCTGCTTTTCCGAGGCAGCAGGAAGTGTAGACAGAGACAGTGAATGGAAGGCTGTGTAGACTCTGTCTACACTTCAATTGCGTGATGGATTGGGCTACGTTCACGACTTTCTGTAGTTTCTTGTGGTCCTGTGCAGAGCAGGAGCCATACTAAGCTGTGATACAAACAGAAAGAATGCTTTCTATGGTGCATCTGTAAAAGTTGGTGAGAGTCGTAGCTGACATGCCAAATTTCCTTAGTCTGCTGAGAAAGTAGAGGTGTTGATGGGCTTTCTTAACTATAGTGTCGGCATGGGGGGGGACCAGGACAGGTTGGTGGTGATCTGGACACCTAAAAATTTGAAGCTCTCGACCCTTTCTACTTCGTCCCCATTGATGTAGACAGGGGCATGTTCTCCTTTACGCTTCCTGAAGTCGATGACAATCTCCTTCGTTTTGTTGACATTGAGGGAGAGATTATTGGCCGCGCCAGTTCACCAAATTCTCCATCTCATTCCTGTACGCTGTCTCGTCATTGTTTGAGATCTGTCCCACTACAGTGGTGTCGTCAGCAAAAGTGCCTTCCTATCCACACTATCTATGCCCCTCATAATCGAATTTGGCCACACTGTCATAGGTGTATAAGGAGTACAGTAGGGGGCTGAGAATACAGCTTTGTGGGGCACTGGTGTTGAGGATGATCTTTCCCACTGAAATTATGGGGGGGGTACTATCATCTTGCCTTTTGTGCTTCAAGGGGCTGCCCCCCTAAGATAGTACCCCCCATTCTTTCTGCAGGCCTGCATTTTAAATCACATCACACCCACCCCCTGACATCCCTCCCTAAACTGCCCACGATCCCAGACTTACGTGGTTCCAGAATCCATGGGTCTCTTTCTTGGGCCTTCTTACAATCCTGGCAGTGCCGACTAATGCACTCGACGCCAATCCAATCGACTGGTAGCTCTCAAGAGTGGGACCTCCTCCCCAGTGAGGGATGGAAGTCCTTATAGTGCCCGTATTCTGCCTGCTGGCAGTGCATTATGGGTCTGGAAAGGATGGCAAGCAGTCGGTCAGCTGACTTTGTTTCTGGTGGGGGAAGGGGGGCGAGCATTCCTGCCCCCCATTCCCTCAAATACATGCTGCCCATTGAATATAGAACAAACTGCAGACATTAATTTAGCCATAAGTAGAATCTGAATTTAAGAATAGTTGACTCTTTGCTCCTAAAAGGGAGCTGCTGCATATTTGTGATGAAGCAAAAGCACATTGCATTACACTGAGTTATATTTATTAAATTGAGGACTGGAATTCCTCAAATTATTGTCTTACTTTTCAAATTTCTGCCTGGATTCTTTCTGAATACTGACCAGTTTGTATGACAGGAAAACCAAGAACTCAATTCCTTTACAGTAATACTGCAGTCTACCCCAATCTGGGATATGTTCATGCTGCAGTGCACAGCTGTTACTTGAATCAGCATTGTAGATAATAGAGATTTACAGCACAGAAGGAGGCCATTCAGCCCATTGTGTCTACACCAGACCTGACTACATTAATCCCATTTTCCAGCGCTTGGCCCATCGCCCTGGAGGTTTGGCAGTGCGAGTGAACAGATACCTCTATGAGAGATTCTGAATCAAACACCCATTGAGGCAATGAGTTTCAGACTCCAACCACTCTCTGGGTGAAAACATTTCCCCTCAACTCCCATTTAGCCTTTTACCTCTTACCTTATGGTGGGTGGTGTTTGTCCCTTTATTAATGGAACCTGGTATTGATCCCTTTACTAATCGCAAAAGTGCCTTCCTATCCACACTATCCATGCCCCTCATAATCTTATATACATCTATCAGATCCCCTTTGAACCTTTGCTGCTCCAAGGAAAACAGCCCCAGCCTATCCAATCTTTCCACATAGATCAGACCCTGCAGCCCATGCAGCATCCTGGTAAGTCTGCTTTGCACCTTCTCCAATGCATTCACATCTTTCCTGTAATGTGGTGACCAGTACTCCAGTTGCGGGCTAACCAGCATTTTATACAGTTCCGGCATGACCTCCCTGATGTTGCATTCTGTGCCTCAGTTAATAAAGGCAAGTATCCCATATGCCTTCTTACCCACCTTATCTACCTGCTCTGCCAACTTCAGGGAGCTGTGGATATGCACCCCAAGGTCCCCCTGATCGTCAATGCTTTCCAGGGTCCTACCATTAAATCTTTTGCCTTGATAGTCTCCCTAAGTGCATTACCTCGCACTTTTCTTACTGCTAGTCAGGATGAAGCACACAAGGGGTGGAATTTTGTCTGGGTGCAGAGGCGTACCTCAGTATACGAATGGCCACACTTTGATTTTGTTTAGAGAAAATCCATTTTTTTCTCTGTATTCCCGAGCCTATGTCAGGTTCAGGAATGCCAAATGCACACCCACTCCCCACTGAGGTCAGGTTCCCATTTGAAAGAGTGGATGAAAATCTGATTTCCTCTCGCACACCACCCCACTAGTGCACGGTTTTGGAAACCCTTTCAAGGCTTGCCATATTTGAGAGTTCATGAAGAAAATGCAGAGCCTACTGAGGAGTCTGCAAAAATCTGAAAGGAAACTCTGAAGTGTTTTGACAACTTCAAATGTCACAATTAGATACTGTATTGAAATGTAGATGTGCTTTTAATGATTCATCAAAAGGATCGCTCCTGCAAAAGCAAGTTGACCCTTACATTGTGTTGCTGTTCTTATTAGATTCATTTTCCAATGCAGAAAACATCATAATATATTAAAAGGAATGTAAAAAAGCATGTCTTTTTCTGTCATGTTTTTGTGCTCTGATTTAATTGGGGCTAGCAGATTTGGCTGTTTTAGGAAAAATCCTGTTCTTGAAAGTGGAAAAAGGTGTCTGCTCCTGCTCCCCCTCCATTGATTAACAGATACTCTGCTTCGAGATTGAAGAAGATATCTGTTCCATCGGTGAAAGCTGGTCCGTTTTGAATGCTTGGCAGGGTTTCAAAAGCTTCAGCTCAGCATTGATCCATGAACTATTGAAACTTTTACCAGCCTATAGTAACAGAATGTATCCTTCGATGTGGCTTCTCGTTTACAAACCTAATAGGCACTTAAACGATCACAATATTTTCTCCCTTTTCGTTCAGTATCAACAACAGTGAGTTTTAATTCAGGATATCTCGAGATTCTTAGAGGTTGAACTGTTTTCCAATGATTTTAGAATAATTCCCATTGCTATTGCATGGCGCCTGAGAACTGTACATATTTAAGTGACTGTGGAGGATATATGAAAACATAGAGGTGGCATGGGGAATGTGAGGGGCCATGGGGTGGCATGGGATGAAAGTGGCGGTTGGGGGTGTTGCGAGGGTAGGGGGCTGGTGTTGTTGCGATGAAGGATGAGGTTTTGAAGGCGTTTAAATAATGTTGAGGGCTGGGCTGCTGTGTTGGCGAACCAAGTGTTGGCTTCTTACCACCCCGCCTCCACATGCAAACTTCTTTCAAACCCCATTGTGGCTCACAACATGCCCTGTGAACCCAGCCCGTGTGACAGTCCCTGGTAAAGTTACATATGGGTTGGGTGTGTCCCCTCCCAAAGGCAAAGATCGAATGTGAAAACAAATGAACTCCAGACCATGGGAATACCATTGCTCTTTGCAAACTTTAAAACTTGCTCATCACTGGTTGTGCAAAATCTTTTTTGGCACGAGAATGCTGCAATTCCCACCACCCGCCACACTCTCAAAGTAGCTTGGAACACATTTGGAAATTATACATGGCGTCCACTTTTTAGCATGTTTCATTGTGCTCACCCTACTTGAAATAGGAAACAACCGTTCAGTTAAAAATGACAGCTTCAGAAAAAATGTGGCTAATATTTGAAAAGTTTGCTTACCGCGTTCTTGTAAATAAATAAAGTGTTGACATGCATGTAATTAGCTTGGGTGCAATAATTTGGGAACATCGGTGTACAGAGCTAAATTCATTAACACATTGAATACTAGATTGAAGTTAGGATGCATGGGGTTGTATTCCTTACACAGCCAGTTAATAGCCAATAATCAATGACTGTGCCAAGTCCCACCAGTCTTCAAGGTCCCAGCATTAAACGACAGCTGTTGTAATATGTTTGGCAATTTCTTGAGATTTCTATTCAATTAAAGGTTAGAAGAAGTAATTAATGTCACTGTGAACACGTGTAATTGGATCACAATGAAATGCTGACTACATTTATTGTAAACTGAAAAGGAACATCAACAGCCAGGAAAATATTTGTCACTGTAGAAATGTATCCCTCCATAGATTGCGAAAAAGATGCTCGACATTGAAGTAAAATATTAAAATAAAAGCTTGAGTTCAAGGGAAATGAATTAACTTAATTTATTTTTTGACTAGCCGGTTGCTTGTATTCAAAGGTACCTTAATAGCATTTGTACATGATACAGCAAAATGGTCCATATGTAGATGTTTTTAAAAAATCAATTTTAACTGTGACTGTATGAGAGACAAAAGAGACCAGTCGATTGTAAATTTGCTGCAGCATCAATGTTTTTTTTCTAAAAGTGTTATGCACGGTTGACTTGGAAATCTACAATGAATGTCATGGAGGATTTATTCTGAACTGAACCTCAAATTTAGTTACACCTGTACTTATCTAGTCTAGCCTGAAGGCGAAAAGTGATTTTTCTCAAAGACTACAATTTCCTGAAGTGCTCTGAGCCACAGGATATGGTTTATGTCCTGTTGATTTTTTCCAATTTTACAACAGTTTTCAGTGCACCATTAATGGCTCAGACACAGAAAGAAGCTTCAGGTTGTGTTAGGCCACAAGGGTTAGCAAGCCAGAGAGAATAAAACCGAGGATGGTGGAATACATGGCGTTAGCTACAAAATAACTTTCAAGATTGCCAGCCATGAATCATTTGAACTTGATCCCATAAGTTGAAAAAAAAAGCGGCACAATTTCAATTGTGTAGAAGTTATGTTTCTTGGTATGAATGGCAGATTTGTCGTCATTTTTTGATTTAGATTAGAGTTGCCATGTATTTGATATAATTTGAACTGGAAAAATAACCTTTGAATGAGTTGCACCTCCTCTGGACCCATCTTTCCTTTCGACACTTGCTTGATTATCACCGACTTCAGTCTTGCACCGTCACTTTGTCATTCAATCACTGCTGCCCTTTACCCCATCACTGACACCTCCCTTTTCTTCTTTGCCTGCCCCCTTTTCTCTGGCTTTGTACTCGCTTGAAAGCTGCTGGTTTCTAAAATCTCACGCTTCCGTTGAAAGATCGTTGACCTGAATCATTTTCCACAGATGCTGCTTGACCTGCTGAGCGTTTCCAGTGTTTTCTGATTTTATTTAAATGAGATTCAGATATGTCTTGTTTCCAATCATAGATCACTCTCCTTGCATTTCTGTGATGCTCCTAATTCTGACACATTGGTGATGAAATCATTTCTCTCTCATCAACTTGAGCAAAATAAAAACGTGCGTTTATGTAAGAGCTTTCACGTGCCATGGATAGCTCAAAGCACATAATAGCAATTAAGTATTTTGGACGTGTCGTAGCAAATTAATTTTAAAAGTTGGTGACCAAGTAATGTTATATTTCCAAATTTCTACACTGATTTTTTTTTTCTTGGTCAGACCAAAACATTGCACCTGCTCACCACCCCTTGCCTGCCACTTTAAGCAACAGCAATTTCTTTTTAACTCCTCTGCTATATGCTCCCATTGGTGATTATTTGTCCGATGAAGTTAGCAAATCAATGTGGAGTAGCTTCTGCCATTTACAGCATAATTCAGACCAAATTTGATCCTCCAAGATGCATCACTTCACATTTGTCTGGATTAAACTCCACCTGTCATTTCTGTGCCAAGCCTCCAATCTATCTATATCCTGTTTGTATCCTCTGACAATCCCCAGCACTATCAGCAACTCCACCAATCTTCGTGTCATCCACAAACTTACTAATCAGACCACCCGCATTTTCTTCCAGATCATTTATATATACTACAAACAACAGAGGTCTCAGCACTGGTTCCTGTGGAACAACACTAGCTGCAGATCTCCATTCTGAAAAACACCCTCCCACCGTTACTCTCTGTCTTCTATAACCAAGCCAGTCTGTATCCATCTAGCCAGCCTACCTCAAAAATGGTTTTTGTACCAGTCTGCCATTGAGACCTTGTCAAATGTCTTACTAAATAAAGTCCATATAAACTACATCCACAGCCCTTCCCTCATCAATTATCTTTGTCACCTCTTTAAAAATGCAATCCAGTTGGTGAGACATGACCTTCCCTGCACAAAACTGTGATGCCTGCCACTAACTAGTCAATTTTCTTCCAAATGTGCATATATCCTATCCCTCAGTATCTTCTCCAAAAGCTTCCCTACCACTGATATCAGGATCACCGGCCTATAATTTCCTGGATTATCCCTGCTTCCTTTCTTAAACAAGGGAACAAAATTGGCTATTCTCCAGTCCTCTGGAACCTCATCTGTGGTCAAAGAGGATGTGGAGATCCAGATCTCCTTATTTCCTGGCTCAAACGCTGTCTTTTCTTCAAGTCTGTGGGGTGTACATTTGAGAGCATCTAGCCTAAACTCTGCTATTGCCTGATCTGACTTGAGCATGTTGAGCACTGCTTACTTTGCTGTTCTCTTCAAGAAGGCCTACGACTAATAGATCCTCCTGGGGACACTGGGTGAGGGGGAGGTGCCAATAGGGGACAGGCTCCTTTTCTGACCAATGTCCTTAATTCTTTCTTCTTCTGACTTTTTCCAAACTCTCTTCAAACACCCAATAGCTCATGTATTTCCTCATCATTAATATCGACTCCATCTTGCAGCTTGCTTAGCTCGCGCGCTCTCTCTCTCTCTCGCTCGCTCTCTCTCTCTCACACATGCTCTGTCTCTTGCGTGATGTCGTGTTCTCCAATCTCAGCTTGTTGGTGAGGTTCAATTCCTCCTCCACCTTCCATTCAATTCCCCATCCTGGACTCTGTCCTAACACTATCATTCATTGCCCCTTTCAACATAACTGCTTTACCTTAAAAATAAAACACACTCTTGACGCTTATATTCTTAAGAATACAACCCCATCTTCAGCCTCCATTTCCACCCTCTGGTCATTGAGTGTGTGATTGCCTCCCACTCCTGTGTTCATCGCTCCCAGAACTCCTGGTTCGAATTTCCAGTCCAGCTGTCATGCTTCTTGGAGGACAAAAACACCAGAAATATCATCCTCACCCTCTCTGCAGCAATTGGTCTGGTTCATCACCACTTTTTTCTTGCAATGTCACTTTCGTATTGTCCAGTTCCATGATACTGTTCTTCTCTTCAAATGTACCTAGAGGATTAAGGCAATGACATCTCATCCCATCCCTGTGCTATCACCTCTACAGTCATGGACAATCTATTCTTGCACCTTGCAAATGGCTATCAAGCTCTACCTCATGATATCATCCACAGGTTCAAGATCAGTTTTCACACAATCATTAATGATGCTTCCTAACACTTCTCTTGAATCGGCAGCAGTGTCCGGCCGTTGCGTTATTTATTTACCATCCAGTCTTGAATGATTTATCCTTTCCTGCCGTTGAGCATCTGGCAAGACTGAAGCTATCACCTTTGGCACCACAACAAGCTCCTCTTGCCATTGATTCCACCCCCTCTCACTGTCTCTGGTTGAACCAATTTGTTTGTAACCTTGGTTTAATGTTTCACTCTGAATTTCAGACTCCTTACCTTCTCCATTGCAAAGGGCACCTGCAGCCACCAGTGAAACATTATCTGTTTCATTTCTACACCTCTGACAATCGAATCTTGATTACTCCAACACTCTTTTCTGGCCTTCTATCTGATACTCTTGATGAGCTCCAAAGTTCTGTACTAACGTGCATGAAGCCCTGTTGACCCATCAGCTCGAGCCGTACTCACTGACTTTCCCATTCAAGTGTCTTAAATGTAAAATCCTTGCCCCCATCCTTGAAGCGCTTTATGGTTCCACCCCAGCCTCTTTGTAAATGTGTCCAACCCTATAACTCTTCCAATTCACTCCCTCTGACTCGGAACTTTGCAGCACTTTCACCGTCTATCTCACCTTTCATTGAGCTCTGAAGAAGGGTCATCCAGACTCGAAATGTTGGCTCTATTCTCTCTCCACGGGTGCTGTCTGACCTGCTGAGATTTTCCAGCATTTTCTGTTTTTGTTTCAGATTCCAGAATCCGCAGTATTTTGCTTCTATCACCTTTCAGTGGCCACCTTGTCATCAGCCTTCTCCACCTCTCTCACTCCCTCTCTTTTTCTCTCAAAAGGAAAAACTGACCTTGCAATCCATCTGTTTGATCCAAGTCCTGGTTATCTCTTCTATTATCTTTTTTTTGCCCGTCTGTTTGAGTCTTGGGACACTTTTTAGTTCAAGACATTACACAAGAGCAAAGTGTTAAATACTTTATTTCAGTTGAAACTCTATTTGTTTGTTCAGTTGGATGTTAAAGATTCCATGGCACTATCCAAAGAAAAGCAGGTAGTTCTGCAAGGGGTGGGATGGCATAGTGGCACAGTGGTTAGCACTGCTGCCTCACAGCGCCAGGGACACAGGTTCGATTCCTGGCTTGGGTCACTGTCTGTGCGGAGCCTGCACGTTCTCCCCGTGGTCTGTGTGGGTTTCCTCCAGGTGCTCCAGTTTCCTCCCACAGGCCAAAAAGCGTGCTGGTTAAGTGTGTTGGCCATGCTAAATTCTCCCTCAGTACCCAAACAGGTGCTGGAGTGCAGCGACTTGGGGATTTTCACAGTAACTTCATTGCAGTGTTAATGTAAGCCTATTTGTGACACTAATAAATAAACTTAAACTTAAGTGTTTTGGTAAACATTGTCCCTCAACTAATATCACCAAAAGTAGATTAACCAGTTACACATCTTGTTGCTCTCTGACATCTAACAATGATGTGGAGATGCCGGTGTTGGACTGGGGTTAAGCACAGTAAGAAGTCTCACAACACCAGGTTAAAGTCAAACAGGTTTATTTGGAATCACAAGCTTTTGGAGCGCTGCCCCTTCCTCAGGTGAGTGGAGAGGTGGGGTTACTATATCCAACAATGTGTGAAGGAGATGGTGGTGTTGAGGTAAGTGCCACTGGACTCGATATCCAGAGATCTAGGCTAATGCTCCAGGGATATGGGTTCAAATCCCATCAAATCATGCTTGTGGAATTTAAATTCAATTAATAAAATCCGGAACATAGAGATACTCTCAGCAAGTTGAACAATGAAACTAGCATTAATTGTTGTAAAAAGTGGTTCTGAATCATCTGGTCCTTTACTCTTTAGGGAGAAAAATCTCCCTGGTCGATCCTACACGTGACTCCAGGTCCACAGACTTTTACCTGCCCCAGCAATGGTCATTCAGTTCAAAGATAATTAGGGATGAGCAACAACTGCTTGTCTTTGATTTTGGTTTGATTTATTATTGTCACATGTATTAGTCTGCAGTGAAAAGTATTGTTTCTTGCGCGCTATACAGACAAAGCATACCGTACATAGAGAAGGAAACGAGAGAGTGCAGAATGTATAGAGAAAAATCAACTTAAGATAAGGTAGGTCCATTCAGCAGGGAAGACACTGTTCTTGAGTCGGGTGGTACGTGATCCAGACTTTTGTGTCTTTTTCCCGACGGAAGAAGGTGGAAGAGAGAATGTCCGGGGTGCGTGGGATCCTTAATTATGCTGGCTGCTTTTCTGAGGCAGTGGGAAGTGTAGACAGAGGCAATGGATGGGAGGCTGGTGATGGACTGGGTTTTGTTCACGACCCTTTGTAGATTCTTGTGGTGCTTTCTCTGGTGCATCTGTAAAAGTGGTGAGAGTTGTAGCAGACATGCTGAATTTCCTTAGCCTCCTGAGGAAGTAGTGGCGTTGCTGGGCTTTCTTAACAATAGCGTCGGCGTGGAGGGACCAGGACAGATTGTTGGTGATCTGGACACCTGGAAACTTGCCTTGCCAGGGATGCTCACAGCCCATAAAAATGGCTGCAGCAAAATGTGAAGTACTTTTGATATCACTATTTTGATTTTACTGACATGCATGTTGTTAAACATCACTGATTTCTGGACTCTGCTTAACCTCGTTGTGTTAACCAGCTGTTGTTATTACTCAAATAATAGTAATAATTGTTATTGCACTACTACTTATATTCACATCAGGGTTATTTTGGGAAGTTATCTTTCCATGTGATTGCCATTAGCCACATTTCTTTAACATTTAATTTCAATCCATATTCCAAACTTGCCTGGGTTACTTTGTCAAGTATTTGCAGCCTCCTGTTTGAATCTGCAATGAGCATTGTGTCATTGGTGTACAGTGCATTGCTCATCAGTTTGCTATTGATTTTGAATTCAATGTCCAAGTCTTCCTGACTTTCAAGATGCATGTTGAAAATGAGCGATTTAACACTGTCGCACTCTGAATTGGACCTTTTGTTAACTCATCAACTTCACACCGAATATTTTTGTTCCAGTAAATATTGCAGAGTCTTGAGATTTTCCGATCAATTCCACCTTTTTGGACATTTGTGGATCTGTTGTGCTTCTCCTTGTTCAATGCATGAACTATAACAACAATTTACATAGCACCTTTAATATACAATGTCCCAAGTGCTTCAAAGCAGAGTTTACAAACAACAAGCCACATGAGATGATAGAGCAAGTTATTACATTCCAAAAGGTTAGAACTGGACCCTAATTTTTACACTCTTGATAAGCTTTTAGTTAGAGATGGGCATTACAAACATGCAACTCCAAACCCACTGGTGGCTGCGTTCCATCTTATAAGACAATGGAATGACTAGCGATGGTCAACTCTGTGTTCATCATCACCTAATGTGACTTCGGAATTCCATTCAGACATGACCGTCCCTGCAGCATTTGCTGCAGCGGAAGTCAGTGGGCTGATAAAGTGTACAATTCACTGGTAGTTTCTGCTCACCTCCTCCAAACAATCACCCTCCATAGTCAGGACTGTCAGTGACCATCTCTTCGTTTTCAGTGTCAATCTCTACCATCCATGTATCTCTCTTGCAGTTGAAAGAATGGCGATATAGTTTCAAGTCAGGATGATGTGCAACTTGGAGAGGAAGATGCAGAGCTTGTGGTGTTCCCATGCATCTTACTGCCCTTGTCTTTCTAGGTGGTAGAGGTCATGCATCGATGGCAGAGGGAGTAAATGTTTAACTGGTGAATGGGGTACCAAGCAAGCGGCCTCCCTTGTCCTGGATGGTATCGAGCTTCTTTAGTGTTGTTGGAGCTGCACTCATTGAGTCAACTGGAGAGTAGTCTATCGCACTGTTAACTTGAGTCTTGTAGGTGGTGAATAGGCTTTGGGAGTCAGGAGGTGAGTTACTTGCCGCAGGATTCCTATCCTCTGACCTGCTCCTGTATTTTTCTGATCAGTGGTATCCCCACCAGGATGTTGATATTGGGGGATTCAGCAACGGTTAATACCCATCACCTGAACACAATTACTCAATTAATTATTCAGTTAAACAGATAGCCAAAAGGAGAAAAGAAAGCTGGAGAGACTGAGAGATTTAGGGAGGGAATTTCAAAGCTTCAGGCGAGCAGCTGAAGACTTGGCCATCAATAGTGCAGCAGTTAAAGTTGGGGATGTCCAAAATTTGGAGGAACACCAAGACCTTGAAGGGTTGCTGGTTGGATTTCTTCTCAATAACCCAGGAGAAGAACTAATGCTAGAGGTATCTTTGAGGTGCAGTTCGGTGCTTAGAAACTCAACATGCCTGCCAACCAAGCTAACCATACCAGAACCTGATACAACATGTATGAAAAAACCATGCACACTCTTTAGGTTTCTTGTATATATTCATTTTGAAGCAATGCTTGTTCTATACAATCCACTGACCATTTTGGCTTGAAGAAGAAATGGTTTCGTAATCAAACTGCGTGTAAAGTGGTTATTAGCAAAGTAAATATAGAAATGATGCAATGCTGTTTAGCACAATAATTTTTTCAGGTCATTTGTTAGACCCAGATTGACCCTTATTCAACTTTGTCCTTACAGGATTTATTTTATGCTGCAGATTCAGATTGCTTTAGCAATTGAGTCGGCCTAAGCTCCAATAGGTGGCTGTTTAACTGCCTGCACTTGTTCTGCCGCACTATGTCTTGTGGTCTTTCACAAAGGTGGTAGTGGTGGTGCAGGAGTTAAAGGAAATGTTAATGGAGGTGGTCAAGGAGCTTTTTACTGCTTTTGAAGCTGAGAGAAAAAGCTCAGTTTGTTTAAGAGGAGATACAGAGTGCAGTGGTGTAATTGATAAAGGTTCTGAGGCTTAACCCCCAGTCTATAAATCAGCAACTCTAAACCTGATTTATTTCCCTCTTTTTAGTTTGGGGTCTAATTTTGTTCTGATTTTTACAACATTGTTGATTGACTTTATTATTTTTTAAAAAATCAATGCCTACTTTTTCCTGCTTTCCCTTTCAATTTGTCATAATTCAATAATCTAATTAAGCTTTGAATAAAGTGCCTCACTTTTTTGACCTGCAGTGATTTATTTACATCATGATTTGTGCCTTTTTATCTGCCATTTTAGTGTAGTGTGCAATGCCTCATATTTCTTAAATATAATCATTCATTTGTTCAGTTGCTAAATCTCTGTACAGTAGCTTCAAACAGTGCAGGTTACATAGAATCCTCTACAATCATAGATGTTTAATTTGCTAATACCTTTATCAACATCATTTCTAAATACAGTGAAGAGCAGAGTTATCCCTGGGCACTTTGGTCACAGCTGTCCAATTAGAACCATGGCCATTGATCACAGCCCTCTTTTATTTCCTATTATTGAGCCAATTTATTACTTATTTACAAGTATTAATTTCATCCCATTATTTCAACCATTGTGTTTTGTGCTGCACCTTTCAAATGACTGCACAAATCAAGGTCCACGACATCAGCCACTTCTGCTATTTCCTCGAACATTTCAATGAATTTGTTTGACATGACCTGCGCAATTTTGTAAAGCGCTCAGCCCAGTCTTTTAGCCACCCTACGCCACACTAGGCATTGCCAATTAATGTGCTCTGTGACGCTGGGATAAATTAGCTATTGACATTGCTGGGGTGCCCAAGGAGGTTTAAGAACTGACCTGCAGACTTTCTACACCAACAGCAAAATTGATATATTTTTACTAAAGCACCAAAATAACTTATCGTACTTGCATTATTTTCTCCAATAGAAAGGAGTTAGTTCTCCGACTAAAATTTATTTCCTCAAAGCTCTCTTTCTCTAAGTTAATATTGTTTTGTAGAGCCAGTTGTGAAAATGTTTATTCATTAGTGTCACAAGTAGGCTTACAGTAACACTGCAATGAAGTGACTGTGAAAATCCCCTAGTCATCACACTCCAGCGCCTGTTCGGGTACACTGAGGGAGAATTTAGCATGGCCAGTGCACCTAACCAACACATCTTTTGGACATCCAGAGGAAAGCCACACAGACACGGGGAGAACATGCAGACTACGCACAGCCAACGACCCAAGCCGGGAATCAAACCTGGATCACTGGCACTGAGGCAGCAGTGCTAACCACTGTGCCACCGGAAATGAATTCAAACACTATTCTGGAGCGATTTGATCTTATGTTGATAAGCATTCTGCCTTTATTTTCTGAAGTGGTGTGATCTGCTGAATAGAGTGGTGCTCCAGTTTTTAGTGATTTTGTTATCTATTTTCTTCATGAGCTCTGATTCATTTCCTGCAACTCCAGCGTTTGGGAAAAGGCTATAGTCCTGTGGATTAGAAGAAATTTGCTATTTATGGACATATGCTGTACTATGAAAATTACCAAGCAAGCATGCCATTTCAAAGAAGTTGAAAATCCAAAAAATAAGCTCTCTCAGTGCCTGGGAAGAGAAAAGATTAGGCAACATTATAAACCTCTCGTTTGGCTGTAAATATGTATTAAAAAGTTGAAGTATTCTAGAGAGCCCAATTGCAAAGTCAGTTGTTGATTATAAGCTTTTGGCAATGTATTTTTACATCTAAGTAAATTACATGAGAATAGTCTCATTAACTGCATTCAGATTACTTATTTGGATATAATATTGTAGTGATTATGTTACTGGACTAATAATCCGGGGGTCATGTGAATAATCCAGAGACTTTTGAGTGTTCAAATGGCTGGCAGTTTGAGTTCAGTGCAAGACTGGAAATAAGAAGCTAGTATCTCTAAAAGTGACAGTGAAGTGTTGGGTTGTTGTAAAATCCCAGCGAGTTCACTAATGCCCTTTGGGGAAATGTAATGATGCAACCTCAGAGACTTCATCAGAGACACATAAGGTATTTATTAACCAGGAAAAACTGTACAGAGGCCGGCAACCCCCTGGCTGCTCTGGAGCAGCCCACTGGTTTCCCCTGTCCCTACATGTCTTCAGTCTGCCCAAGATAGGACTTCACCCCCTGGGGTGATTACCCACTCTCAGTCCCAATTGGTCCTTCAAGCCAGATGACTCTTCTGCTGTGTTGCCCTTAAAGGGACAATCACCACATTTCCCCTCCTCCCTCCACACACCCTTTAACTCCTTTATGCAATCTTCAATAACCAAGTGATTTTGTTCTAAACTCTAACTAAACATTAAACCCATGAGTTGGGCATATGGATAGTCCTAAATTGGGATGGAATTTTCACTTCCTGCCCACCACGGGAATTGTAACGGGCAGGGGGGGGCGGACCATGCAAAGGTCCGTTGACCAAGTGGGATTTTCCAGCCGCGCTTGCCCCAAGATTGGGATGCTTCCACCGGATCTACATTAGCAGAAATTGCAAATAACAGGTAGCTCTTCTGGCACAGGCAGTTAATTACTATCTGCTTCCACTCAGGCATCAGTTATGTCTATAACAGGTCAGTCAGGTACTTTGGTGCGTAAAGGTTTAAAAACCTTTCTTGACGGCAACGCTGACTGCTGGAGCATCTCTTTACACCTCCAGTGATCCACATGTGTACAGGTGATTTGTCCCTCCATGTCTATTGGGTAGAATAGGAGTTTGGCCACAGAAACTTTAATTACAGAGATCTAACTTGATCCACTACCAAAGTTTCATATTATGTAATTTGAGCTTTTTTATTGTTGCAGTGGTGATGCCTCATTGATGAGATCTTGAGGCTTCGTGTGTCCAAACACTTTTATTAAAGGCCGTCACTATGTACAGTTCCAAATATAGTCTTGCATGGAACTCTTCCGTCCAGGCTTCCTGCTCTTCCATTCACATGACCATTTCACCAATTGTTTTGGCATGTAGGGCCCAATTTTATCATTGCATTGCGCCCGTTTGCAGGCGCGAAAACTTGGTAAAGTTGGGCATGAGGCGAATAGCGCGATCTGCGCCTGTGTCTGCGCAGATTCCCACTTTACCAAGGCCTGAAAATGGCCGCGATCGGAACCGGGCCCAAAAAGGACCAGATTGCTCTCTGGTGGTGGGGGGGGGGGGGGGAGGGAAGAGAGGGCCAGATCAATCTCTGGTAGGGGGGAGGAGGAGGAGGCTAGATAGATCTCTGGTGGGAGGGGGAGCGGGGGGGTCTGCTGCCACTCTGCGGGCAATCGGTGGGGGGGAAGAGGGGGTCCACTGCCACTCTGCAGGCGATCGGTGGAGGGGAAGTGGGGCTGGGGGTCGCGATTGGTCTGGGTAGCAGGGGAGTGGGTGGATAAGGATATGTTGTGGGGGTGGGGCGATATCTATGAGGGTCATCGCTCCCGGACCGCTTTTTGTGGCCCGAGAGCGATGTGACAGGGGAGCGTTTAAAAAAAATTTTTTCACTGCGCAAAAGGCTCCGATTGGAGCAGCAGCGTTTCGGGCACAATAAGCCCTGCCCACAGCGCAATTCAGACTCATGATTTTTTCATCGGGCTGAGTGCGTATGGGGGCACCTGGGAACAGGTTTCCAAGTCGGATCTGAATTGTGCCCAGATTCAGCACTTAGAATCAAAATGGTAAAATCGCCCCCGTAATCTCAGTTTCTTTCTTTGTCTGAATTGCTGATTCTGCTAGGAAGGGGCTTCTTCTGCTGGTTGTGGAGTCTACAATTCGGGGACGTAATCTAAAAATTGGAACCAGAGTTTTCAGGAGTGAAATTAGGAAGCACTGCTGCACACACAAGGGTTTGAACTCGCAAATGGCAATTGATGCTGGATCAGGTGTTCATTTTAAATCTGAGATTGTCATGTACGCACTTGTGTAACCGTCCATCTCGTATATAAGTCGACCCCATGATTTTACACCAACAACGCCGTTTTTCACTTACCTCTTAAAAGTCTTTTCAAAAATCATAGCTGAAAAATTTCAGAACCCAAGTATAATCTCCTCAATTACGTCCAAAACATCAACTCATTGTTCATTAAAACAGTTACACGTATCATAATTCCTCCAGTTCATATTTGTCAAATAAGGCAGGAAGAATGTAGATTTTTTTCAGAGGGTGAAGAGTAATAAAGAGCACACGTGGAAACTGGATGCAGGGACCAGCTCCCAGAGCAAACTTCAAATAAATAAACCCCAGAGCCTTGTGTCCTCAATCACCATCCCTAGGGAGGAGAGGCTCAGGCCTTGCCAATCGAGCCGTTGTGATTGGTATAATCTCCCTGCACCAATTCTTAAGCAGAGGGCTGGCACCATCAGTGCATCTCCAAAGGCATGGCCCTTTCTTTTCCCTGACCCCTGAGCAGCATTGAAACCGCAGGCCCAGCTAATGCTTCCTCTCCGAGGGTATGAACTTGGAGGAGGCTCCTTAATAAAAACCTAGAGAGAGATGCACTCAATAAATGATTGGTGTGGGTGCTACTCAGCCTTGTGGATTCTTTTGTGAGCCTTGTTAGATGTGCTGGGCAGTAGTGGTTTAGTTTAGAATGTGCCTCTTGACGACATTACCAGTGTCAAAGTTGACCCTTTAACATTTTGCCCAAAAATAAGTCTCAAAAATTTGCCTTTTACAAAAGTATACATGACGGATTACGCCAAGGTATGAAGGGATATGGGGCAAAGGCAACTATTGAAAACTCTGCAATTCCCACTTGTACAACTTTTATATCCATTTTTTGTTCCTTTTAGCTCCATTGCTATCTCCTTTTGCTTTGCACTTTTGTCATGTAATCCTTCCTACTTTTCACTCTATCACCTTTTTTGCTCTTCCTTCACTGCTTTCCCTTCCTCTGTGCTTCCCTAAAACTTGCTGTATCTCTCACCTTTTCCAGTTCTGACGAAAGGTCATTGACCTGAAATGTTAACTCAGTTTCTCTCTCCACAGATGCTGACTGACTTCAAATATTTCCTACACTTTGGGAGGGATTTTAAGGCCTCGCTTGTCTCGAACCGTAAAGTCCCACCCAAGGTCAACATGCTCCACCCCTCGCCCGCTCTGATTCCCGTGGCAGGGTGGGATGGTAAAATGTGACCTTTGTTTCTGCCCAATCTGTTCCAATAATTCATAGTTTTATTTGAATCATAGAATCCCTACAGTGCAGAAGGAGGCCATTCAGCCCATCGAGTTTGCACCGACCACAATCCCACCCAGGCCCTATTCCCGTAACCCGACAGATTTACCCTGCTAATCCCCTGGAACTAAGGGTCAATTTAGCATGGCCAATCAACGTAACCCGCACATCTTTGGAGGAAACCAGAGCACCCGGAGGAAACCTGCGCAGACACGGGGAGAAAGTGCAAACTCCACACAGACAGGGGCCAAAGCCGGAATTGAACCCGGGTCTCTGGCGCTGTGAGGCAGTAGTGCTTGCCACTGTGCCTGTTAACTTCCTTTTGTTCAAGCAAAAACAGTATCTCAACTCAGGATCTGACATTTATTTTGTCAGCGGGATACTTAACAAATATGAGTCCTGAATTCAAGCTGGCAAGCATTTACATGAGACTTCTGTTTTCCATTTATGTACATGTTCCTTCTCTTCATCTGGGCATCGCCAATTTAACCAGGCTGGCTACATTTATAAAGCTTGAGTGCGTTAAGGACTTTGAATTGTGAACTTTTTCTGTTGATGTTCAACCAGCTAAAACCACAAAGCTCAGCAGAACTGATCTTTAGTCGGCCTTCTGCTGCTTGGACAGCTAGCATAGCCATAACCATTCAAACTTTAGCATGCTTGGTTGTGTGGAACTAAATGAGATGAGTAAAGTTCTGACCATTCAGATTCTATTAAAACCAACTGCACATTGGAGTATAGTGAATCTGCTTGGACCAATATTTGATTATCAAGCCTAACATAGCAGATGGATTTAGTTCTAATCTTCTATCCTGGGGGCGGAACACGCTTGTCTCTCCCATCTAGTCACCTGACCAAGACACCAAACAAACTCTCTGCTCCTTTTCGAATAATGCCAAGTGACCTTTTAATTTCTTTTAAAATCTGTTCATGGGATGGCATTGCCAGCTAGGCCAGCATTTATTGCCCATCCCCGAAGCAATTAAGAGTCAACCTCATTGCTGTGGGTCTGGAGTCCCATGTAGGCCAGTCCAGGTAAGGTTGACAGATTTTCTTCCCTAAAGGACATTAGTGAACCAGCTGGGTTTTTACGACAATCGACAATGGTTTCATGGTCATCATTAGACTTTTAATTTTATTGAATGTTTTATATGCCATGATGGGATTTGGTTCCCAGAGCATTATCCTGGGTCTCTGGATTACTAGTCCAGCAACAATGCCATTGCCTCCCCTACCTCTGAATAAAGGGCAGACTGGGTCTCAGATCAATCTGAAAGACGTATCTTCAACAATGCAGGATTCCCTCAGAACAGCTTATGAACGTCTGCATAGGTTATGCACTCCTATCCTGCAGTGGGGCTTTGTCAGACCTGGAAGCAAGCGTGTTACTGACTCGAGGTAACCTGAACATTAGTACTATGCCATACTATGTTGTTATTTTTGGGTTCCTTTTGAAAGCTCTTGTGACAGAAACATAGCTGATGCTTGTAACTCGAGCATAGCAATATTCCAAGGTGCCGCTTCTGATTTTTTTTAAGGAAGTAGAAGCAAGCATTTAAAAGATGATGGATTTTTAAAATTCTTGCAAAGTTCTGTTTTGTATACGTTGCTGGAAGCATGCTGATGCTGTAAACTGGAGCCCCAAAAAACGGAATACAACTTCTGATAATATTCCAGGTCACATTGTACTATGTTACCATGGTGAACTGACTTAAATACCACGCGTAACACAAAGTGGGAGAGTGCAGTGATGCGATGAAGTCGTTAATTGTATTTGACAGGATAAAAGAGAACTTTTGTACCATTTAATGGGAATTTGATTGGATAAGTTCACTGTGTAGCAGGTATAGTGTCTTCTGAAGCACGAGGTTGACAAGGTGTCCAGCCTAACACCTGTCGACAGTGTTTTTTTGGAGCTGCCTCTACTTGAAGAGTTCCTGTTCAATATCCTCCCTTTTAAATTGCCAGCTATGTGCAAAGCTTTGCAGCATTTCAAATGCTCCCAGTTGCAGCAGGAGTGATGTGCAAGGGGAGCTCGTGCATTTTCATTACTTGCATAACGTTGCTGAGGTGGCCAACTGTGCCATTTTTTTTTGAGCTCAGCACAAAAATGGGCTTGTCACACAAATAGTACAAAAAAAAATTACTCTGGCTTTCCTGAGCGTTAGGGAGCTTTATACGTCCTTTGATGGAAATGCAGGAGATCGTATCAATTGGTTTCTTCTTTTGTATTAATTCTGAGCCTATCTAGCAGTTCATGCGTTGTGAATGCACTGGATTGCAACCTTGTAATAGCATAGATTGAATCTTTCTAGAAATTTCCAGACACTTCAGAATGGGGAGTGCTATTACAGAGCTTTGTCATGTTATGCAGGATTTTTGTAAGGATGGCATGATTTGACAAATTTCTCTCAGATGTGATTTCACTGTAAGGAGATGTGGAATGTTGCCTTTTGTTAATCTGTGGATTCAGGAGAATTCTTTTATGACGGCCTATCCTATTGATTTTCTAAAAGATAAAGATCTAGGTGATGCTATTATTCTCGTCTGAACAGCTTAGAGTTCCCTTACGTTTTTAACTGTATAGATAGCCGCACAGTGTTTCTAATGACCAGGCAGCTGTGCTGCATGTTTTTTTTCCTTTGTCAGTAGCCCCAATTTTAACTCCATCTTCCTGATGGGAAAATGGTGGGTGGGGTTTTTAAAATCCCCCTTTGGGTGCTTACCTCTTTCTGTCTGTCACTGTTTTAACCAGGGAGTTTTATTGATTCAGGGCAGGTGCCTGCCAAAGGCTGGTGAAGGCCTCATGAATATATTTAAATTGTGACCTCTGTAACTTAATGAAGAGTCTGACAGGATTCTTAGCTCAAATGCTGCCCTGTGTTTGACCTACTGGAAAAGCCTGTTGGGATTGGTCTGTCCAAAGCACTAAGCTGCCTCTGGATCCATAACATCACTTGTTGCCCAGTTTGCCAGGAGTATTCCCAGTTTCCAGATGTTTCTTTTGCCTCATCAGCCCCAGTAAGTTAACCACGCTCATAATGGGAGCTGTTCTTACTAGTTTCATTTGGATGGAGGAATTGGAGGGACAGCCAACAGCAGTTGGGATAAGAGGGGGGTACCCAGGTCAAAGATCACTTTCTTGGCTCTATCTGGATGGCAGTGTAGGAAGGAGGCTGTGCTGCTTCTAATGGCTTCTTTTTTTCAGACCACTGTGTCCTCTGCACGGTGGTAAGCACTGCTGCCTCATAGTACCAGGTTCCCGGATTCGACTCCAACCTTGGGTGACTGTCAATGTGGAGTTTGCACATTCTCCCCGTGTCTGCATGGGTTTCCTCCGGGTGCTCCGGTTTCCTCCCACAGTCCAAAGGTGTGCTGGTTAGGCGGATTGGCCATGCTGAATTGTCCCTTACTGTCTGAGGTTAGGGATAAATACCTGAGGTTACAGGGATGGGGCCTGGCTAAGATGCCCGGAGAGCCTGTGCAGAATCAATGGGCCGAATAGCCTCCTACTGCACTGTAGGGTTTCTATGATTTCTCCTCTAACTTGACCTATGGCCTGCTGGACTGGTTGGCCATTCCTTGACAGTGTCTCCCGAAATCACCATCAATTAGCTTCTTGAGTCTATTAATGGGGTTATCAGTTACATAACACGGTCTGCAATACAGCCAGCAGTAAGCCGGCTTCTGACATCTGTTTTGCCAAGGCTGGGCAGCCCATCACCTCCTCCATTAACCTCTGCAGTCAATACAAGAAAATGTGGCAATATACAGCATTAGCTGTCTTCCTCCAAAACCAGAGTTTGGCAAGGGGGGGAGAGGTGGGCACAAAGGCCGAAGGGTGGAGAGTTCCTGCAGCTACCGGACCTTGGGGGTGGGGAGAGAGCACACTCAGTTAGAAGGGGGCTTCTGATGGAGGTGCCCGAGATGATGTGGGCCCAGTGTTTTTCTCTCTCTCTCTCTCCTTCTCCCCCTCCCCCCTGCCCCAAACCAGATATTTACTGCTGCCAGCCATTAATTGGCCACTTGAGGGCCTCAGTTAGGAAAAGGGCAAGCTCCCCAACTGAGGCCTTGTCTGCCCCAATGTCAAATCGTTGCTTGGTTGGGACAGCCATTAATTGGCCACTTGAGGGCCTCAGTCAGGAAAAGGGCAAGCTCCCCAACTGAGGCCTTGCCTGCCCCAATGTCAAATCGCTGCTTGGTTGGGACAGGCGGGCACACTTTCACTGCATCATACCAGCTTTCCTCCTGCCTGATTTATGTTCAGAGTTAAAATTGGGCTAGTTTTCTTCTTTCAAATTCTATAAATAAGTCTCTTAATTTTTTAAACATAAATACAGTGAAGTTCATTTCTAACTGTACTTGTATGGTGAGGCTAACCTGTGTATATTTTTATACCTTCACTCAGGGAATGACCAGTTACAACAGAGTTGGTCAAGATTTTAAAGTTGGAGAAACGTTGTCTTGTGATAGATGTCCACATGTTTTTCTGTATTGAAGGTGTGTCTATCTATGGTATGTTCACTGTATTTACACTGTGGCACACTACACAATGCCAATAACTGTGAAATGAGTTCTGCTTTTATCAGGATTTTTTCCTCATTTGTTTGTCTCTGTTTTCTTTTCTCCAATCTTATTGCATTGCCCTTCTATTTGTCCTCTGGGCTCGTACACTGTTCCTTTTTCCATTTGGTGTGTCATATTCCTCTGAATTTATAAGGATATGACTAATTCATTTTATGAATGAATCATTCTGTAGTTGAGTACAACAGGAATGAATCCAGGAGATTTTGTGATGCTCTGCTGTTTCTTGGTGAACTTTTAACGTCTGTAGCATCCATGTTAGCACTAATGATTGTGTGGTGAATTGGCTGTGGTTCCAGCCCTCCATCTGGCTTGTGTTTTGCTGAAGGTTTGCAGATTATAATGCACTGAAGGTTTGGATTTGTGACAATAACTTTCACATTGCTTCCAGCTTGCTCCTTTCCCAGGCAGCTTGAGTCAGTAGTTGTAGCTGAGCACAAGGCCATTCTTAAGCTATAAAAGAACTGTGCGTGGCCCATGACACCAGTTGGTGACCTCTGACTGATGTCATGCTCTTTTTAGTACAACATGCCATATGCACCATGCACTTTATCACCCTGCCTTTGTCTTTGGCATGATTTTAGGACTGACTAGTTGTAAAGATGCACTTTCACAGACTTCGCTAGCGAACACAAAATGATATTTTGTATCCCTACAGTGCCGAAGGAGGCTATTTGTCCCATCGAGCCTGCGCTGATGACAATCCCATCCAGGCCCCACGTATTTACCCTGCTAGTCCCCTGGGGCAATTTAGCATGGCCAATCCAACTAACCCACATCTTTGGACTGTCGGAAGAAGCCGGAGCACCTGGAGAAAACCCGTGCAGATAAGGGGAGAACATGCAAACTCCACACAGTCACCCGAATCCAGAATTGAACTTGGGACCCTGGCGCTGTGAGACAGTAGAGTTAACCATTGTGCCACCCAAAAATTTATTTCTTGATAAGAATTGTACAGCAGCCTCATGACTGTAGCTAGTTCCCAAAATGTCCCTTTGCCCAAGAGTCTCCCTTACTGTGGGATGATTCCACCTGATTGGTCGCGAGAGTCATATGACCCTTCTCTGTTTTGCCCTTAAAGGGACAATCACCACTTTAGAAAACATATTTCAAGACATTAATTTTGAGGAAGCTTATCCCTGCTGATTTTGGAAAAAGAAATTGCATTTATATTTGATCCATGTGCTTGTTCTTGCTCTCTCAGCACTTGGCTTGGTAAAGTGCATAAGCTGACACACATTGTAACAGCACTGTGGGTGTACCTGCTCCATTTGTACTGCAGTGGTTCAAAAAGCTGGCTTATCACCACCTTCCCATGGACAATAAAAGTGCTGGCCTGACCAGCGATGCCCATGTCACGTTAAAGAATAAAAAATATGCATATAGATCAAATCAGCCTCCCTCCAATCAGGCAAACAAAAATGTTGCAGCCTGCACTTTCTTTATGACTAGCTAGTGCCTTCTCCTCAAATTTTCATTTATACTGGTCAGCTCAGATCTATATTCAATCATACATTTGATTTTCTCTCAAAGTTATCTTTAAGGCTGTTTGTATGTTGCTATTTCTTCAAATCAGAACCGGCTAAGACTGACATGGGCTCAGAACTTATTTAGAAAATTCTTAGATAAGTACATATTTCTAGACCTAAAAGTTAACAAAAATAACCAAAATTATGCAAATTAGCTTCCAGCCATTGACCTGGCTATGATGTCCATGATGCAAAGATTTCATTTAATTCTTCCCATTCATAGAAGTTTGTGGTGATTGTGCACTTTTGATATATTCTTATGTTTGAGGGTGACTGTGTTTTTCTGCAAGCAGCTGGTTTTTCTGGAGCAAAGGCAGCATTGCTCCACTAGTGCAAGCCAAGAATACGGGAAAGGAAGAAAATCATAATCTGAAGTTAAAATTGGAGACTTTGGGAAGAATTTTGAACATACTATTTCACAACAGAAGGGGGAGTTGGACTACTTGACAGAGGAGCTAAAGCCAGTTAAAAGGAAAGGGGACAGAGATAAAGTGACCCTTCTGGATGGCCCAGAACACACGTGTGAAGTTGAGAGTGCAAAGGAACAGGTTCTCTTTGACAGTCTGTGAGCAGCTCAACCTTCTGAAAAAAGATTACTTTGGTTTGATCTTTCAGGACTCTGAAGATCAAAAGAACATGTTAGACTCAACAAAGGAAACTTAAAAGCAAATTCAAGTAATTTGCATTCAATGTAAAGTTTTACCCTCCAGATCCTGTCCAGCTTTCTGAGGACATCGCCAGAATTAATTTACAATCGTGACGAAAGAACCAAGCTTGGACTCTAAGAAGGAAGCAGCTAAATAACAGCAGAGTGTTAAACAGAAAGAGAGAATATGATTGCCGTGCTTTATCATGACTAGGGCGGCACGGTAGCACAATGGTTAGCACTGCTGCTTCACAGCTCCAGGGTCCCGAGTTCGATTCCCGGCTCGGGTCACTGTCTGTGTGGAGTTTGCACATTCTCCTCGTGTCTGCGTGGGTTTCCTCCGGGGTGCTCCGGTTTCCTCCCACAGTCCAAAGATGTGCGGGTTAGGTTGATTGGCCAGGTTAAAAATTGCCCCTTAGAGTCCTGAGATGCGTAGGTTAGAGGGATTAGTGGGTAAATATGTGTGGGTAGAGCCTGGGTGGGATTGTGGTCGGTGCAGACTCGATGGGCCGAATGGCCTCCTTCTGCGCTGTAGGGTTTCTATGATTTCTATGATATGCCATGTCGAAGGATGGAACGTTCAATGTTGCCAAAAGCTGAACACGTCTTATAGAGTACTAATAGTGTGAAAGCTAGACGTTTTGAAAAATTTAGCCATCTTTTCATTGTTGGTTCACTTTCTTAAGGGGGCGGGGGGGGGGGGCTATGTAATGATTCTGTGCTATTGAAACATTTTTATATTTGAGTGGGTCTGCTTTAAGATTGTTTGTTTGGTGGGAAGGCAGCAGATCCTGAGAAAGCAGGATAATAACTAATTTTAGCTAGAAATGTTACTTTATATAGTTAATGCACTCTTGTTAAGGACCCCTGGGGTGTATGGAGTTTGTTATGATATGAAGCATTGGTATTGATGCGTGCTTTGGGGCGATGACTCTTATTTGAGAACTTGCGTTTTAGCTGGGAAATTAGATGGAATAATTGTTCGACAAAACCCTATTTACGCTCACCCTTAATCTACATGCCAACTTTCATTTAACTTGCAAAAGCAACAACTTTCATCGTTTAACTCATTCTAAGGTAATTATGTAAATATATCTTGGAGATAAACACAAAATGCCTGCCTTCTTTATGCTTGAGCTGGTGCACTGGGGACATAAAAGTCGAGTTTCTAGATCTCTCTTCTCATTTTGAGCTTTTTTTTTGACCTTGTTACTGTTGGAAAGTGCCAAATTTGAAGGAAGAACAAATCATGAGAATTATCCTGGACTAATCCTGGCATTTGCTAATGGTTCATGCAGACCGACATTAGTAAAATCATAATCGGAGCACATTATCCAACTGGGCCCTTGAAAGGTTGAAATGTAAAGGGAATGATACCAAAAATATCCTGCCTACAGTCCAGCATAGTCTTTGGAGCAAAACATTTTTATGCTTTGGGAATCACATACTTCAGTCAGTCCAAAACAGTATCCCTCGGAACATAAAAGATGTAGAACGTTTAAAAATTCACGCTGTGGTCCAATCATTTATTGCAGAATAAAAACGACAATAAATAGCAAGCTGCAGTTTGCTTGTGGCAATCTTCCATCCATCTGCCAGCATCCAAATTTGTGGGTGAACAGAGTCTGAGAAACATGTTCTCTCTAATTCTGGGAGGTCTTTTGGCACAATGGGTACCGTCCCTGCCTCTACATCAGTAGCTCTGGATTCTTGTCCCATCCCAGGACTTGATAACCAAGGAAGGCACATTCATAACAAGCCAAATAAGTTGATTATCAAACTGCAAATCCTTTCAACACATGCCTGTAAAGACCTCACCAAGGTCAATGAGGTTGGCCTCTGGTGTATGAGCTCCCTGATTGAAGTAAGGAGTGTCAGGGCTACCGACACTCCAGATTCTGACTTTGTACCTGAAGCATTCTTAGGAGTGGAATTGAATGTGTAAATAAAGGGAACCTGGTGAAGGAACACCGGCCTCTGAGGAGTTATTTCAACACAAATGACAGGTGGTAAGAGCAGGAGAGATTCCTGACCAGCCATGTGATGGAAGGAAAATTGAACCCTCTACCAACACTATCCAATGCTCCAGACTGCAGCATACTTGTTAAAGTAAATGTTGCCACAGCAACTCGGACTCTGAGTGATCTGTATCATATCACTATTCTTAGTAATTGTGTGAATTACTGTTAGTACCATAGTATGTGAAATATAAAGGGAATTGCAAGCAGGGATGATTGTCTTCCATGAGTTCAAAGATGGCTGATTGAGGCCAATTCAGGATCCAGTAAACCATTATTAGGAACCAAAGTACCAGAAATGGATGATCGATATTATACATGTCTATAATTTGAAATCTTTAATTTTTATAACAGTGTCACATTTATAGTTGTTGGTGTATGTCAATCTGAAGCTGCATTTCTTGAACAAAACAGACTTTTTCTTACAGCTTTCTTTATTAGTTCTGACCTCTTAGTCACCCTTGGTGAAGCATGTAGCCATTTATCAGATATCGAGCTCTCTAGATTACTAGAGCTGATTTTAAAAAATTGATTTTGTTTTGGAGCATTGCTTAGTATTTCAGAACAATAAAATATTGCAATAATTAGTTTCCCAGTGATGTGTATACTATGTCAGATGTGTGTTATAGGCTAGATGTTTCCTTTCTTGTTGTGTGGGAGGCTGGTTAGGATTTTATTCATAAGGAAGCTTAAATTAAAATAATGAAACTGTGTGCTCAAGATCTGAGGACTAATTGTGGATGCAATGGAGTATTGCAGGCAGATCTGGTCATTTAGTTGCAAGATATCTAATTGTAAGATATTATCTTGAGAGGTACAGAGGCAAACAATTAACGATTCTGTATTTCAGCAATGTATCTTGTGAGAAAATATTAATATTGTTTGTTTAGCAAGAAAAGTGAGGTTTTTTTTCAATTGAGGTTTTCAGAACATTAAGAAAACTGACCCAGGCTGTGGTTGTAGTTAAGGATTCAAATACAAGGTGAACGCATTTTAAAAATTAGATTGGATAAAGATTTTTCTGACTACTTTATTCCTGAAAAAGTAAATTTGTACAGTAAGTCACCAAGGAAGACGACTGAAGCAGCCAGAATAAAATTCAAAGGACAATTAATGTATTTGTGCTGGAAGAAAGCACAGAGATAAATATTGTCAGCAGTTATTACTTCCCAAGTATTCACAAGGGAATATGTTCACCCCTAAAAAGGAGTATTAAGGAAAAAAAATCAGTACCTCGTTCGACAAACTAAAAGGATTTGTACAAGTCCCCAGGGATAGATATATTTAAACATGGAAACATAGAAGATAGGAGCAGTCGGAGGCCATTTGGCCCTTCGAGCCTGATCTGCCATTCATCACGATCATGGCTGATCATCCAACTCAATAGCCTAATCCTATTGAGGCTTTCTCCTCATAACCTTTGATCCCGTTTGCCTCAAATGCTATATCTAGCCGCTTCGTGAATACATTCAATGTTTTGGCATCAACTACTTCCTGTGACAATGAATTTCTCAGGCTCACCACTCTTTGGATGAAGAAATGTCTTCTCATCTCTGTCCTAATATTCTCAGACAGTGACCCCTGGTTCTGGACACCCCCACCATCGGGGACATCCTTCCTGCATCTACCCTGCCTAGCCCTGTTAGAATTTTATAAATTTCTATGAGTTCCCTCCTCATTCGTCTGAACTCCAGTGAAAACAACCCTAACCTAGTCAATCTCTTCTCACACATCAGTCCTGCCACATATAAGAGATCCACTCCATCTGACGAATGGCAGATTTCCACTCCATCTGACGAAGGAGCAGCGCTCCGAAAGCTAGTGGCTTTTGCTACCGAATAAACCTGTTGGACTTCAACCTGGTGTTGTTCGACTCCTTACTGTGTTTACCCCAGTCCAACGCCGGCATTTCCACATCACATATAAGAGATAGCAGGGTATTAGAGAAGCATTAACTATAATTGAGGGAATCCGTGGATGTTGGGATGCCATTGGTAGATTATATCATAACTAAGTTCCGACAGGTAAATAATTCCTCTTTTCCACTCTAGAAGTTAGTTATTGCACACTTGTTATTTTTCAATTCGATACTTGACTGGATGTAGTCATACGAAAAAATAAGCCAGCCAGGTCAGAGTTAAGAAGGAAGGAGTTAGACTTTTTTGTTTTAAAAACTCAATCAAACAAAAGTGTAAATCTTTAAAAAGGTAGAAACACATCCCAAATCCTGTGACACACGCACAAGCTAGCATGCAAAGTAGAATAAGTTACAGGGTGAAGGAGGTGGACTTGATCAGAAAGACCATGAGAAATATCAATTGATGCTCCTTTCGTGGTCTTGAAGTTCCAGTGATGGCTGCTGTAAACTGGCTGTTTTGCTGGAGTTTCTTTCAACTGTAATGTCTTTCAACAAAATAGATGCTATGGCACTTGGTAATTCCTTTTCTTTTTACGTAACAGAAACAGGGTCCAGATTTGAGAATAGCAGGGAGAGAGAGGTGATGTTGCACTCTGCAGTCGTCTTGATGTTACGGAGCATATCCTGCAGACTCCTTTTTGTCCGCCACAAACTCATAACAATAGCTTCTAACAAGTGGGATGCCGGTCATGTGACAGCTGACTATTCACGCACAATGGTGGTCAATCCATATTAATGAGGAAACTTTGATATCCCATTTTCAAAGCTATCAAGGTGCCATCAAAACAGATAGGGATCCTTAGCACCCGCCTTACACTGAGTTTCGTTAGTCCTTCTTTGTTCCTGTTAGTTTCTGGTGGCCTATTGTCCTTGTGTTTTTCAGAGTTCAGACAATGGCAGGTGTGAATTCAAACAATGGAGCTGCTGTACCCTGGTAATCCCCTTTTTAAAGGCTTCTAGAAACTTGGCCAATTTGAGGGTCATGTGACTTCTGCAACCATTTTAAAATAAAAGCGTTTTTACCACACTTCAAGGAGTTTCTTTCCTTTTTTAAACCAATCGAGGGCATTACATCAGCCAATGGAACTAACAATCTCCCACATTATCTGACAATTTGAGACAGATTAATCTGGCTGTCAAAATCTCAAAGGAGTTTCAAAATGGACATTGATTCATTTGTTCTGATGAAATATCACAGATGCTATCTGTCCTGCTGAGTATTTCTAGCATTTAAAAATTTTTTTTATTATGGACTCTGATGCTACTTAAGTTCAGTATCGTGGTAGATGGAAACGTGTGAAAAATCTGAGTGAATTTAGATGGGCTGAATGGCATTGCTCACACATGGGTATGTGTGGTACAATGATAATGGGTTGAGACTGAGGGAGAATAAAAGGGATCATCGCTTTTGTAATCTTAAAATAACTCGACTTCAATGACAGCCCAAAATATTGCGTTCTTTGTGGTGCTTGTGCATTCTCGAGAGTGAGATCTACTTCTTAAAATGAAGATCTCTCAATTCAAACAAGATTATGCACACAGCATGACTTGTATAGTCCCTTTTTAAAATTCCTGTTTAATAAGCAGCATGATCTGAAAAGCTTGTCAGTGAATGAAAAACAGTAGGATAGGAATACAATCGGCTGTAATGCTGTTTATCAGAGCTATGGTATCGCATCTTGAATGTATTGTACAGAGCAGTATTCTCAGATGGCTCTCTGTATTAGTGGGCTATAAATGATTATTACTGGAGGTTAGTCTCACGAAACAGACTTGCAGTTCATTTACCGAGACAGATCTGTTTTACCTTGAAACCCACGGTGTGGGATGTGATTGTATTCGAGGCGTGGGCCTTTTGAAACCTGCTGCGGTGAAAATTGGATCCACATTTTAGTTGATGATACAAGCATCCCAGAAGTTTAAGGAAAACTTCATGTTCTTCAAACTCTGACAGTTAATGGTTTTTTGCATATTAAAACCCAATGTTCAGAATCGTTAATCTACATGTCTAAATATATTGTTCATCTTGCACTCCCATGTCTAAATTGAAGAGATAATTTGAGCTGTACAGCTGAGACTGTTTTTTGACACTCGAGAACAGCCCAGAAAGCAGGATAACGATGTGAAAAGATTTGAACCTACCTTCAGCAGTTTAAATATTAGAGCAGGAACAAAATATGCTGGAAAATCTCAGGTCTGGCAGCATCTATGGAGAGAGAATCGAGCAAATCACACAGTGCAGAAGAGGCACTTCAGCCTATCAAGTCTGTATTGACATGTGAGAAACACTTGAAACACCCCCCCACCCCAACCTAATCCCATTTTACCAGCACTTGGCCCATAGCCTTGAATGTTATGATGTGCCAAAAGCACATCCAGGTACTTTTTAAAGGATGTGAGGCAACCCGTCTCTACCACCAGCGCATTCCAGACTCACCACCCTCTTGGTAGATTCTTTCCTCACGTTGCCCTTCTAAATCTGCCCATCACCTTGAACATCTGTCCCCTCATGACGAACCCTGCAACTAAGGGGAACAGCTGTTCTCTATCCACCCTGTCCATGCCCCTCATAATCTTGTACACCTCAATCAGGTCGCCTCTCAGTCTTCTCTGCTCCAACAAAAACAATCCAAGCCTATCCAACTTCTCTTCATAACTTAAATGTTCCACCCCTGGCAGCATCCTGGTGAACATCCTCTACACCCCCTGTTTCAAGTCTGGATGACTCTTTGTCAGGGCTTTCCCCCTCAACCCTCTTGTCAACATTCTGTGACACCTTTGAATACCTGATTCTGATGCTGCATATCACTTTTAGTTCGCCCCACAGCACCCTAATATTGCCAGTGCCAAAACCCTGCCCTTTCAGTCTCTCACTGCCTGTAACTGTCCCCACAGTATACCCAGAACTCTAGACCTTTCCCTCCCCTGAACCGCCAGGCACCTGAACCCCATTGCCTGTCCTTCCTTGAATCCCTCACCTGCACCTCCATGTATCCAGACCTGGGAATCCTGCTGGCATGAAAGACCAGAAAGTTCCAGCCATCATCTCTTAACCTGCTGGAGGGAAATTGACATTTCTGCTCTTGTCTAATTCACTCTGCGCACCGTGTTTCCCACTCTCGCAGGCTCCATAGATTCCCCCTCCCCACCATGCATGAATGGAACTGTGAAATAAAGCATTGGCAGATGGGCTTTGGCTGAATTGGAATTTTTGAATGGCGGAGATTGGAAGGACAGCAAGAGAGCACCCAAAGGCAACAACTGGGTTTTGCTGCAAACTGGTATAATGGCAATGAATGTCACCATAAGTGATCTAAGTGATGGGATGTTTACACTGGATTACGCTGATGTGTACCATCTGCTTCAATATGCACAGGTAGCAGAACAGTAGGATTAAGCAAAGGTGAGGATCCCTTGGTTTCAGTAAGGGTTGAATAAAATGTCTTCAACTTCTCAATATTCCGTTGGAGAAAGTTCTAGCTCATTCAGTCTTGATGTCAGATAATCAGTCATAGAGGTGAGGGAGCTGGTATGGTTTTGTTGCCCACATACATACACAGTCCAATCCCAAGCTTGTGGGTGATGTTGCTGAGAGACACTGGATTTAACAGCCTCACTCGTCCCGAAACCGTAAAATCCCGCCCAAGATCAACGGACCTTTCCATGGTTCGCTCCGTGAGCGGGCCAGTAAAATTCCGGCCATGGAGTTGAAGGAAACCATATGGAAGCAGGATGTGAACCCATTGATAATAGGCCACCTGCAAAAGAGCAGGGAAGTATGGAATCACAAGGCAATCGCATTGACATGGACCCAGAAAAGAAGTGTTATGGAAGGTTTGAAAAGTTTAACGAAGATGTTAGTGAGTCTTCCAGCACCATTACGTGATCCTGATCAGCATGGTCTCTGTGCAGTGACTAGCAATTTGGTGGAAGGGATTCAGACATGATGTTGTGGGACAATTGAGTATGCCACAGGGAGAGAATACATTGAGTACCTTGAGAAAAGGTTTTTCAGTCATAAATGGACACTGGATAGGACAGAGCTTCAAGGCACACTTTTTTTAAAGATAGGGTTGATGGCAGTGAAGGAAGGGAACAAAATGGTGCCTGTGAGTGATGTTTGTGTGTGATGTTAGTAATGTTATGAAGTTGGGTTTATAAAGATGTAAAGAACGTAAAATACTAGAGGGGAAACAATAGTGTGTGGTCTCTTTAAAAGCTGGTTTTGTGTCAGTACCTTCAAAAGCTGGTCGTGTTCAATTCTTGAATGGTTTAATAAAAGACACACAGGGTGCAAAGGATGCAACATTGTTGTACCAAAAGCCAGATAACAAGGTTGCCTTGGTAATAGGCTCTGCAGGTTTTTTTGCATTCTGACAGCCTATGAGTTTAAAGAAAACACTCAGCTAAAGGGAACCTATCAGATTTGAATTTGCTGCTGTTGTCAGCATCAAACCAATCCTGGTGTAGAAAATGGATAGGTCATCAGGAATATTAAGATAGGAATTCAACTGCTTGTCTTCAGTGAGTGAGTTCAGTTGAGTTCAACTGAGAAGGCCATTTCTGGAGCGGTTCTCCATCCTGCTAGCTAAAAGAACTATCTCTGAAGAGAATTCTCCATCTACCTAACCACCGGATATCAAGTCAGAAAGACCTCACAGACAGAGAAATCACCAGAAAAGAACTCCAAATCTTTTCCAAGCCACCAGACCTGGTTGTATATAGTTTTTTGAGAGTGAATAAGATTCTGTTATTACTGTTTTGGTACTGAATGGTCCTTGTTTTTATTTGAACAGCATTTCGGTTGAACCATCCTTTAATAAAACATGTTACTAGTTTAATTAAAGTTTTGGTTGGTTAAATAAAATAGCTTTTTAATTATTCACTTAAGGTGAGTGTCAGATCTTTATATTATTGAACCGCTAAAAATTAATGTAGAACAGTTAACACCTTCCCAAACACTTTTTTACCAGATTACGAAGCGAGGTAAAGGGGATTGACCTCTGCATCATAACAGTAAGCATCAGAACAATGAAAGGAATGAGTGGTCGGGGAAGGGATTGGGGTTGCAACAGGTGGGATTCGTGGAGAAGATGAGCTAAAGGAGAGAAGTGATAATGGGGTTAGTGTGAGAATGCAGGGTGGGGAAGCTGTCTCGATCTGAGACAATAATGTCCACACCCTATACTTGATATTGGAGATGAGGATGAAGAGGACGGGCAACAATGGGTGTTTTTTTGTCTTGGGGTTGCCTCTTTGAAGTAGAATCTGGGAATATCCTGGAGTTCTGGTAGGATTTATGCAGCGTTCCCTGAGCTGGGTCTGAGATCTGCCAGTCAAAGAGCAAACCAGATCTGTAACTGGTGTGCTGAAGTCTCAGACTTGAGGGTATGAAGTAAGAACTTTACCAGAGGAAGATAATAGCTGTATTGTTAGAAATGGAGCTTGAAGAAGAGGAAACCATAACAATTCTTGGCAGGGAATCTCAAATTCCCTATCATGTTGTGGTACATTTCCAAATCAGAGGGCACCTCCTTGACGGTTGGCATTGGTGACTTGTTCAGTCATGGGTGTAAATCACAAGTGAACCTGGCCGTGTTTTTCTCCCCCATATGCACCTGAATGTTTTAAAATCATCCCACCTTCCAATACCAGATCTGAATGCCGGAGGGTTGGGCCAAACTCATGTTTTGAACACATGTTGGAAAGCAGTGGAAATATTTTTGAAGGAGGAACAAAGCTAATCAAATTGGAAAATTCAGAACCAAAGAAACTGCAAAAAGCGTGTTAATATAGGTATTTTAATGCCTGTTTATTTGCTTCATGTAAATGATATTTAAGGTTAATTAGTATATCTGAAGGATTTGTCAGTTCAGTAAAGCCATTAGGTTTTATGATTGACTTGGCCTATATTTCTAAATCCAAATATCGGCAAATATTTGGTTACTGTTCCTGTCTCCAACCTGAGGTGTTCTTGGAATTGCTGCTTTTTCTTCCTATAAAGGGGCCTGATTCATTTCCGAGGAAGGGTTTTGTCCCTAAAAGCAGTCTTTTCTCTGTGCAGGTGCTGAGTGGGTCATTATGTCTCTCCAACATCTTGTGTCCTGCTTTTGAAATGAATCCAGGGTTAAATCCAAACTTGCATATGAAGAAGAAAGAAAATGGCTGGAGTGGGTATAGTCTCGCACAGCTTGGCTTGAACACGAATCAGAACTAACTGGAGTGCGGAATTGCTAGCCTCTGATTTAATAAGTTGCCAAGGGGGGGGCCCCTTGGCTATTTGGACACTTCTGAACCTGCGTGCAGTTAATTTTAAGTATGTACACCACTGCCTGCTTTCTCTAAACATTTACATTTTAACTGCTGGGAATGCAGTGCTAAACATGCGTAGGGCCACACATGTACAGCACTGTCGCCTGGGCAAGAGAATTGGAATTCAACTGGACACTGCTACCAGTTTGGGGAAAAGTAGGGGGTGAGGGCAGGCACAGGGTGCGAAACCGAAAGAACAAGGAGGGTTTTGAACAAAAGAGATAAACCTAATTTCTGGGAAAGTTCCAAATAGCAGGGGTGTGCTCTCTGAAAGATCAGTAAGAAGTCTCACTGCATCAGGTTAAAGTCCAGTAGGTTTATTTGGTATCACGAGCTTTCGGAGCGTTACCCCTTCATCAGGTGAGGATAAACCTGTTGGACTTTAACCTGGTATTGTGAGACTTCTTACTGCGCCCACCCGAGTCCAACGCCGGCATCTCCACATCAGCTCTGAAAAAATCAGTGGTGAAGCAGTGAATGCAGACCATGGGAGTTTGACAAGAGTTACAGGAAAATGCTGTACTTTGTAACTGAATTTTACAGGACTTGTCCAGAAATACTGAAAGGTATGTGTGTGTGTGTGTGTGTGTAGCTTAAAAATAAATTTGAGTAGACAGAAATTTGTGTCAAAATGAAAAGTCATCCTTTTGAAAGGTGGCTTAATTCAGATAGCATCTTTTCCATTTCACATGAAAATATTTATTTTCTGTAGATGATACTTTTGCATCAGTAAAACACTCATGATTACAAAAATGCTCAAGTTCATTAATGGGAGTCAGCTGCGTTGTAGCATCCAGTGGCAGCTAATTGATTTGCTTTTTCATATCGTGTAGCCCCAACATGCCACCTGTAATAAAGTATGAAAAATGTTCCCTGTTTGATTATTTCAGGTTCGAAATGATGCTAAATATAAAGTCCTCTAATCGTTGTCTTTGATCTTAGTAAGCTGAACCTTAATGCCCATTTTAATCCTCAAACTGGAGGGAATGTTTGCCAAATATGCGAAACGGATTCAATCAGTGGGATGTTAAATAGCAGATGAAAGGTCAGATATGAGTAATCAAATTGCCCTGACCTCATTTATCAGTGAAGGGGAGTGATACGACTTTATTAATGGACTCTGCAGATCATGCTACTTCTGCTCCATTTTACTCTTAACAGAATGTAGAGTAATTTCTTGAAGAGCTGCATGTGCAGTATTATAAAATGCTGCATCTAAGCAAGGATTCTTCATGTAGTGCTCCAGTCAGATGACCAGTCAGACATTTGCAGCTGCTTGTTGATCTGTTAAGTTGCTTGTGTGACCTATACTGAACTTCATTGGGCTCAGTCTTGCCGTAGGAAGAAAATAGTGTTTATGTTTTGCTGCAATTGTATAGGGCATTGATGAGGCCACACCTGGAGTATTGTGTGCAGTTTTGCGTCCTTATCTGAAGAAGGATGTCCTTGCTATAGAGGGAGTATAGCGAAGATTTACCAGGCTGATTCCAGGGATGGCAGATCTGTCAGTTAGGATAATATTCACTGGAGTTTAGAAGAGTGAGAGGGGACCTCGTAGAAATTTATAAAATTCTAACAGGGTTAGACAGGGTAGATTCAGAAAGAATGTTCCCAATGGTGGGGGAGTCCAGAACTAGGGGTTATAGTTTGAGGATAAGGGATAAACCTTTTAGAACTGGAGTGAGGAGACATTTCTTCACCCAGAGGATGGTGACTATGTAGAATTCACTCGCACCGAATGTAGTTGAGGCCAAAACGTTGTCTGATTTCAAGAAGAAATTAGATGTCGCTCTTGGGGCTAAAGGGATCAAGGGATATGGGTGGAAGGGGGGGGATCAGGATATTGAATTCGATGATCAGCCATGATTAAGATGAATGGTGAAGCAGGCTCAAAGGGCCGAAAGGCCTACTCCTGCTTCTAGTTTCTATGTTTATGTTGCGATGAACAGTGGGAACTTGCATATCCAATAGGTAGGCCCCAGTGGTTTGGATCCTCTGCACCGTAATCCTAAAAAATCTGTAAAGGGTACCCCGCAAAGGTGAAAGCCTCTTGTCCTGTTTACTGAGGTCCTTGTTGAATTTCAGTTAGTCATCTTGGCCATCAATTTTAGATGCCTCGCTATTGACAGCAGGAACATGCTTCCTCAGCTCTTTTTATACAACATGACTACAGCGATTATAAAAAAAAAGTTGATTTTGGAGAAGATGTTGGAATTGGGTCAAATGCTTCTCGCTGAGGTTTCTATTTGTGAGAAATAAAAGAAAACTATAGCAATGCAAATAAGAGTACATGCCAGAGAGAGGGAGACCATGGGATCACTTGAATATTAAAGCCATTCATTTCCAGTTCTAACAGAACAATGGGCAGTTTTGGATTTCAATCCACAACAGATGATCCATTTAATAAGAATATACCCCCACTATCCACAATATGACCACAGACATTGCTCTGAAAGACCATGGGCGATTCTCCCAAAAAATTCTAAGTGCTGAATTTGAATGAAAACTGGAGTAACTCCCACTTTTTTTTAAAGTGTGATTTTCAGAATGAATCTCCCACACTCTGTGTATCACACGAGATTCACTGAAAATCTGGGGGCGGGGCCGACTGGAGGCTGGCAGCATAGCACTAAGGTGGGTCTCTGCGCATGTGCCGATCTGTCATAACAGAAACTCAACAAGGACCTCAGTAAACAGGACTAGAGGCTTTCACCTTTGCGGGGTACCCTTTACAGATTTTTTAGTTTCATGGTGCAGAGGATCCAAACCACTGGGGCCTGCCTATTGGATATGCAAGTTCCCACTGTTCATCGCAACATAAACATAGAAACTAGAACCAGGAGTAGGCCATTCAAAATAGCCCCGCACTGCTGGCCCCCCAATTGATGGCCAGCCCTGCAAGCTCACATCGCTGACTCTCCCAGACCTCTCCGGGCCAGCACCAATGTTTTCAGCCTGCCCCGTTCAACCCCTTCCCTCCCTCTGCCATTGATCCCTATGCAGAGTGATAGTGGGATCCCCCCTGCCCCAGTGGCACTGCCTGATGCTCAGTCAGCAGTGCCAAGGTGCCCAGTGGGAAATGCCAGGGGGAAGGCTGGCGATGCCTGGGGATAACCCCCATTACCCCTGACCTCCTTAGAGGCTCCTCCATGGCCTCTCTTCCCTCTAATGGTCAGCCTGTTCCGCGTTAGTGGGGAGCAGCTGGAGTGAACAACTCCAGGCTGGGGAGAGGGGAGACGCTAGCGGGTCCGGAGACTTCAGTTCCGGGCCCGCTAATCAAATGTAAGTTGAGATTTAAATCAGCTCTGCACCGATTTCTGGTGTTGAGCTGATGACTCCAAAAAACCTGGAGCCAGAAACATGCCAGAGCAGCGCAGCCGGCTGGGAGAATCACCCACCGCCCCCCACCCCCCAACAGGGTGTGGTTTTACTGCTCGGTCACGCCACATTCCCACTGCAGTGAAGTCGGAGAATTAGGTGACAACCCCAATCTCTGTTCACTGCAGCAGGACGGGAAAATCCCGCTGGCGTGAACAGTCAGAAAATTCCGGCTCATATCCCTGACTCATTAATGTCATAAAAATTCCACTAATGTAACCTAACCGAGATTGAGAGGTTCTAGGGAGCAAAGAACAAACTAAACAGAAGTTGCATTTCAGAACATTTATAAAGTCACATGTTTTGTAATATTTTACTGACATTAAAGATGGAAGCTTCACAATTATCTTGTTTTATTGCAGTAATATATGCAAAGTTGATTTTGTTAGGGAGTGGCTTATTTTTATGTTCAAACATAGGTACCCTATGTTTAGGGTACCTTAGGCCTGCAGGAATCGGCAAACTGTGTTCCAGCTTCCGGCTGAATGTTGGCAAGACCATAGGAGACCTACTGGTATTTTCAAAATGGAAAATGGACTGTTATATTTTGCAAACATTATATAGAAATTTATAGCATGGAAACAGGCTCTTCGGCCAACTTGTCCACGTTGCCCTTTTTTTAACCACTAAACTATTCCCAATTGCCTGCGTTTGGGAATATCCCTCTGTACCAATCTTACCCATGTAACTGTCTAAATGCTTTTTAAAAGACAAAATTGTACCTGCCTCTATTATTACCTCTGGCAGCTTGTTCCAGACACTCACCACCCTCTGTGTGAAATATTCCTCCTCTGGACCCTTTTGTATCTCTCCCCTCTCACCTTAAACCTATGCCCTCTAGTTTTAGATGCCCCTACCTTTGGGAAAAGATGTTGACTATCTAACTGATCTATGCCCCTCATTATTTTATAGACCTCTATAAGATCACCCCTAAGCCTCCTACGCCCCAGGGAAAAGAGTTCCAGTCTATCCAGCCTCTCCTTATAACTTAAACCATCAAGTTCTGGTAGCATCCTAGTAAATTTTTTCTGCACTCTTTCTAGTTTAATAAGATGAAAAATTAAACAATTTTTGTATAAAAGAGCAACCGATTATTTTTCTGCCTGCAGATATGGCACCATAGCTTTTAGATACATTGCAGAGAGGGCTTACTTAAATCATGTTTGTGAAGCTTAACCAAATGTCTTCGAGTTCCTCATGGGGGAGGTGGGGGCAGAAGGAATAAATGAGCATTTTTTATGGTAACTATCTAAGGTATTTGACTTTGTAATCCAGAGTGATTTACCGAATAATGCAGCGTTTTGAAGTGATGCAAGGTAACAGGGGAGGGCTGGACGTGGAGTGCTCAACACTGAGCTGAGTGCTTAACTAGAATCAAATTTTATTACAACAGAACACTGCCCTCCCAGCAGGCCATCCCTTTACACTTTTCATCTCCCGAGGAGCTAGCAGATGCCTTGGTAAGTCTCACAAATAGGATTTGTGCGAGTTGACTCTTGGGTACTGCTTTAACTACTTCTGTCTGAATGACATCACATATCAAAGGCAGGAGAGCTACTGATGGTTGGAATCTACAAGCAAACAAATATACATTAATGCATGATTTTTTTTCAAAAATTAAATTATTTATGTAACGTTAAAGTTTAATGATTTTATGTAATATCCGATTGTTTCTGAGGCTGAATCATTGGTTTGGGGTGATTTATGAAACTGACGAGTTATCTGATTGTTTTTATAATCACTCCGAGGTACTCGATTTACTTTGCTCCCTTTTAATCAAATCGGCCCTTTGAAGACAACCGAGGACATGGAATCTCAGACTTTGTAACGATATAGGTTTTAATTTTGCCGTGATAACAGAGATTCTGCAGCCCTCTTCAGAGATTTATTTTAGATAGAAGAACATTTTTTTCAATGAAAACATTTGGTTGATCTGACACAAGACCAAATATGGAGCAGTGGATATTAGAGTTCAAGGGATAATGGGACCTTGCAATCCATCCCTGCTTACTAGGCATTCATTCTGTTATATTTATATACATGATATACGTGACAATGCCATCAACCTGTACAGAGACCTGCCTATGTAAATTTGTCATGGTATAATGACATTCTCCTGTAGGCATTTATGCAAGAGCAGCTAATTAAAGACTCAACTTGGTTTCTCTCCACCCCTCCCCCCACCTCCACAAAGCAATGCAGTGCCTTATCACGAGTGCTGCACCTCCTGGTGTATCATAATTGGATTTGGAAATTTAACAGAATGAGGAACTGAACCTGTGTACTGCCATTCTGTGCTGGGAGTGCAGGTACTCTGTTGCAATACTCGGATAGTGAGTGGAAAATTTCCTGCCTTGGCTGGAAATTTTAATCATTGTTTAGCAAATCTAGCGCATACATTTTAATTGGTAGTAGGGTTCGACAACGCGCATAATTTTATTTGTCATCGCAGGTGAATCTTTCCTGATTCTTTTGTTTGAGGATATAACATAGCAAAAAGGTGCACACCTTTGCCTACAGCATGTTAAGGCAGTGGTACATAGTTTATGGTAAACCTTGTAGGAGCAAGTTAGATATGACAGAACCTATATATTTGAGATAGGGGCCCCATACGTTTTGGAATGCATCCGATTTGGACTGGAGTATACAGGTTAGGAATTCCATTGAGAGCAAATATTTTCTCAGGTCTTTAAGTATGCCAGGCCAGTAGGATTGAATTTTGACAGGACCAAACACAACGTATAGTCTCCCCTGATTACTTTGCACTTGGCACAGCAAGGATATAGTTGGGTTAGTCCTATGACTTAAGCTTGGTGTAATATGCAGATGGTGTATTATTTTAAGCTGAGTCTCCATCATTCTATTACAGAGTGAGATTCTACTGGCATTTTCCCATATATCGCCCCAAGTCACCTCATCAATATTCACTGCAAAGCCTTTTTGCCAAGACTGCAGAGTCTCTAGTATACCCACACAGGATCTAGAGCATAGTGTCATAAGACTTGCTGAGTAATTGCTTGGGTTCCCAGGATATCAGAATTCTTTTTCCACTGGGGAGTCATTAGCATTTAGATGTAGAGGTGTCTTCCTACGGATAAAGTCTGAGTTGTAGATATCTAAAGAAAGGAGCATTTTGGGATATCAAATTGTTGATCGAGAAAGTTAACAAGGAAGCACCACTAAACATGCTGCCCATCTTACAAAGACCTCTGTCCCTCCAAATATCAAATCCACGGTGTATTATGACCTGGTGGCAAATCCGGAGGGAGAGTGGAAGTTAAATTAGATCTCCCGTCCAGCTCACAGACCATCCTCCATGCTCTTGTGTGTTAATGATTATCGGATTTTCACAGGATTTTCAATGATTATAGGATTTGTCAGGCACAGCCTTGAAATCCCTGAGAAACAACAGGGCCAGTAAGGCCTACACAGACTGGACAGCTTCAATATTGAGCCAAATGGAGGAAGGGTCCCCTCTTACCCACTCTGCGTATGAACCTCAGATGAGGGGGATAACTGATGCATTTTAATATTCAGTTCCCCTAGCCCCTCCCCTCCCACTTTGAACTTGGGAAGCTGCAATTTGCCTAATTTTAAGTGATGCTTCCTTTTGTTTCATCTAAAAAGAACTGAGTGTCCCATTAGTTTCCTTTGGGACCTGAGCAGAAAGCAAGATTGGCAGCATCTGGAAAGGATATAAAAATCAAGGCAGCACATTCATTTTAGCAGGTGCCACAGTATCGATAAGGACAACGTAGGTCCCACTTGATAGATGCAAGTAAGGCGGGGGCGGGGGCGGGGGCGGGGGGGGGCGGGGGGTGGAATTTGCCCCAATCAAATGTCTGAAAGAGGGGGTAACAAAAATACCCAAGTAAGTAAACCTTAAGGGGGAACCACCTGAAAGGGAAATCAGCAGGGGTGGGGGGAGCCTCAGACTTCATAAAATTAATTTTATAGCCCAAGAAAAGGCTAGATGTACCCACAACATCAATAATAGTCGGAACAGAAACGTCCAACTTAGATATGAATAGCAACACACCATCCAGCAGAGTGTAATCTTATGTTGCTTTCCTCCACTGAATAGCCCACAACCAAGGATCATAATCGTCTCTGCTAGGGCCTCTATAGCTGTTGCAAACAATAACAGGGATAAAGGGCAGCCCTACCTACCCAGTCCCTCCCTGAAGACTAAAATCATCAGATCTATAACCGTTAGTAAGAACAGTTAGCAAGCCAGTGGGTTTTTATAAAGCACTTGTATCCACTTGAACTCCCCAACTCAAACCTGTGTAACGTACAGGTTAATAATTCCATTCCACCCAGTCAAAAGCTTTCTCTGCATCCAAGGAGATCACTAAACTATCCAATGCCTGCTTTTGAAAGACCTGAATGATATTTTATAACCTCCTGATGCTGTTACATAAATGCTATCCCTTTATGTACCCAGTCTGATTGCCCTGGCTGATTTAGAAGAGGATTCTTTTCTAAGCCAGCGTTTTGCACAACAATTTCAAATCTACATTCAGGAGTGAGTTTGGCCGATAGGATGCATTCGCTTCAAGATTCTTGTCTGCCTTTAAACTAAAGGAGCGACTGCAGCAGCAGACCTGCTTCAAATGAATGGTTATACGCACCAATCATAGGATCTACTAGCAAGTCTTTAAATTCCTTAAAATTCATATCCAAAACCATTGGGCCCCGGAGCCGTACCAGATTGAAGCTCTCTCAGGATAAGAGCCACCTTCCCCTTAGAAATGGGAGCATTCATTAGGGCCAGCACGGTGGCACAGTGGTTAGCACTGCTGCCTGACAGCACCAGAGACCGGGTTCAATTCCAGCCTCGGGTGACTGTCTACGTGGAGTTTGCACAAACAGACATTCTCCCTGCGTCTGTGTGGGTTTCCTCTGGGTGCTCCGATTTCCTCCCACAGTCCAAAAAATGTGCAGGTTGGGTTTATTGGCCATGCTAAATTGCCCCTTAATGTCCCAGGATATGTGGGTTAGGGGGATAGGGTCTGGATGGGATGATCTGTCAGAGCGTCAGTGCAGACTCGATGGGCCGAATGGTCTCCTCCTGCACTGTAGGGAATCTATGACTCTTGGATGAGTATCAAAGGATGACAAGGCTTTGGGGTCAAAACAACATGTCATTAAAGGATATTGAGGGTTTTAATGGAAAGGGTTTGAATAGACAGCATGTACAACTTATAACAAGTACAGGGCTTATAAAGGCTGTTCTGCTTTGGGACTGTCTCTTTAAGCTAAAATGAAATAATGAAGGTGGTCATGTGACCTCTGAATTCTGCAGGATAACAAGCCGAGTGACTTGGTTGCTATGGGGATAAGGTGGGTCCAAGTTTGCTGTGAATGTGCAAAATGTTACACCTGTGGGCAAGGCCAAGAGCCTCTGTGCTGTCTGTGGCTAGACTGTTGGAGTTTTAACAACACCAGGTTAAAGTCCAACAGGTTTATTTGGTAGCAAACACCATTAGCTTTCGGAGCGCTGCTCCTTTGTCAGATGGCAGCTAGACTGTTGGGCCAGGGTTTTTGTGGAGACCCTGTGTCTTATCCAAAATGAAGGTTTCTCACCTCTCTATTTCTGCTGGTAGGGGAAAGGGGTGGGATGTGATTCACACAGTGGGGAAAGCCGAACCCTGCATGACCTGTTTCCTGAAGTGTGTACCTTAGCGTTTTAATAGTAGACATGAATGTTTGTAAAGGCAGATGAGATCCGTGAAGCTGTCAAGTTATTTAAATGTCCTGCGCTTTAAAATCTGAAAAAACAGCCTGCGGTATCTCTGATTTTAAACAAATTGGTGCTTGCAATTTCAATAGCTGTTTGTTAATGTATGCCTGAGGGCTATCATTACTGCTTATCAACCTATTATTATCACAGTAGGGTGGGGAGCTGTAAGTTCACAGTTTGGTTGAAGGCTCTTAAGACGTTATTAAGGGTTAACTCTTTGTGGGACTATGGCTACAAATATTTGTTTTTCCAAGTGATTATAAAAGAAAAGGTCAACTACAAGAGTGCACAGGTTCAAGGTGAGAGGGGAAAGTTTAATGGAAAGGTACAGGGAAAGTTTTTCAGAGGCTGGGTGCCCGGAACACATTGCCAGTGGAGGTGATTGAAACAGGCACGTTAGCAAAATTCAAGGCGTATCTTGATAGACACATGAATGTGAGGTGAACAGAGGGATAGAAACTACATATGGGCAATAAGTAGTGGGTCTAAATAAGGATTAGGAATTGATACAGACCTGATGGGCTTGTTCCTGTGCTGTATTGTTCGATGTACTAAATAGTGGTTAGTCAATGTTGCTTTTTATTTGTTCACAGTAAAAGTCCTCAAACTTAAAATCTTGTTGTTATTCTTCTGGTCAGTCAAAGTTATTGATCTCTCTGGTGATTGGAACAGGCTTGAGTGACTCTACAAACTTGGAAGGGCAGGAAGTAAAAACAAAAGGATGCTTGAGATAGTTGGCAGTCTGGCAGTGTTAATGGAGTTAAAGTTTCAGTTTAGTGATCTTTCAGCAGTGCCACACGGAGAAACACCATCTCCCCTCCAGACCTGTAACAGCTGCTGAGCCATTGCTGGGGAGTGGGGTGTGGATGTGGTTGTGGTCCCTCCAGGGTCTTGGGCTAGGCAGCTGTAGGTTTTAAAAATAAATCAACTTGCGTTCCCTTCTCTCTCTGTACATCTCATTGGCAGTTCTGACCTCTGTCAGTCAGGCTGCTGAGTGCTGGAGGGCCTTCAGATTGCCCACCTCATTGGGTGGCGAGCTGGCTCCCTGTCATTAATTGCCCTGGCCCTTCAAAAATGTCTGGAAGACATTGGATAGAGCTAAAGACTCCGCCATGATCTATTGACTACTTATTCAGTACCATAAACCACAAGGCCACAGTATGTCGTACATTAAGTTGTATCCAAATGGCTCTGAACTTTATGCAAGGACACTTGACTTTGAAGTTTCTCCAAAGATACTTACAAATTATCATCCTGACCAAGTATTTGTACTTAATATAATTAGAACAAGATAGTATCACCAGTGATGTGCTGTGCACGTTTAGCCAATGCATCAAAGCTATGGAAAAACAGTCCAGCTGTACACCATCAAATTGGCAGCAAACTTAATACAACGTTCAGTCTATCTTTGGCATCATGTAATATGTTTGAAAACAAACTAATTTTGGCTTATTTAAGATCTAAGAATTCAATTGGTAGCCAATTAACCCTGAGTCGTAAGTGGCTTTCTAACTCAAATTGTTAATAAAGATTTAGATGTGTTGAACTCATCATTGGATTCTGACTCTTTGAAGTGGTACTTGCTATTAGAATCGTGATCAAGTTTTGCCTTGATGTGTGAAGAGAGTTGGAACTTGAGAGATAATTCACAACCTACTGAATTATTGACAACAAAGGATGCCTACTTATTGAATCTCAAACATTTTAATTAAAGTTTGTTTTAACTTGTGCCATTTGGTGGTTTATAAAGTTTGTTACTGGGCTTTTCTTGGGGAGTTGGGATGTGAGATTGAGAGTTTTGTTAGATCCTGATAGTCAGGTTGGAAAGACCTGAAAACCAACTATGATTTCCATGATCGAATATGAAACTGAGAGATCATCCACATAACATTCCAATATTGTTTCTTATTCTTCACTAATGGTTTGGTAAATTCAAAGTTTGCTGTTTTTTAAAAAAAGTGGTTGAGTATGTGCAAATGCTGAAGACATTTCTATATGGAAGATCAGAGAATTCGGTCTGTGTTCATGTATAACAAGCTCCAACTCTTAGTATGAGTGGGAAGCATTGATGTGCTATTGAAAAGATAAGCAGACTTTTAATGAAGTAACAAATTGAATCTATTTAATAGTTCAATTCTTTAATGTTGAGAATGATGATTTTGTTGAAAGATGAGTTTTTTGAGGTACAAACCCCATTATAATCTGCATTTGTATTCCTGCGACATGGTTTCTGCTTCACCCCATGCACAATTACAATTACTTCCACTCGCAGCAGAGCGGTTAGCACTGCTGCCTCTCAGTGCCAGGGACCCGGGTTCAATTCCCGGCTTGGGTCACTGTCCGTGTGGAGTTTGCACGTTCTCCCCGTGTCTGCATGGGTTTCATCCGGGCCCTCCGGTTTCCTCCCACAGTCTGAAAAAACGTGCTGGTTAGGTTTATTGACCCGAACAGGCGCCGGCCTGTGGCGACTAGGGAAATTTCACAGTAACTTCATTGCAGTGTTAATGTAAGCCTTACTTGTGATTAATAAATAAATAAACTTTATATATAAATACAAAAGCTTCCTCCCCCGGCCAGCAAGAGGTGGATATTCTTTGGAGATGCCAACCTCAAAAAATGCTGAGCATTCATGTGAGTTATGAATCATAGAATACAATCCCTACAGTGCAGAAGGAGGCCATTCGGCCCATCGAGTCTGCACCGACCACAATCCCACCCAGGCCCTATTCCTGTTAACCCACATATTTACCCTGTTAAACCCCCTGACACTAGGGTCAATTTATCATGGTCAATCAACCTAACCGGCACATCTTTGGACTGTGGGAGAAAACCGGAGCACCCGGAGGAAACCCAAGCAGACACGGGGAGAACGTGCAAACTCCATCAGGGATCAGGGCCAGTGTGATCTCCTGGACTCGTTTCGATCGCCTCAGGGGGTCGGAGAGGAATTTCCCAGATTTTTTTTTCCCCATATTGGCCCTGGGGTTTTCACTCTGGGTTTTCGCCTCTCCCTGGAGATCACATGGTCTGGAATGGGGGGGGTGGGGGTGAGTTAATAGGTTGTGATGAACAAAGCATCGTAGCTGTGAGGGACAGCTCGGTGGATAGGATATTAGTATGTAGATAGGCTGGAAAATTGGGCGGGGATCCTGGATTCAGGATTCAATCCTGGACCGGGGAGCGGCGCGGGCTTGGAGGGCCGAAGGGCCTGTTCCTGTGCTGTATTGTTCTTTGTTCTTTGTTCTTGTTCCACACAGACAGTGACCCAAGGCCGGAATTGAACCCAGGTCCCTGGCGCTGTGAGGCAGCAGTGCTAACCACTGTGCCGCCCCAACCACCTCTTATGGTGGTTGGCATTCCCATTACCTTTTAACTGGCCTGTAAATACATAGCTTCAAATCACAACTTTGCAATATTGAGCTCACCATGCAGTAAATGAGCACCGGCCAGCCATAGGGCGGTGGGATGTGAACATAGGAATTAGGAATTGGAGCAGCAATTCAGTCCTTTGAGCCCGCTCCACCACTTAACGGGATCATGGCCGATCTTATCCTGGTTTCAACTCCAGGCAGATTTGAGACCAGGGAGACATCAGCCCTGATCTGATTGAATGGCAGAGCAGGCTCGAAGGGCTGAATTGCCTCCTTCTGTTCCTCATTCCTAATTTCCTGCCTGTTCTCCATAGCCCCTTCAAACATATGCATTTATTTCTTGAATTTGTTAATTGATTCTGCTTCCACTGCATACCGGAGCAGTGAGTTCCACAGATTCACAACCCTCTGAGAGAAGTAGTTTCTCCTCATGTCAGTTTTGAACCTACCTCCTCTCGCTCTATAACTGTGACCTCTCGTTCTAGACTACCCACAAGGGGGAACATGACGGCAATTCCAAAAAGCTTCCAGCTGCAGCAGGCCCACTAAGCAGCTGTTGTAGCTTTGTCCCCTTGGTCAAGGGATATTGGATAGTGCAAAAGACCTAACTGGTTGACAAAGAAACACGTATGCTTTAAGTGTGGGTGGGTAAGCAAACTATAAATCTTAGTGAATTCATATTTGCTGCCCGTGCAGACTGAAACTTGATTCTCTCCACACTGTATTGAACCAAGTAAGCATTGCAGCAATAAACGGGATTGAGTTAAGAACTTGCATAAATTATTGAGCTGCTGTTGCTGATTATTAGTTGAAAGGGCAGGCAGCGGACTGGTTGATGCTATATGCCTCATACACCCCACCCCCTCCCACCCCTACTCCGACACGAATCGTTGAAACTGTGGGATGCGGTGGTTCAATTTCGCTATGCAACAAAATGTCAATGTCAGTACAGAATTCAGAACAGCAATCGAAGATTTGGGCTGATTTACAGCAACACTGCAAGTGGAAAATCTACTTGCAGTTATTATTAATCCTGTAGGATAGAAGTGCAGGATAAAAGTGTAGCAAGGGCAACAACTGGCATGTTGAAGCATGTTTCAGTTGTGCTCTGTCTGACCAGACAGAATAATTGTTAACTCGCGTCATTTTTCTATGGCAGAAATGACAAAACATTTGTCATTTTGAAATTATGGACAACACTCCCTTTTAATAAGTGAAATTTTGTGTGTTTTTGTTTGAAAATATTATTAATTAGTTAATACTGTAGAGGCATCCTCATTTTGTCCCAGCCTTTAACTTGAGGGGAAGTAGAATTCTTGAATAATTGATTATCCAAGAGGTCCATTTGCAACTACTGGATGTCATTGTCCTTGACCATTTCAGAACAACCTCCTATGGGACCTTCTGATGCTACACAAAAGTTCATGTAAGTTTGGGACTAGGCTTCGCTGGAGTATTGGTTTTGTGTAGTGTGCCCCAGAGCAGTTGAAAATAAATTATTGATCATCTGCTCTGTTAGCCAGCAGCACCACCACAGAGATACAATGTACACTTTGGTTGTCCAACGTTTTCTATTCTGAAAACGTTATTGGTTCCTTGATTGTAAACCAACATTTCAGAAATTGAAGCAACTGTACAACTTTTTAGCCAAGATATTATGGTGAATGCAGTTTAAATATGAATGGTTAGATATTTTAGACAGATGCTGATAGAACTTTTCATCTAATTTGCTGATTTTGAATTATTCGCAAAGCGATGGGTCCAGGTAATGTACTAAGGAAATGGAAAATTACCTCTGGCTGTTAAATAAGGGATGGGGATAATGAAATGGGCGGGGGGGGGGGGGGGGGGGTGGGTGGCTGTCAAGGCTCAAGAGACACAGGGGGCAGCACAGTGGTTAGCACTGCTGCCTCACAGTGCCAGGGAGCCGGGTTCAATTCCAGCCTCAGGTCGGTGTCTGTGTGGAGTTTGCACATTCTCCCCGTGTCTGCGTGGGTTTCCTCCGGATGCTTCGGTTTCCTCCCAAAGTCCAAAGATTGGCCATACTAAATTGACCCTAGTGTCAGAGGATTGGCAGGGTAAATAGGTGGGATTACAGGAATAGGGTCTAGGTGGGATTGTGATTGGTGCAGACTCGATGGGCCAAATGGGCTCCTTCTGCACTGTAGGGACTCTGAGGCATCTCCAACCATCAGCAGCCTTGGCCAAGGCTCAGAGGGGAGGACTCACAGGAAAGGATAAGTTTGCAGGCAAGGAATAGGTCAGCCCATCACCTGATTGCTTGTTTGACTGCTGACATGGCATGGTTTTGCCACAGTATGGCACCATCCCCTTGAGTCATTATTGCAGTTTGCCTGCAAGACTAAAACTGATTGACATTGACTGGCTATTGTCCAACTTTACAGATGGTTCTGCCAACCTTTAAACCTCTGTGGACAATGTCCCACTATCGTTCTCCGGTAGGTGTGACAATGCTGGCACAAGTGGTTATAGGTATCTTGGTGACTGTGGCCAATCAAGCTGTACTGACTGTTGTGCTCCCTGGAAAGACTTCTTTCATGTAATGCTGACGTCCTAGAGGTTTCTGTTTAGAGGAAGCGTCCGGTATTTGCGTAAAACATGTCTTTTTATAATTCTGTATATTTTATGGGTTCAAACAAACTGCAGCCTTATATGTTCCACTGCAGTCATGATTTTAAAAAATGCTGTCTCCCATTGTAACCAGCCAAAGTTAGTCAAAGCTCTATGGTAAACAACTCTTACCTGAAGAAAGATGCTGTCTATGCTGTGTCAACAGAGATTCAATGTTTGGGGCCTGATTTTTAACTTTAGTATCAGTGGATTGGTTTTGAGTGAATGTCCTGACCTCTTACCATTAACAACCAATGTTCACTATCCATTCCCCTCACATTAGCATTAAAATAAAGCTGGGGAGCCACATACCAAATTATCAATGAAAAGAAAACTCTTAAAATGTTTCGGAAAAGAAGGATGAGACCAACTTTGTTACCTGTAAAAAAAAAAGTAAAAACTTGTTTCCAATGCAGACATTAGCTCACAAAAAGCTGAAGATATTGACAACCTCCTGCTGTACGTAGGTCATTTATTAGACATCACATTATTGGCATACAATTTAACATACGGTGTACGCAATGTAGAATCGATTATAACGGTGTACAAGTCCATCTGGCAGCTATGACATCTAAGAGTGCAGATAGATGTTCCAGCATGTCTAACTCCAGTTCAATTCTTCATTCTGGATTTGTACTACAACTTTGTGGCTGGAGAGGATCATACTTCTTTGCATTCCAGTACATACTGTAGTGTAAATAGAGCCTGAAGCTGCACACTGTGGGTCACTGGCATTCAAGCTGAGGAAGCTGCTATTGTATTATCGCTGCAGAAACTAATTTGATTAGATCAAGTAGCGCTGTAGATCTTTAATAATGATACAGACCGGCATCACACGTGGAAGGTTCAGAAGCACAAATTTAAAATAAAAATCCAAGCATTGACATGCTCAGTACTGTAATTGGTCTCTGACTACTTATTAATACCAAGTTGTTTTGTTTTAATCCTCCCTTTACTGCTGCAACAGCAATCAATACTAAATAAAGGTGCCGAGCATTCTGTGCTTGTGGGGGGAAGGGCATATTTCAACACAACAGGATTTTGTGCCTTGCTGTTGAATTCTAGTGCATAATTTCAGAGCCCATGTGGATTTGATTGAAGATCCATTCATTGTCTTCACTGATACTTAATAGCATGTTCCACTGCAACAGAGAACGTCCAGTTCCAGCTCAAAACGTTAATTCTGCTTTTCTCTCTCCTCAGATGCTGCCAGACCTGCTGAGTGTTTCTGGCACTTTGTTTTAATGCCACTTGTGTTTTTATTACTTGTAAAGTATTTTACGTCATTTATTGAACAATGTTTAAATTTGCATTTCAGCAAAAGATAGCCATCAGTACTGCATTTTCCTTGGGCAGTACGGTGGCACAGTGGTTAGCACTGCTGCCTCACAGCTCCAAGGACCCAGGTTCAATTCCCGGCTTTGGGTCACTGTCTGTGTGGAGTTTGCAAGTTCTCCCCGTGTCTGCGTGGGTTTCCTCCGGGTGCTCCAGTTTCCTCCCACAGTCCAAAGATGTGTGGGTTAGGTTGATTGGCCATGCTAAATTGCCCCATAGTGTCGTGGGATGCGTAGGTTAGAGGGATTAGTGGAGTAAATATGTGGGGTGCTGGGGATAGGGCCTGGGTGGGATTGTTGTTGGTGCAGACTCGATGGGCCGAATGGCCTCCTTCTGCACTGCAGTGATTGCATGATTCTTGCAGTGTGAGTTCTCACATTGACTGTCCACCACATTGTCCCATTTAATATAGAACAACAGAAGAAAATCAAATTACTATGAATCCATTGATAAGAATTTTGACTGGCTTGATGCTTAAGCCAAGATCATTTGGCACACAGAATTGTTCTAGACTTGGATTTGAAGTTTTACTGTTGTTACTCTCCTCTGCACCCCTTTATAAAGCACATTCAAGATGTACTTGCAGAAATTCTTTCAATTGGTATTGTAGAAAGTTATTCTCAATTAGTTTTGTGTCTGCTCATTGTTTTATTAGAAGAGTTTGGAGATTGTTTTTCATGTCAATTGCCTCTTTCTGTTCGTAGCTTTTGCCATTTATTTTTGGGACACAAAATAATCCAAGGACAAGAAAAGATTTTTAGCCTATCCACCAGAAAATTAACCCATCCATCAAGAATGTTGAATTGTGTTTTGTACGTGGCAACATTTTACCAGTATTTTCGCTTTGAAGAATATGACCGTTGGCACGTTTTTGAGTAAATGTTTGTCTTGTCCTGTTCTGAAGTTTATTTTATGAATTTCCCTTGTGCTCTACTCCCTAACTGTGTTTAGCTTACCTGTCCCATTTTAGGATTTTATATCCTTTGATCTTCCTCGCAGCTGTCACATTGCTATACTGTTAAATTTAAGCTTCTTTAATCTATTCTCATAGCTCATCGCCTTTTGTACTTGATCAATATCGTTAGTTTTTCGGTAGCCTTTCCGGTGTAACCAAAGTGAACATATTCCAAATATGAACTAACCTCTGCATTCTGAAGTCTTAGCCTAACTTCTATTTCACTGTCCAATTTATCTTGGCATTTCTTTTAATTGCTTCGCCAAATATGTTTGAACATTGAATGAGAGGTGAATACCATCACCCCCGACTCCCTTTCAGCGCTAATTGAAATTGATTCATTGTATGCTTCTCCCTCACTTTATCAGTCTGTCTTTTAAAGCTTTTTCAGTGTTAAATTGTATTTACCATATGCCCCCCCCTAATTGCATTACTGATTGAAATTTAGTTTTTACCTTTTTTTAACCCCTCTTATTTTTAATCCATTGCAAATTTTGACCAGCTGACAATTGATTGCAGTATTCAGATCAAGAATGTTGATTAGACTGAACAGAGATCCAAACATTTATTCCTAAATGTCAGCATCTCTCACCCGAATCTGATACCTGTGTTGAGTATTCCTTGTTTGTTACTTTTGTTACCCTTCTCAATGTTAACCCTGGTTTTATGTGGCTTTTAGTTTCATTAATGTCCTTCATAAAGAGCTTGGTCAAAAAGTTTTATACAGTCTGAATACATTGCAAATGGAGATAGTCAATGCAGCCTATAGAGAGTGCAGCGAAGGTTTACCAGGCTGATTCCGGGGATGACGGGACTGATGTATAAGGACAGATTGACTAGGTTAGGATTGTTTTCGCTGGAGTTCAGATGAATGAGGGGGAATCTCATAGAGACTTATAAAATTCTAACAGGACTACACAGGGTAGATGCAGGGAGGATGTTCCCGATGGTGGATGTGTCCTGAATCAGGGGTCACAGTCTGAGGATTCAGGGTCGACCATTTAGGACGGGGATGAGGAGACATTTCTTCACCCAAAAAGTGGTGAGCCTGTGGAATTCATTACCACAGGAAGTAGTTGATGCCAAAACATTGAACGTAATCAAGAGGTGGCTAGATAGTGGGGCGAATGGGATCAAAGGTTATGGGGAAAAAGCAGGATTAGGCTATTGAGTTGGATGATCAGCCATAATCGTGATGAATGGCGGAGCAGACTCGAAGGGCCGAATGGCCTCCTCCTGTTCCTATCCTTTATGTTTCTACATTTCAGGCCTGTAACCTACAGGGTACCATTATCCACTTCATGAACAACAACGCTCTCAAAGAAGTGGAAGTGTTTCATCAGGGAAATGATTCCCCTTGCGCTAGAATTTTATGCAACTAAAGTGAGCGAGTGCCCGACCCGAACGCGCATGAAATTGTGAGAGACAACATCAGGAGTGCGTCCCATTGCTGCTATAATACTATGGTTGCCGGGCATGCACGGGGGTCAAAAGCGCACCCATCGACACTTGAAAGGGCAAAAAGAGCATTATTTTACCAATTGAAAACAATTTTACATTACCTGTGCTGTTTTGCAGTCAGAACATGTGCAGGCGGCTAACATGTTTTCCTCAGGTTCTCATCCACGGGTGGGATAAAAGGCCTCCAGAACAAAGGCTCTGTCACTTTAGAGTTTATCGCTGTGAAGTTTATTTGATTTGAGAGGTTTCTCTTTTATTTCTTGTGCATTGCATGCCTGGATGGCTTCGTTTTGGATTACATTTTTCTTGCCATCTTGTCTGAACATTTCAGCAGGGTGCATCCTGAGATGCATGAGTCAGTACCTTGTGTGTTTCCGATCATGGGCATTGTATATTCAGCTGCTAGGTCCTCCTCTGAGGAGGGAGAGGAGGCCAGCTGACCACAGGCAGCATCCCAAGGGACCAATGATAGGAGGAGAGATGCAGGACCAGCAGGGAGTGCAAGGATGTGTCCACAGGATACGCCACTACCCGGCAGCCAGGGTGTACAGGCAACCATCCAGCCATTTCAACATGTCTGAGGACCAGTGCCAAGGGAAGCTGTGCCTCTTTAGGGACACTGTCACCATGAGATGGCAGATGATTGGGCCGGAGATCGCATCCAACTGTATGGGTGGTCACCAATTGCTGGGAAGGTCACAGTGGCCCTCAATTTCTATGCCACCAGTTCATTCCAGTGGTCAATGGGGATGGGGGGGTTCTGTGTGGTATGGTGTGGTGTGTTGAAACTTGCTGCCCACAGTTGTCATGCTCGTTAATGATGCTCTCTTCAGATGGGTGATGACATTGATCCATTACCGGATGGGTGAGGTCCGCCAGGCTGAGACAGCCAGAGGCTTTATGGTGATTGCTGGCTCCCCCACATCTAGGGTGCTATCGACTGCACTCATGTGGCCACCAAGGCGCCTGCAGGTGGGAGCCTTTATGAACTGGAAGGGATTCCATGCAGTTAATGCTCGAATCATCTGTGACCACAAGGCACAGATCTTGCAAGTCTGTGCTCGTTACCCTGGCAGCTCACAGGACGCTTACGTCCTGTGACACTCGTGCCAAGGTTGTTTGTTGTTCCTGCTCGTTTGGATGGATGGTTCCTATTTGACATGAGCTACCCCCTAAACTGCAGCACAGAATGAGCCAGTCCAGTGCAGGAGCAAATACTCGAATCAACAAGATGCACATGTTGCCATTCAGTATGTTTCAGAGTCTTGTTCAGTTTCAAAAGTTAACTTCCTTACTTCCTGTCATAAAAAGAGTTATTAGGCAGAGTGTGTGTGCCCAAACGGTGTGAAATTCAGGCCTGGGAGTATTGAACTGAATCATGTCGCCAAATAGTAGAATTTTAATCGTCATTCATTTTAAAAGAAATTAAAATATATGGCGTGGACCATGAGCAAGTGTTGTCAGAAGAGAATTAGACCAAGGGATGCAAATAATTCCATAGAAATCTTAGTCTTGCATGCTATTCACATTTTCATTAATATTTTGTATTTTATTGAATTTTACTATTTGTGGTTAAATAGAAAAACAAGGCAATTTGTAAATCGAGAAGTAGATTTAATTGTTGCATGGGTGTTTGGCTGCTGTACAGGCTGAGGAGGTGGAAGATGCAAAATTGAGGCATTATAGTGTCAACACTAGTAGGAAGAGATAAAGCAAAAAGCTAGCATTTGTGGAGCAGCATGTTCCAATGCCAATGAAGTACTTCTGAAGTGTTGCCACTGTTGTAAGGATTATGTCAGCCAATTTGCACACAGCACATCCTCCTAAACAAGGGCTAGATGATCAGTTTTTGCTGGTTGAGGGATAAATGTTTCCAAAGACTCCTGGAGAACTCCTCTGCTCTCTGAAATGATACACAGGATTTTTCTTTTACACTTTTTCTGCCGCTCCCCTATCCCACTCCGAAAGCACAGATGCACTTGTTTTAACAACATGGCTAAAAGGCAATGTAATTGCAGAATGACAAGTTTGCATGAGCAGGTTCTATTATAAATGTGGACAAAGTATGTTATCATGGTCAAAGTTGCAAGAGAGTACACACAGACATAAGACTTGGGTATCAGGATACCCACTGCATCCCACACCACCGCATTCAGGTGAGGGGAGTGCGGTAGTGTGGGATGCAGTTGGGTACGACTCTACGAAAATCCAACTTATGTTTTAAATATAATGTAAACGGATGCTGACCAGTATTGATAGATGGTGCTAAGTCAATCTAGAGTGAGCCCAGAGGCCAAATTCTGTCTGTCTGCCCAGGGCATTTAGCTATATCCGAGGGTAATTTGGTGTAATCTCAACCTAATGGACAGTAATTGCTCAATGTCAGATGATTGGGCCGGAGATATATATACCATTTTGCATAAATGGAGAGGCATTGGCCCAAATCTGGGAGTCCCTCCCCTGAACCAGACCTCTGCCATTTTTGCAGAGGAAATGGGGGTGGGTTCTAAATTGCACATTCATGGTTTATGGAGGGAGCTTCCCATATAAATCAGCAGCTCCCACCACTCGTGTGATTTTGGTGTAGTAGGATCCTGAAGTGTCAGTAGACCTGGTAAGATCAGGTCAGAACCTTGTGGATTTTGGAGAGGAAAGGCACCCCTCTGGTTATCATCTGGAACACATTTGGTGGAGGTCAGGTACCCTTTTGTGAGAGGTCAGGTGGCCTTTAGAATTGTTGAAAGACAATAGATGTAAAGGTGTGTAAGAAGTGCATGAACTCACTGTCATGCATTCAAAGAACTGTCAAAACTCATTAGAATGGTCAAAGCTGTCAAAGACTTTAATGTAAAAAAAAGCGGAGTTTAAAAAAAGTCAGTGTTGACCATATCACTGACTGCTGACATAAGCCTGAGGGTTATCATTATAGAATTTGTGCTGCATGACTGATTAAACAACCTATCATTATCTCAGTGGGGTGCTTGTCATGGAAGCAGTTTGACAGCTGAGTGGTTATACAAATATTTGTTTTTAATAAGAGATTAGTTGAAGGAGAAGTATTGAATTTTTTTTATCAAAATATTTTTAAATAGCTCCTGAGGTTTTCTCATGGTGGATATTAGGTAAGTTGATATGGCAGGGGATGAGTGGAGAAGCCCAGATGGGGTACCCGGATGAGCACTCAGATCCTGCGCACACCAGCTGGCAGGGTATTCGCAGACATCTTTAACCTCTCTTTACACCAATCTGAAGGCCCGATCTGCTTCAAGAAGTTGACCATCATCCTGGTACCAAAGAAAAGCAAGGCAGCGTGCCTTAATGACTATCGTCCGGTGGCTCTGACAGCCATCATTATGCAGTGCTTTGAAAGATTAGTCAGTTCCAGCCTCCCAGATTGCCTGGATCCACTACAGTTTGCTTATCGCCACAACAGGTCCACAGTAGATGCCATCTCCCTGGCCCTGCACTCAACCCTGGAACACCCTAGATAACAAAGACACCTATGTCAGACTCCTATCTATTGACTACAGCTCAGCCTTCAACACTATTATTCCTACAAAACTCATCTCCAAACTCCGTGGCCTAGGGCTCAGCTCCTCCCACTGCAACTAGATCCTGGACTTCCTAACCCACAGACCGTAATCAGTAAGGATAGGCAACAACACCTCCTCTATGATCATCCTCAACACCAGTGCCCCACAAGGCTGTGTCCTGAGCCCCTTACAATACTCCTTTATACACCTATGACTGTGTGGCCACATTCCCCTCCAATTCGATTTTCATGTTTGCTGATGACACCACCGTAGGGGGGTGGATCTCAAACAATGATGAGATGGAATACAGGAAAGAGGCAAAGAAACTGCTGCAACGACAATAATCTCTCCCTCAATGTCAACAAAATGAAGGTGATCGTGATCGACTTCATGAAGCGGAGTGGAGGACATACCCCTGTCTACATCAATGGGGACAAAGTGGAAATGGTCGAGAGTTTCAAGTTTCTAGGTATCCAGATCACCAACAACCTGCTCTGGTCCCTCCATGCTGACGCTATAATTAAGAAAGCCCACCAACACCTCTACTTTCTCAGGAAGCTAAGGACATTCGACATGTCTGCTACGATTCTCTCCAACTTTTATAGATGCACCCTCGAAAGCATTCTTTCTGGTTGTATCACAGCTTGGTATGGCTCCTGCTCTGCCCAAGATCACAAAAAGAATACAAAGGTTCGTAAACGAAGCCTAGTCCAGCCTCCCATCCATTGACTCTGCCTACAATTCCCGCTGCCTCGGAAAAGCAGCCAGCATAATTAAGGACCCCACGCATCCCGGACATGCTCTCTTCCATCGGGAAAAAGATACAAAAGTCTGAGGACACGTACCAACCGACTCAAGAACAGCATCTTCCCTGCTGCCGTCAGACTTTTGAACAGACCAACCTCTTATTAAGTTGATCTTTCTCTACCCCCTAGCTATGACTGCAACACCACATTGTAGTGTTACAGTCATAGAGAGAGAACACTCTCTCCTTCTCTATGTACAGTATGCTTTATCTGTGTAGCGCACAAGAAACAATACTTTTCACTCTATACCAATACATGTGACAATAATAAATCAAATCAAAAGTGGGTGGGGATTGCCAGAGGAGCTATAAAGGGCCATGGGGATGCGTGGAGACATAGGTTGTCATGAAGGGTATAAGATCCATGGGTTGACATAGCAAGTACGAGGGTCCATGGGGATGGGTACAGGTGTGTGTGTGTTCTAATCCAGCCCACGCCTTCATGCTGGGCCTCATCATCCCAGGTCGGGCCTAAAATAGGGCTGTAACATCTGCTCCAAAATGTCTGTTTCACTCTGAGGGATAAATAATATGGTTGGTTGGTATGGCAAATAGAAAATGACTCCAGGCATTGGGCCGCCTTCAGTGACATTCAACCCAGTCAATGCTGTTTTATTTTCAGATACTCTGATTAAATATAGAACACCTGACAGGGAGTGATTTGGATGGGATCATATTGTAATGGATGGTGTCATATTAACTCAGGCTGCTTTGTATATATCCGTATAATATATGTGTGGGCATTTCTTGATTCACTAAAGATTATGCATGGTAAATCAGAATTCTGCCTTATTTTTGTCTTCAATGCAACTAAGAATAAAGCTGGAACAATTTATGCATTATCCTCAGTGCACAGAGAAATGTTCATAGATAATGTACAACCGTGTGTGTCAATGCGATTATGGTGTGATCTATTGGTTGCTTAGTTAGCAGGCACATTATAATTCTGGAAATAACTGGGAACATGAATAGTGTCAAACATGTCGCAGGAAAGAAAGCAAAATACTGTGGACACTGGCAATCTGAAATAAAAACAAAATAGCAGGTCTGGCAGCATGTGTGGGGAGTAAAACCTTCATGTCGATGGTGTTTTTTTGGGGAAAAAGTTTTTATGCCAGCACAGAGGCAGGGAAAGATAGGGCAGAGAGGAAGAGGGAAGTATATAACAAAAGGGAAGGACTGTGATGAGGTGGGAGGCAGCATTTGATTTGATTTGTTTTATTATTGTCACATGTATTAACATACAGTGAAAAGTATTGTTTCTTGCGCACTATACAGACAAAGCATACTGTTCATTGAGAAGGAAATGAGAGAGTGCAGAATGTAGTGTTACAGTCATAGCTAGGGTGTAGAGAAAGATCAACTTAATGCAAGGTAGGTCCATTCAAAAGTCTGATGGCAGCAGGGAAGAAGCTGTTCTTGAGTCGGTTGGTATGTGACCTCAGACTTTTGTATCTTTTTCCCGACGGAAGAAGGTGGAAGGGAGAATGTCTGGGGTGCGTGGAGTCCTTAATTATGCTGGCTGCTTTGCTGAGGCAGCGGGAAGTGTAGACAGAGTCAATGGATGGGAGGCTGGTTTGCGTGATGGATTGGGCTACATTCACGACCTTTTGTAGTTCCTTGCGGTCTTGGTCAGAGCAGGAGCCATACCGAGCTGTGATACAACCAGAAAGAATGCTTTCTATGGTGCATCTGTAAAAGTTGTTGAGAGTCATAGCTGACATGCCAAATTTCCTTAGTCTTCTGAGAAACTAGAGGCGTTGGTGGGCTTTCATTGTGATTAGATGATGGAGGGGATTGGAGAAGGTGACAGGCACTGGTAACGGGATGAGTGAAGAAACAAAAATGGATCTAGAGGGGCTGTAAATAGCAACTGCTGGAACTTTTTATTTTTAATTTGTTTTCATCCCTTGACTCGCTGGCAAGCAAACCCTGGGGACCAGAAAAGTAAACCCAAGAGCCATAAATAGACGATAGTCACTAATCAATTCAATGGGGAATACAGGAAAAACTATATTGCTGAGGAAGTTGATAAATATGTAATTTTCTCTGACAAGGACTGGTTAAGGTGACTGGCATAGTTACGTTTAATAGGTAAAAAAGACTTGCCTTTAGAATCATAGAATCCCTGCAGTGCCGAAGGAGGCCATTCGGCCCATCGAGTCTGCACCAACCTTTTTCAAACACTATAATTTTGTCAGTTGCTTGGAACCTTCTATTTCATAAGATGGAATTTTGTCAGTAAAGTCATCTTTAAAACAAACTATGGGTGAGATTTTTCCAGCCGTGTTCGCCCCGAAACCGGAAAATCCCAGCCGAAGTCTACGGACCTTTCCATGGTCTGCCCTTCGCCCGCTCCGATTCCCGTGGCGGATGAGACGGTAAAATTTGCCTCTTTAACTTAAGATGCATAGAATTATGACAATTTTTCAGCCCTTATTGTCATGAATGACTAAACCAGTAGTTAAGTGAGAACTATGCCAGCACTTGTGTCGGATTCTGGCGGATCAATGCGAATTCTCTGATCTGCTGTCATTACCAAATCTGACTTCCTTAGCCTCATAACAGAATCACAGCTGCACAAGAAATTAGGTCTTCAATTCTGCCACAGGTTGAAGAGAGCCAAATGTAGCATTATAATGATAGGGAACTAGCTCAGACTCAAGATTTTCAGAAAAAAGTGGCTGTGGAAATTGATTCAAGGGCACCAAGAAATGTGAGGGACCTATAACCAAAAAGATTTTACAGGTGCAAGTTGGTCTGTTAAACCTTCAACATGGTGAGTAGGAAGTGTGTGCATTTGGGGATCAGAACTTCCGATCTCCGGATGATTACCCACAAACTGCACTGAGACTCCTCGGAAGTCCTGATGCACTGACCACACGGGAATTGCCGATGTAAGTCTGGACTGTTGATGAGCCCTGTGTCCTACACCCTCTTTAACTCCAACAGAATTAGAGTACAAGACTTTGGAGAGTTCAGACTTGCCTCCCTGGATAGTTACCCAGGAAATGTTGGACAGATAAAAGCACAATTCTAACTCCTGGGTAACTATACATGATCATTTTACACCAACCTCCCTGACCTAATTTACCCTCCCCAACCTGACCTGATGACTCAGTGTTCCTCCCCCCCAGTGATTCAGTGATGGTAATGTCGTTGAATGTCAAGAGATTATGGTTAGATTCTCTCTTGTTGGAGATGTTCATTGCCGTGCACTTGTGGTGCGAATGTTATTTGCCACTTGTCAGCTCAAGTATGGATGTTGTCCAGGTCTTGCTGCATTTGGATATGGACTGCTTCTGTTTCTGAGGAGTTCTGAATGGTGCTGAACATTGTGCAGTCATCAGAGAATATCCCCACTATGACCTTGTGATTGAAGGAAGGTCATTGACGAAGCAGCTAAAGATGGTTGGGTTTAGGACTCTAACCTGAGGAACTTCTGCAGTGATGTCCTGGAGCTGAGATGATTGACTTTCAGCCACCACAACCATCATCCTTTGTGCATGACACCAACCAGCAGAAGGTTTCCCCTGACTCCCATTGACTCCAATTTTGTTTGGGCTCTTTGATGCCATGTCAAATGCTGCCTTGATGTCGAGGGCAGTCTCGCCTCAGCTCTGGAGTTCAGCTCTTTTTGTTCATGTTTGAACCAAGGTCAAGAACTGACTGCTGGTGGAACCCAAACTGAGTGTCCATGAGCAGGTTATTGCTGAGTATGTGCCGCTTGATCGCACTGTTGATGACCACTTTCATCACTTTACTGATCAAGAGTCGCCTGCTGGGGTGGTAACTGTTGGGTTGGATTTGATCTGCTCCTGTGCACAGGACATACCTAAACAATTTTCCATGTTGCCAGGTAGACACCAGTGTTAAACCTGCACTGAAACAGCTTGGCCAGGGGTCCAGTAGGGCTGGAAAACAAGTTTTCAGTATTATTGCTGGAATATTATCAGGCACCATAGCCTTTGCAGTATCGAGTGCCTTCAGCTGTTTCTTGCTATCACGTGGAGTAGATCGAATTGGCTGAAGACTGACATCAGTGATGCTGGGGACCTCCAGAGGAGGCTGAGATGGACCATCCACTCGGCACTTCTAGTGAAGGTAGTTGCAAATGCGTCAGCCTTATATGATGCACTATGGGCTCCTCCATCATTGAGGATGAGGGTATTTGTGGAGCCACCTCCGTTAGTAAGTTGCCCACCACCATTCATGACTGGATGTGGCAGAAGCTCAGATCTGATCCTTTGTTGGACAACTAATATACATTAGCAAATTCTTAGAGTAAGAACAAAGTGTGTATGTATTTTCACTTGGTTCGTGTCAGCAAGTTCCTATTATTGGAGGTGATTGATTGTGTCACTTTATATAATGTTTAAATATTAAAGCGCTGTTCTCTGAGGAAAGAGCAAGGTTAGGGAAAAATAAACATGCTTCGGCTCAAGAAGTAGCATTTTTGTCTCTGGAGTCAAAATTGTGGGTTTAATTGACATTGCAGCACTACAGAGCTCCTGCGCTTCACTTGAGTGTTGCAGCAAGGTCCACTCAGCATATTACTGTGGTTCAGGTGGATATTTGAGGATCACATGGTGATAATTTCTTGGCTTGGATTGAACAAACCTTCCCAGAAACAGCATAGTTGGTCATTCATCCTCTTTCTGTTCTTGGGATCTTGCTGGTTAGCTGTTAGATTTGAAGAAATGAAGAGAAAGGAATTGCTCCCTAAAATATATGCAGGACTTTTTTCTCAAGGAATCTGTTTGAATGCCTGCAATCGAGGCATTGATAGATTTAGTTATGACAATATAGGTTGCGCAATGAGTTAAATGTTGGTGAATGCATTTGAGTTAGAGCATATAATATGGTAAGATGTGAAGTCTGGGTAGAAAGATAAGAAGTTAGTATGAAAGCAAGGACAACAATTTGGAACAGAGCAGATTGGAGCAAGATGAGTCAGCTAGCTGAAGTGAGTACCAGAACAATTGGTACGCATCACTGTAAATCAGCAATGTCTTTTGAATAAAACACTATAAATAGATAGCAATAGACAAGACTACTTCAAGGTTCAAAATGCCATCAATAAATAGATCAGAAATAATTTAAAATTGGAAGAGGACATATGGGATCTGCGGGAATGTTAAAAATCAGATCATAATTCAACATTGAAGATTTTATTTATTGTCACATTGCCTGCAGGGGAAATTTTCCCATTATACATTTTTCCATCTAGTAACTAAATATTTCTGGAAGAATTTTGTGTATTTTGCACTTTGTTGATCAGATAATCTAAAAATGTGCAGTGTTTGGCTAAGAAATGAATTACTTGGCACTTGGTCTGACAAAATATTTAAAAATGATCTTATTGGTTGAATCTTGCTGGATAGAATGGTGACGCAAGTGAGTATTGCTGCATTATTTGACTAATGTACACTCTGGCAACAAGCACTCTGCAATCGTGCAGCCTTCTGAGCATATTCTTTAGCCTGAGATTATGTTTCATTATTTTATAATATGTATTTAAATATTGCCTTTAAATGTAACTATGCCCCAAAGCATTGTTCAGATGGAAATAAACAAAGAAACAGGTGCCAAACAATCGTGGGTGGAGAAACTAGAAGGGGCTGAAGCAGGCTTTTCATTGAACAGAGAACAGTTGACAGGTCATTTAAGTTTAGAGAATAAGTTCCAGAGAGTAGGAATGTGGTAACTGAAGATTAGGTGAACGGAGTGATGGAAAAATGTACAATAGGGCAGAACCAAAAGCCCAACTGCCCATGTGTGGGCAGTCGGGTACAGAAGACAGGAGGATGACTTGTGGTTGTCCTCCCCATGTTCTGTATCCTTCCATGGAAAGAAGTCTCACAACACCAGGTTAAAGTCCAACAGATTTATTTGGCAGCACTAGCTTTCGGAGTCTCAGGTTCCTTGGACTTTAACCTGGTGTTGTGAGACTTCATACTGTGCTTACCCCAGTCCAACGCCGGCACCTCCACATCATCCCTTACATGGAGGCAGTACACTCCTATCTCCGCTGCCTTTAGCTCAACTATGTTGATGAAAGGATGGAATATCAGGAAAATTGACAATAGGAGTGACAACAGCATCAATGACGCTTAACTTAGTTTGTTAGGAAATGTGGACCTCTTTCTAAAATGACTGAAAGTACTTCTGCCATTTGTTTTTCTTATGGGCATTGGAATTGGTAATAAAGAGTGTCTCCTTGGCATGGGGTCAGGTGGGAAGGTAATATTTGATTTGTCTTCAGGTAGCAGGAAATAAATCTGCCTTTTCACACATTGGAAACCTCTAGCACATGATGTCAATTACAATGTAATCCATCAGTGCTTTGCTATTGACACTGATTGGCCTCTGATCAATGGATGTCCTCCAGTCAAACCAGTGTAATTTAGCATGAGACATTGGAAAGAGGTAGTCTTCTTACTGATCAAGTGAATGCTTCATCAAGTGTTTGTCCAGCTGGAAGATATACTGATAAAAAATTTGATGGGAAAGCATTCTTTTAGAATTCTGATTACGTAATTCTCCAGAGGAATACGCTTGCAAAGTGAAAGCAACATAGATTGTTTCCCATTCTGTGCATATTGGGTATGGTTAATTTTGCTCTTGTGTTGTAGAACAGTATTGTTCCATAATTCCACTGAGCATGGAAAGGATAACTGATCTGGCTTTCGTGCATGATCCGGCAGTCTTCACCTTCCAGAATGGTACAAATCTGATAGAAGTAGAAAGAATCTACCTTCTGCCATAGTCAATTATAGCATTCATATGTGCAATTTGCTAAACTGTTTCATTTATCCATTGGGAGGTACATATTTAAGTTATTCTCAAAGAGATGTATTCTAAGGAGCATTATGATTCCACTTGTAAACTAGATTCTTGGAATAAAGGGCCTCATTGAGGATCTATCACTGGAATTTTATCGCCCCGCTCGCCACAGGAATGGGAGCGGGCAAGGGGCGGACAGTGGGAAGGTCCATTGATCTCAGGCGGGATTTTACAGTTTTTGGATAAGCGAGGCCATTATCTTTCAGCATCCAGTTAGATTGTTTACTTTTAATAACCTGCCAATAGTTGGTTTATTTTGGAATAAATTCTGATGTTTTCAACCTTAATTTTATTTCATTTCAAAATTCACCCCCAAAAAAACACCTTAACTTGTGCCTCCGAATGAACTGGACAGTTCATTAAAATTAGGCCTCAAAGGGTGCTGCAGTTACTGAAGGTTTATTGGCATGCACCCTTACATTATTGATTGTGCCTGAGCTGCATGAGTTTTTTGTTTCTATATCAACTTAAGCAAGGTCTCTGCTGTTTCCTGTGTTGTGCATATCAGCCTGACATGTATTCTCTGTATCCTACATAGACAGCCATTAGTAGCTGTTTATTACTCTGTGTGTGCTGTGACTAGCAAGGCAGAGCTCAATCGGTATTCCATTGCAGACAAAAACTTCATATTTCTTCCAGTTGGGGTGAAAAGAAGGACTAGTCGCTTAACTTGTTATATAAGTAAGGACTCTGGACTTGGGAAGTGATGGAGTGTTGTCAAAATGTGCGAAAATTACCACATTGGTGCAGTTGGGGGTTAGGTGATGAGCATTGGACAAGACTGCAGGAGGACAAAGCCAGGAGGCAGTTAGAGATAGGTGGTAGAGACCGGTCCATGTAGTAAAATAGGTCCAGGGAAAGGGAGTATACCTTAAAACAGAACAGCAAACAGACTTTGGTGATGTACAGACCATTAGATATTGTAGTGCGAATTGATAACCTAGAATTCAGTTTGAATGTGATGGTGTTTTATATTGAGTAGAAAAGCAATGTTGAAATTTTACAAGATGTTGGCAGGAGCAGTACTGTGTATCGTATTGAGCACCCCATGAAAGAAGGAATGTGAAAGCAGTACCAACCATAATGGGTTAACAGTTACAATGATAGGCCCCCGAAATTAAAACCAAAGCTAAATACTGCAGAAGTTGAAAATCTGAAACATAAACAGGAACTGCTAGACTGGCATCTGTGGAATGAGAAATGGAGTCAACAGAAAAGTTAACTCTGTTTCTCTTTCCTCTGAAATTAGAACATATTTCACTCAAACGTAAGAGGTGACCCGAAACAGGTTTAGAAGGTTCAAAATCTTTAAATTTTTCCTTTAAGAGAATCAAGGGTTATGGGAAAGTGAAGTTGAGGATTATTGCACAAGATCATCATGATCTAATTGAATGGCAGAGCAATGGGCTGAATGGTCTACTTCTGCCACTGTGTCTTGTGGCCCAAGCTGAATAGTGACAGATTGCTTCCATGAGTTAGTGAGGGCATAAATTATAAATAGTTACGAAAAGAATTAGAGAGATTATAATTTGTTAGAATCATCGAATCCCTACAGTGCAAAAGGAGGCCATTCACCCACTGACAACAGTCCCACCCAGGCCCTATCCCCATAACCCCACATAATTGCCCTGCTAATCCCCCTGACACTGAGGGGCCGTTTAGCATGGCCAATCAACCTAACTTGTACATCTTTGGACTGTGGGTGGAAACCGGAGCACCCGGAGGAAACCCACGCAGACACGGGGAGGACGTGCAAACTTCACACAGTCACCTAAGGCCAGAATTAAACATGGGTCCCTGGCACTGTGAGGTTAGCGGTGCTAACCACTGTGCCACCCTTTTTGTGATTCAAATCTGGAATTGCGTGCACCAAACCATTATTGATGCAGAGTCTGTAAATTATTTTGAAAGGCAATTAGATTCTTAAAAAGAGCAATATTGGCATGCAGAAATCTTTGGTTAGTTTGTGGTTTTGAGAAGAAAGATAATGGCACAGACTGAATAGTCTCTCTCTGCAATTCTTCAGTTGACGCAGATGTTTTGGAGCCCACGTGAACTTAAAGGGTCATATTCCCACGTAGCCTCCGACAGAAAACAATCTCTTCATTCTAATGTGGATGGTGTGTCAAAGTTAAAGAGCATAACCTGGCACTGTAGCTCACCCACACACAATCCAATGCATGCATCACACATCATAATTGTATAACCCTTAAAATGAACATGTCAATTTAATTTTCTAAATAAAGAACCACTCTATCCTCTGCCTGTTGTAATTCCAAATTCTGGCAATTTCACAAGTGCATTGCCAGCAATGCTCAAGAATGACAGTTAATCCATTCACAGCAGGAGTCAACATTCTTATCTCAAAAAGCAGCTGCAAATAAAAAAACTTTCATGTAATACGGTTTCCATATGAGAAAAAAGGATGGAAAGTCATTTGAGAAGGTGCAAAATAAATATTTACAAGAATGACACCAGAACTAAGAGGTTCTAACAATCAGGAAGGATTGAGCAGGATAAAAAAGTGGAGGCTGAGGGGTAACTTAGTAGAGGTCTTGAAGATTATGGAGGGGTTTTGTAGGGTAGCTGGAGAGAAGCAATGTGGGGAAATCTAATGTTGAGGTCATAAATGTAAGATGGTTATTTGAGAGAAAATTATCCATAGTGGTTAAAATTGGACGTTGCTACCCAGGGGATTTTTCACAGTAACTTCATTGCAAAGTTAATGTAAGCCTACTTGTGACTAATAAATAGGATAAATAAACTTAGATGTTGTTGGGATGGGGAAGAGGTGGGAAGTGTGAAGTTACATCGATGTATTTACATGGAAGCTAGTTAAATGAGAGAAGTTGCTGATGGGATTGGTGAAATAGGGTGGGAGGGGGTTCATGTGGAGTGTAAATGCTGACACAGGCCAGTTAGGCTGAATGGCTGTTTCTTTGTTATGCATCCTGTGCAAGGCAATACCTCGACTTGCTGAAAATGTTATATTTGAGAAAAAAAGTGTTTTAAGCAAGATGCGAGCGCTGCTGCCTCACAGCGTCAGGGACCCGTTTCGATTGCCGGCTTGGGTCACTGTGCGGAGTCTGTACATTCTCACCGTGTCTGCATAGATTTTCTCTGGGTGCTCTGCTTTCCCCCCACAGTCCGAATGACATGCTGGTTAGGTACATTGTCCATGCTTAATTACCCCTCAGTGTACCCGAACAGGCGTCAGAGTGTGGCGACTAGGGGATTTTCACAGTAACTTCATTGCAGTGTTCATGTAAGCCTACTTGTGACGCAAGTTGAGTTTTTTTTGGTTTATTTATTAAACTACATCATGACTTATTTGATGGATGCTTTTATTTTTGGGAACAAACTTGAGTAAATCCAAAAATAACTGACGTGGCAAAACCATCAGCTCTTTGAATAATAATTTCTGCCTTAAATTCATGTCAAAAAATAAAGTAATTGACATTCCATTGGGTCTGGAAGACTCCAACTTTTAATTCATTAACTTTCTAACTTCATTGATGGGGTCCAACCTTTACAGAAGTTGATCTTTCTTATGAAACATTAACAAGTTGACATGGATTCATCACTGTCTGCTAGCCTAATAAAATTGTCTGTGGCTTTCAAGGTATTAGCTAGGAACAATAAATAAACCCTTTCTCCTCAACCTAACCTTGCATTGTGGTGCAACTGGAAGCCTATTGGAAAGAACTTGAGTATCTGAAAGAGAGACTTTCATTTATAAAGTACCTTTCCTGAAAGCCCAAAACACTTTACAGCCAATTCAGTACTTTTTCGGGGCTTAGGAGCAGGAGTAGGCCATTCGGCCCTTTGTGCCAGCTCCACCTTTGGATACGTTTATGGCTCACCTGATTGTGGTCTCAACTCCTCGCTCTATCTGCACTCCCCCCATAACCCTTGAGATTCCCTTGTCTATCTGACGAAGCCTTGAATAAATTCAATGATCCATGCAGCCTCCATTGCTTTCTGGGGAAGAGAAATCCACAAACGAAGGACCTTCTGATTGGGGAAAATTCTCCTCATGTCTGTCTTAAAAGTGAGACCTCTTATTCGTCAACTGTATTCTCTGGTCTCCACCACATCTTTCTGGTGATTGCTCTGTCAAGTCCCCTCCGGATTCTTTATCTTTATTGATAACTGCGTGTAGATGAGAATCAAATCTGGGTCTTCTGGTCTCTAAGGTCCAGGCAGCAAAAATATTTGGAGTGCGCCTGGTTGTCACGATATAAAAACCCCACAAAAGTGCCTCCTTTTTAAAGCTGTAGCACTGAAAGAAGTCCAAATGGCAAAGAAGTTATGCCAAACCTTTACAACCCTTTGGTGAGGGCACAGTTAGGGTATTGTGTCTAGTTCTGGTTGCCATACGTTGAAAAGGACACTAAGGTCATTGAGAGGGTGCAGAGGGGAATGTGACGGTGCAGAGGGGCTTTACCTGAATCATTTCAGGGAGGACGGACTTTAACTGCAAGCTTGGGACGGAGATTCTGGCGTTGTTCCCCTTAGAGCAAAGGAGGTTTGGGGGGGATTTGACTGATGTACCAGATTCTGACAGCTCTGGATAAGGCAGATGAGAAAACATTGTTTCCATTAGCTGACAGCACAAGGATGAGGGGGGCCCAGATTTAAGACTTTGGGCAAGAGATGCAGGGGGAATGCGGGGGAAGAATTTTCTTTTACTCGGTATCTGATAATGATCTGGAACTTGCTGCCCTCGAAGGTGGTGGAGGCCGACACTTATCGGTTACTCCAGAAGGAAATTGGATGGACACTGGAAATAATCTTGCAGGGCTATGGGGATGCAGCAGGACCTGATGCTTTGTTCTCCAGAGAGCTGGCATGGGTCCGATGGGCTCTAAATAATGAAAAAGAGGAAACGTATCAAATTAAATAACGCTATTACCCATGTCTGCTCTACATTCTAGTTGCTGCAGTGCCAACTTCTTGTGGAAGATCACCTGCTTACTGGGGCCTCAAGGGCTCTCGGGGTCACTTGTGCCTTTGTATGCCATTAACTGGGTGGGAGGGAGGGATCTTTACAACATTCTGTGTACAGACTACTGTAGTTGCTTATTAGAATTAACTTAGTTTAACTAACTTTTGTTTTGTATTAGCATCAACAGACAGAGCAGTAATAAATACTGATGTGGCAAGCTCAAATAGAACAGCTTTACCAAAGCTTTCTTCTGCCATTAGCCCTGAAATGCCTGGGGATTGAGATCTTGCTTTGTTAGCTCCATTAGTTTTCTTGGAGACCTGAGCTGGGCCTGGGGCAGCTCCACATCTGCTGTTACAACAGTACCAACTGATTAAAATAAATGGCATTGATATATCTTCACACTGCAGAGCTACCCAGAGACCGGTGCAGTGCCTTTGATCCGCAGTAGCAAAGCCTAGTAGCTGATTGTAAACCACAATTTTCTTTTGTAGCTTAGGCAGAAGATTTGAAGCTGATATGTAGGAACACTGGGGATGATAATAGGGCCTGTATCTCTCTGTCCCAGTAGGACCCATCCCCTAGTCTCGTGTCTTCATGCATCTGTTTCAGTCCCAGATTCCCAAGCTTGTCAAAAATTTATAATTGTCAGAAAGATAGTACAGTAAGTGGGTTAGGAATGTTCCAGAAAGTTTCTCATGTTTGCATAGATACATTCTCTCTCTTTCTCTCCTTTTTCTGTCTGACTTTCTCCTTTTCTTTTTGTCTTTCTTTCTCTTTCTGACTCCTCTCTTTCTCTCTGACTTTCTTTCTCTTATTTTGTCTGACTTGCATGCTTTCTCTCTCTCTGTCTCCGCAAAATAATACGGAGGCGTGGTGCAGTTGGCACGCCCCCGAAGAGAGGGGAAGCAAGAAAACCAAACAATAGGGAGCAATAGACTGAAGATTAGGAGATAGCAGAAAAGGCTTCTCATACAGGGATGATTGCGCCATGTGCTCTTACAGGCAGCCGTGATCTCACCGTGTGCTCTTACAGGCAGCCGTGATCTCACCGTGTGCTCTTACAGGCAGCCGTGATCTCACCGTGTGCTCTTACAGACAGACAAATGCCTCAATTTATTTAGAATTTTGGGCAGTTAGCATGTTGGGTCCAGTCGCAGCTTAAGTTATGATAAGTCCATATGCTGATGGTCATTCATTGTAGCCCTTTGCCTTTATATGTGGAAATCTGATAACATAAGGGCCCGGATATGATCGTTGATGAGAGAATGGTTGAACACTAGACACACACATTCATATGAATTTCCTCTGGTTTCAATTTAATGTTGAAGTGTCGGGGGTGGCGGTGGGGGTGGGGTGCGGTGGTGCGGTTGCTGGTAGAGTTATCATTAAAACAATGGACAGAGAGATATCAGTCAAACATGTTGACAATTCACCAGCTGTAGTCTCTGGGCTGTGTTGCTCTTTTTAACATTGTGAAAAAAAATGATCTTGTTGAAAATAATCATTACTCACAGCAATCATTTCGAGCTGATTTTGCACACTCAGGTGGACATGAAGGATTACCTCCAGAATGTGCGTTCCAATTTATTATACTTTTTAATTATTAATGTCAACTCACCTCTTTTTTATGCTATGGATTTTGTCTGATACAGATGGTGGGTGTTAACAATGGGATAGCCACCACAATGATGTAAACAAACTGAAAACAGCTTTCAGTGATACAGAATCCAACTAGGCATGACAACAACCTTTCTACAGAGCAGCCGGCATCTGCATTAGACATTGCAGGGACACTGCAGTGGAGTCCGAAATCTGCAATTCTGCAGAGTCACCGGGAGGCCGGAGTAAAGCAAATTAGTCTATTCATATCCGGGAACACCACCTAGCTAAAACCTGTGACTTTGATACTTTCAAAATAATGCTTTCATTAAGATAGTGGTTGGGTATGCCTCCAGAAAGTCACAATGTTTATGAATAAATACTAAATTAACACACCCTTAACTGAGTTTTTAAAAAAAAAACCATCAGCGCATCTTAAAAACGTTTCTGCCTTCGGATCACGTTCAGTTGAGATTGCGCGAGGTGAAAACTTGTGACAGCTTTCAACCTTGCTCCCCTCAACCAATTTTGAAAGATGTAAATACATTCCAAGCGGTTCATAGAACATAGAACAGTACAGCACAGAACAGGCCCTTCGGCCCACGATGTTGTGCCGAGCTTTACCTGAAACCAAGATCAAGCTATCCCACTCCCTATCATCCTGGTGTGCTCCATGTGCCTATCCAATAACCGCTTAAATGTTCCTAAAGTGTCTGACTCCATTATCACTGCAGGCAGTCCATTCCACACCCCAACCACTCTCTGCGTAAAGAACCTACCTCTGATATCCTTCCTATATCTCCCACCATGAACCCTACAGTTATGCCCCCTTGTAATAGCTCCATCCACCCGAGGAAATAGTCTTTGAACGTTCACTCTATCTATCCCCTTCATCATTTTATAAACCTCTATTAAGTCTCCCCTCAGCCTCCTCCGCTCCAGAGAGTACAGCCCTAGCTCCCTCAACCTTTCCTCATAAGACTTACCCTCCAAACCAGGCAGCATCCTGGTAAATCTCCTCTGCACTCTTTCTAGCGCTTCCACATCCTTCGTATAGTGAGGTGACCAGAACTGCACACAATATTCCAAATGTGGTCTCACCAAGGTCCTGTACAGTTGCAGCATAACCCCACGGCTCTTAAACTCCAACCCCCTGTTAATAAAAGCTAACACACTATAGTTCAGAGGAGGTTTACTAGACCGATACCAGGAATGGGCAGATTTTTTTTCCTTTATTCTTTCATGGGACGTGGGTATTGCTGACAAGGCCACCATTTATCACTCTGCCCTAATTGCCCTTCAACTGAATGGCGTGCTAGGCCATTTCAGAGGACAGTTACAAGTCAACTGCATTGCTGTGGGTCTGGAGTCACATCGTATCAGGTAATGTTGGCAGATTTCCCTCCCTAAAGGGCATTAGTGAACCAGGTGGAATTTTGAGAATCGACAATGGTTTCACGCTCATCATTGGACTTTTAATTTTAGATGTTTGTTTCATTGAAGTTGAATTCCATCATTTTCTGTTACGGGATTTGAACCCGGGTCCCCTGAGCATTACCCTGGGTCTCTGTATCACTAGTCCAGTGACAATTCCACTATGCCACCACTTCCTCTTAGATTGTCATATGTGGAAAGGTTGGAGAGGTTTGGTTTGTATCCATTAGAGTTTAGGAGAGTAAGAGGTGACTTTTAAGTTCCTGAGGGATCTTTATAGGAGTGGAGATAGAGAGGGTGCTTCCTCCTGTGGGAGAATCTAGAACTGAGGGTCACTGTTTAAAAATGAGTTGTTCATTTAAGATGCGGAGAATTTTTTTGAATCTTTAGAACTCTCTTGCTCACAAGACAGTGGCCACAGAGTCTTTGAATATTTTGGAGACAGAGCTGGATAGATTTTTGCTTATCAAGGGGGGAGAGGTTATCACGGGTAGACGGGGGTTGAGATTGCAATCAGAGCAGCCGTGATCTACTTAAATGGCAAGGAAGACTGTTTATACCTTGCTTTGGACGGAGAAGGGCCAGTCACATAGGAAGATGGCTGAGTGGAAAAGGGTGATTGGATAGTTGCAAATTACATCTTCACCTAGTCCACGAGTTTACTTTTGAAGTGCAGGTGCAGGGTAACAAACAGACGCCTTCTGCTCCTCCCCATCTCCAGCACAACATAGAACAAAAGATCACCACTGTCAGGTACAGCCTATTTCAAAATGGATGGACGTGCATTGGAAGATGGAGTTTGGGAATATTGTATTTGCTGGTGGTTCGATGCCATTTGAGAAACCAATTTCTTGGTGGCTGATGGCTCTGACTTTTGATTTGTGCAGGAAATGAACATTAAACAAATTATTTCAGCCCTCTGGAAAACCCCTCCAGTATCAAGCAGAACATTTTGAAAATTAAAAAACACTTTTTGTTTTTTACCTTTTGTAGCCTCTATTGAACATTAAACCAAAATCTCCACATCTGGTGGGGGGAGCCTTTGATCTGACCTTTCCGGGAAGGGGTAAAATGCAAATTATAATCCAGTGACTGGGATCAACTCCAGAGGTGTATTTTCAAAATCTGGAGAATGGAGATGATCATTCAGTGGTGCTTTAGTTTGTATTAATTTGGATTAGCATTGTGAACTGCTTTCAACCTTTTCATAGAATCCCCACAGTGCAGGAGAATGCTATTCAACCCATCAAGCCTGCACCAACAATAATCCCACCCAGGCCCTATCCCCACAATCCCACATATTTACCCTGCTAATCCCCCTCACACTCAGGGTCAATTTAGCATGGCCAATCAACCTAGCCTGCACATTTTTGTGGGAGGAAACCGGAGTACTTGGAGGGAACCCACGCAGACACTCGAGAATGTGCAAACTCCACAGTCACCCGAGGCCGGAATTGAACCCAGCTCCCTAGCGCTGTGAAGCAGCAGTGCTAGCCACTGTGCCACCGTGCCTCCCGAATTGTTGCTGTTAAACTTAATATTCAATTTTATATAGTTGTGTGTACCGTGACATGTAAATGCTTTTGGTTCCTCGTCCTCAAGATGTTTAATATTCTATACTCGGAAATTTTTATCATTGAGTATCACAGTATTTTACTTCCTCTCCTGACCACAATGAACAGTAAATAAATAATTAGGCTGACTCAAGTGTTAGCCACTGACAAATTCAGTGACGGTGCAGCAACGGACTTTGAATGTAATCAAACTATCTTTGCCAAGAAATGTGCTTTTTAACATTTATCCTTCAAAGCTAGCTGTGTACTGTGATGACTAGAGGATTTTCACAGTAACTTCATTGCAGTGTTAATGTAAGCCACTTGTGACACTAATAAATAAACTTTTAAAAAACTTGCAGCATATTCATGCTGAAAGATCTTATACACCAGTTATCATACCAGTTTACCTGGGCAGTAAGTTAATGTGTGAATGGACCATTTTGTTGATGGTTGCTTCCATGTTCTCTCTCTATCCCTTGCATTTGTCTGCGCTGCAAAATGCGGCGCAGCACCTGAGTCTGCGTTTCAGAACATAAGTGCAGCAGCATAATGGTTACGTTACTGATCTAGTTATTCTAGAAGCCCGGACTAATGCTCCAGAGACATAAGTTCAATTCCTACTACAGCAGTTGGGGAATTTAAATCCAATCAATTGAATAAAAACTGGAATTAAAATATAAAAAGTGAGTATCAGGTGGCCATGAAACTACCCAAGGAGCACTGCCCGGTCCTGCCGCCGACCACCCCGGGGGGCTTCAAGGGCCTCCGGCCCCACCGGAGAGGCCATAACGTCAGGTCCCTATTGGTGGGGGCCAGACGTGATCCTCGCCAATGAAGACCTTGATCATCAAGTAGTTAAGGACAAGTGAGCCCGGACGATAACGTCTGGGGCTCGCTAATTATATTTAAGTTACCTAATGCATCAAGGCATGAGGCTGATTTCGCAGGCAGAACGGGGCCGGTAACATCGTGAGAGGTGAGAAAGTGGATGCGAGCCTGATTTTTTTGCATCTCGTCTGATCTTGCCGGCACAGCACAGTGGTTAGCACTGCTGCCTCACAGCACCGGGGACCCGGGTTCAATTCCCGGCTTGGGTCACCGTTTGTGTGGAGTTTGCACATTCTCCCCGTGTCTGTGTGGGTTTCCTCTGGGTGCTCTGATTTCCTCCCACAGTCTGAAAGACGTGCTGTTTAGATGCATCGGCCATGCTAAATTCTCCCTCAGCGCACCCAAACAGGTGCCAGAGTGTGGCGACTAGGGGATTTTCACAGTAGCTTCATTGCAGTGTTAATGTAAGCCTACTTGTGACACTAATAAATAAACTTTAAATGAATGTGATGAGCCTGTAAGATGTGCACCCCCCCCCCCCCCCCCCCCGCCGCCTCCCCCCCCCCCCCCCCCTTGTCTTTCAGGGAAGGAAATCTGCTGTCTATATCAAGTCTGGCCTATGTGCAATGTGGTTGAACTTGACTCTTCAAAGTCACTCCGTTGTATTCAAGGAGGCAGTGCACCATCTACCATTTGGCTTCCATCTGCGGAATACATTTTAAAAAAATCTACAGTTGACCAATGAATGTTCAACATTGATTGCCTCTGTGCAGTTTGAAGTGAATAACCACATATTGACTGGAATGTTTCCCACCCGCCCAAGGCTCGTAAGATCGCGCCCGTGGCCAACAGGGAATGCCGTTCTGCGAGCCTCGCCCACCCCAATTTCAGGATGGGTGTGCCGGTAAAATCAGGGCCTAGTTTCAATTATCAATAGCAATTGATCAAGATTTATGCACCATTTTGCTTTCTGCCATATTTTTGGTTATGCATCTCTTGCCTACTCTTCCAATCTAGCCTTTTCTCCAGTCTTTTCATACGTTTGCATAGTTTTTCCCACTCTGACTGTCTTGTTTTCAGTGCCTCTTGTTTCCTTTGACAGGCTCGCTGGCTGTTCTTTGTCCTAAAACTCATTTTAATTTCTACTTTCATTCCTTTCTTTGAAGTGCCCATTCATCTCAACTGACTTTTTTCTATTCTTGTACAAATGCTTATTCTCACTTTTAAAGCCATCACGACAATGGCAATTCCCAAACTATCGTCAGTTTTCTTTCAGGTGTGGGTCAGTCACTAACAATGACCATCGATCTGAAATATGGCAGCTGGGCTCAGGTAGTAATTTCATTTCTCCTTAAAAAGTTTTGGATTCAAGCTTCACTCCATGAAGTGAGGACTCTAAGCTGACACTTTAATGCAGTACTGAGTGAGTAACACAGTGTCAGAGTGCCTACTTTTATTTTTGGCTGTGATGTTAGAACTGAGGTCCTGTAAAGGTGGATTCAAAAGGCCCAAATTTCTACTTGAATAAGAACTGGAAGCTTAATATAAGTTTAGTTATTAGTGTCGCCAGTAGGCTTACATTCAGACTACAATGAAATTACTGTGAAAATCCCCTTGTCGCCACACTCTGGCGCCTGTTTGGGTACACCTGAGGGAGAATTTAGCACGGCCAGTGCACCTAACCAGCACGCCTTTCGGACTGTGGGAGGAAACCAGAGCACCCGGAGGAAATTCACGCAGACATGGGGAGAGTGTGCAGAATCTGCACAGACAGTGACCCGGGCTGGAATCGAACCTAGGTCCTGGGCGGGGGGGAGCACTATCTGGAAAATTTGCGCCAGATTTTGGACACACCATGTGCAGAGAGGCACACTCAAAAGGGTTGGTGTGACCAATAGTGCGCAGAGTAAGGAGAACCCAGTGAGATAGAGAATGAAGATCTGCAGAAATTGGTCCTATTCAAAAGCTACAATGTACTTGCTACTGATCAGGCTAAAGACTGTCAGAAGGGCAGTGTGAGGTTGTCCCAAGGTGGAGCAGAAAGATGTGAAGCTTAATACGGTATTTGTAGGGAATTGAATAATTAGAGAGACAGATAGCATCTTTCCCGAGCAGAATCCCACATAGTCCCACGTAGCCAGAGTGAGGGACATCTTGAACTGGCTTGAAAGGATTTTTGAGGAGAAAGAAAGTCCCTTGATTCGTGCAAGTCTATGCATTTCTTTTAATTTGCCAAAATTCCCTAGATTCTAGGAAGGTTCCACTGGATTGGGAAAATAGCAAACATAACTGCTTCAATAAAAAAAGGAGGAAGCCAGAAAGCAGGATTCTGCAGACCAATTAGGTTAACATCTGTCATTGGGAATATGTTAGAAGCTATTGTTAAAAATAAATCAAGGCCAAGTCAACATGCGAATGTCCATGAAAATCCTGCGCTAAATTTCTGAATTTTTACTTGAGCCATGTAAAAATTAGTATGGGGATAAGCAGACAATTTGATTGACAAAGTGTTGCTGGAAAGGTGTTCCATTTAGCCACCTGAACCAGTTCTGGGGCAGAAAAAAATCTGTACCATTGAGGTGTGTTTGATTTGAACCAGGCCTTAAACAATGGCAGAAAGGATAAAATGAACCTCAATCTAGTAATTGGGGATGAGGGTTTGGGTGCAAAAGGTAGTACGAATAATAATTGAAAGGGAAGAGTGTAGAGTGACAGTCAGAACTGAGCCTTAGATGCAGGTAAAGGAAAAAGTATAAGATAAAAAGTAATTAAACCAGCAAAGAGAAGTTTGTTAAAAATTGAGAGAAACAACAAAACAGCTTGGGATGTGTAGCCCAAATAACATACATTTATATGAATGCACAGAGTACAAGGAAGCAATTCGATGAGTCGCAGATGCAAATTCAACCTGGAAAATATGACAAGGTAGCTATTACTGAGACATGGTTGTAAAATAGTCAGGGCTGGGAGCAAAGAAGATCTTGGCCAGAATTCTCCAGCCATTCACGCTGGTGGAATTCCCTGGTCCGGCTGCAGTGAACGGAGATTTGGCTGAGCACCGAGTTCTCTGTCCTCACTTGCAGTGGCGACGAGGCATGAATGGCTGGAAAATTCCATCCCTTGTGGGCAGAGTCGCTGGACATGTAAAATTACAAAGAGATATTGATAGATTGAGTTAATGGGAAAAACTATGGTAAATGGATTTCAATGTAGACCAATGTGGAGGCTATATGCTTTGGACCTAAAAAGATAAAACAGGGCACTTTCTAAATGGTGCAAAGCTAGAACAAGTCAAGATTCAGACTATAGGGTCCAGGAACACATTTTTAAAATGTCATGAGCAGGCACAGAAAATAATCCAAACGGCTAATAGAATGTTGGCCTTTAGATCGAGAGGAACAGAATAAAAGAGGTTCGTAGTCATATTTCAGCTGTACAAAGCCCTGGTTAGACCACACCTGCAATACTGTGCGCAGTTCTAGGCCTCGGGAGTGAAAAATATATTGGCTTTGGATGAGTACAGCATAGATTTATCAGAATGGCACCTGGGTTAAATTACAAGGAGAGATTAAACACACCAGGATTGTATTCCTTAGAATTTAAAAAGCTAAGGAATGATTTGATTGACGTTTTTCGAGATATTAAGGGCAACAGTGTTTCTCTTCATCACCCTACTCTATTTCCACTGGAGAGGAAATGGACTAAACATTAGAGCCAAACCTTCCAGAAGTAAAATTGGGAAACACTTTCACACAAAAAGGGTGGTAGAAATTTGGAAACCTTTCTTCAAATGACAATTGATGCTATATCAATTAATTTAAATCTGAGACGGGAGATTTTGTTAATGAAAGGTACGAAGAATTTGAGGGTGAGGTGGCTAAATGAAATTGGGTCATGGATTAGCCTTGATTTCATTGGATGACAACACAGGCTTGAAGTGTTAAATGGTCCATGCCAATTCCAATGTTCCTTCTGCTCTAACTGCTTTCCTTCCTCTCAGAACCATGTTAGGGTTTCCCTTGTCTTCCCCTTCCATCCCACCAGCTTTCACATTCTCTGCCATTTCCAGCATTTCGCCCCCACCAAACACATCTTCCTCTCCCATCCCATTCCCTTTTAGAGTTCCCTCTGTGATCCCTAACCCACTCTTCCATTACTGCCAACACCCAACCCCCTTTCCATGGCACTTTCCTTCGCAAGGGCAAGCGATGCAATACCTGCCCTCTTACCTCCTCCCTTCTCAGCATCCAGAGTCCCGGAAACACTCGTTCCAGGTAGAACAGTAATTTATTTGTTGTAATTCCAGTTGAATACCTTTATTTCCTGCTCACATTTCCTTGAACTGGGGAAACCATTTGCTGAACACCACCTTTCAGTCCACAAACTTCTAGTTGCTTCAGATTTTAATTCTTCATCCCACCTTTCCGTCCTTGAATCTAATGGGACTCGATGCAAGTTTGGGGAACAGCACCTCCTCTTTTACTTGGGCACTTTGCAGCCTTTCGTATTCAACATTGACTTCAATAATTTCAAATCATACCCTCCCTTATTTGGATAGCAAGGCCTGATGATGGCTGTGTTGACATTCACACCTCTTCCGAGATCCGTGTTTTATTTAATTTGTCTCATTGCTGCATCCTCTTTATTTGCCGTTTAACATTTTTTTCATTTAATCCCTTGCCTCCACCTCCTACAGACATCTTTCTGTTGTTTCAATCTCTTCTTCTTCCCTTTCTCTGCTTAAAACCTGTTACATCTCTAACTTTCTGATAAAGATCAATGACTTGAAATGCTAACTGTTTCTCTGTCCAAAGATGCTGCCTGACCTGCTGACAGTTTGCTGTCTTCTGATTTTATAGCTGTTTATTTGTCTTGTTTGTTGGTTATTAGTTTTTTTGTGTTCGAATGGGCTGCTACGTTTCCTTGTATAAGAATGACTGTCTGTCTGACTGTGTTTGGAAAGGAATTAATTACCTGAAAAGAATGCTAAGATTTCCAGAGGGCACGAAAGCAGGGGCGACCTTACCATATGGAAATTTAGTTTCCCAGGTGTCCCAGTGAATGGTTCCATAATGAAGTATTATTGGTGCACCCCCTCATTTTCCATTAGCATCTTGCAGCCTTTGGGAGCTAGTCCGCCCATGCATGAAAGACGTTATATAAGTGCAACTTTATGGGGGCGATTTTCCCAGCCCACTGCGCTGCTTTTGTAGTGCAGCTGGCTGGGAGACTCAAGTGGACGCCATTTTGCGGGTTTCCCACTGGGCTTCGTGAGTCCCTGGCAGCCGGATTTCCAGCGTTGTCAGCTCTACGCCAGAAATCGGTGCAGAGCTGCATGATTTATTTAAATGTTCATTTTAATCTATTTTAAATATCATTAGCAGGCCCAGGACTGAAGTTTGCAGGGAGCTGGTGACCCCGCTGGAGCAAAGGGGGTGCCATCGAGGCTCCCCCCCGAGGGTCAGGCGCTGGGGGGGTGCTACCTTGGCAGTGCCAGCCTTGCCCCTGGCACTGCCCAAGAGGCACATTGGTATTGCCCACCAAGCATTGGGCAATGCGAAGGGAGTGGGGCCTTAAATCAACATTTAAAAATAAATTACCTGGTCATTATCACATTGCTATTTTCAGGAACGTGCTACATTTCAATAGGACACTTCAGAAGTACTTTGGGATTCATTAGCTGATTTTAGACATCTTGCATTCAAGAAAGATTCTGTGTAAATGCAAGAATGACCTGTTTTGTTCTCCTAACCAGCTTGGTTCAACAGTTGAATGGTTTTCATTTTAATGTGGTGATATGGGTGTTATTTTCAGCATTTGCTGTCAGTACTCTACTGAAACTGGCAGCAATTTAACATGTCCACACTTGTGAGCAATAACACACAAATCCAGAAAATGCTAACAGTGATTTAGTGCTGCTCCAGAGGGTGCATTGTTGAGAATCCTCCAGAGTACCATTCCCAAGCAATCAATGAGATAAGGAAACTTCTACTTTCAGGCTGTTAACCTCACTGTAAATACCCTTGCAATTATACCTTTATTGAATGAGTTGCAACCAGGTTTTTAATGGTGTACTAACTTCATAATTAGTGTTCAACACCCTCATTGTATTCTTGTATTTGTAGAATGTCAAATTTCTCTACTGTGCTGTTGGCCACAGTTTTGACTTCCAGCTAAATCCAATCATTATTTTGCTAATTGAGAATTTAAATTAAAAATGCTTTTAACTTCCTGCTTTTCTGTCTGTGGGAATATTTCAAATTGATTGCCTGTTTACTCCAAGGCTGATGTTACATGCTGCACACTTGGAGACCTCCTCGACTTGGTGTGGCATTTAAACTACACATTGGGAAAGAGGGAATGCACACCACAGATTGCTACGTCTTGGTGAGCAGTAAGGTCGACAGGGAGCACTACTGTTCTGACTTGACTGCAAAGTCCAACCTCTTTATTTTTTGTTAAGTACCTCGTTTGCAATTTCCTGTCCCTTTACCGCTTCTTAAAGTCAAACTATTCTTCAAGTAATTCCCAACAGTTTCCATTTTCTTCTTTCTTGTTATTCTTAGCACTTTGTGTGTCTCCTGAGACTGGTGGTTCCCCGCTCTGTACATTATGTGCCCATTGTTTTATTGTCGAATGCTATAAATATACACCTGGTAAGGCCTGGAGAATTCTTGAGCTGTATATCACATCACAATTAAATGATGAGACATTGTCCAGACCTTGTCTTTAGTGTCCAGGTTAGCCCTGTAATCCACCTTTTATCGCTTAACACAAGCCCTCGCAGCTCCATCAACCCACAATAATTAGAGCTAACTAAGTACATAAACCTTAGTGCATACATTTGTAAGTACAATGCAATGTAACCTGTAATGTGTGACAGTGCAGGAGAGCATGAAACAAAGCTAAATCCAATAAAACAAGACATTGAGTTCTGTTTAATTTGAAATGAATTCTATGCTTTTTCGAAAAAGAAATGCTTACACTTATATAGCACCTTTCACAATATGCGAATATCCCAAAAGCTTTTCACAGCCATTGCAGTATTTCAGAAGTGTAGTCACTTTTGTAATATGGGAAATCTGGCAACCAACTTGTGTACAGCAAGCACCCACATGCACCATTGAAATAAGTGTCTTGATTATCCATGTTAGATGTTGGTTAAATGTTCACCAGGATACCAGGAGAATTCCTTTGAAGACCCCACAGCACAGCACATGGGATGTTCTACCAAACAGTTGCATGCCTCAAGTTTACAGAGGATAGAAACATAGAAACTACAAGCAGGAGTAGGCAATTTGGATCTTCGCGCCTGCTCCGCCATTCATTGTGATCATGCCTGATAATCAAATTCAATATCCTGATCCCTTTAGCCCCGAGAGCCAAATCTAATTTTTTCTTGAAATCTCTCTCAATGCTTTGGCCTCGACTAGTTTCTGTGGTA